>NC_089490.1:311874193-312177223 GCF_036850765.1 Saccopteryx bilineata
GACTGGACCCTTTTTGTTTTAAGATTTTATTTATTGATTTTAGAGAGAGCAGAGAAAGAGAGAAGGCCGGGGTGAGGGAGCAGAAAACATCAACTCATAGTAGTTGCTTCTCATGTGTGCCTTAACCTGGCAAGCCCAGGGTTTCTTACTGGGGGTCCCAGCATCCTAGGTCAGTGTTTATCCACTGCGCCACCACAGGTCGGGTTTGACTAGACCCTTTTTGACCAATACCATTGAGATAACTGGTTGAGGTTTTGAGCAAGTCCTGGGCTCAAATTTGGGACCTTTATTTTCTGTTATAAGATTCAGACTTGAAACCTTCACCAACAATTTTCTAGTCAGTTTCACAATTCTATAGAAATCAAGATATAAATATAGTATGATCCCTTGACTGTAGAATCTTATGCATGCTTATAATATTTATCTTAACTAAAGCCATACTACTTTAATATTCAAGTTTACTTTTTCTTAATTTCTTAGCCTTGCTGTTGTTCCTAAATTGATTGATTGATTGATAAGGGAGGGGAGGCAGATAAACTCCCGCATGTGCCATGATCATGATCCCCCTGGCAAGGTCCCTATGGGGCCATTGCTCCATTACAACAGGAGCTGGTTTTTTGTTTGTTTGGTTTTGGTGCCTGAGGTGGAGGCCATGGAGCTATCCCATCATCAGCGCCTGAGGCCAACTTGCTCAAGGCAATTGAGCCATGGCTGTGGGAGGAGGAAAGAGTGAGAGAGAAAGGGGAAAAGGGATGGAGAAGCAAATGGTCGCTTCTCCTGTGTGCCCTGACTGGGAATCACACCAAGGACATCCACATGCTGGGCTGATGCTCTACCACTGAGCAAACAGGCCAAGGCCCCTAAATTAATTTTGTAAAAATTAAATTAAATTGCCTGACCTGTGGTGGCACAGAAGATAAAGTGTCAACCTAAAACACTTAGGTCCCCAGTTCGACGCCCTGGGCTTTCCTGGTCAAGGCACAAATGGGAGTTGATGCTTCCTGCTCCTCCCCCTTCCCTCTCTCTCTCTTTCTCTCTTTCTCTTTCTTTCTCTCTCTCTCTCCTCTCTAAACTAAATAAATAAAATCTTTTTAAAAAAATTGTAGAGGAAAAGGGAATATCATTTTAGAAAATTTCAAATTAGTAATTTTGGTAGTTCGTGTTCATGAGAGAAAACCTTATTTTATTGAGTGTGTTTTGTTTTATTTGTTAGGGTCTGCCATCATAATTGCTTCTCCAGTCCAGCCTGTACTCCAAGGAATGGTAGGAATGATACCTGTATCTGTTGTTGGACAGAATGGAAATACATTTCCTGCTCCTCCTCAGCAGGTAAGATTTATGAACTAAAAATGGTGCAGTTATGTTTTTCAAAAATAGTATAATTAATAGTCTCTTCTTTTATAGGTTCTTCACATGCCTTTGGCAGCACCTGTATGCAATAGAAGTATCCCTCAATTCCCTATCCCTACAAAATCTCATAAAACTCAAGGACTAAGAAATAAGCCTTGTACAGGTACATTTTTAAGTTCATTAATGTTGACTTTATGTCTGTGTATTTATGTTTGCAACACCACCACAGTATTTTCTTTTTAAATACTTGTAGTATTTCTAACAGGTGATCATTCATTCTTTTTTTTTTTTTTTTTTTTTGTATAGAGACAGAGAGAGGGATAGATAGGGACAGACAGACAGAAACGGAGAGAGATGAGAAGCATCAATCATCAGTTTTTCATTGCAACACCTTAGTAGTTCATTGATTGCTTTCTCATATGTGCCTTGACTGCGGGCCTTCAGCAGACTGAGTAACCCTTGCTTGAGCCAGCGACCTTGGGTCCAAGCTGGTGAGCTTTGCTCAAACCAGATGAGCCCGTGCTCAAGCTGGCGACCTCAAGGTCTCAAACTTGGGTCCTCCACATCCCAGTCCGATGCTCTATCCACTGCGCCACCGCCTGGTCAGGCTGATCATTCATTCTTCACTTAAAGTTTTTGCAGCAATTTAAACAAAAAGAGAAATGGAACAAAAGAGTTCAGAAAGAGACTACGTATTTATAGGAACTTGTATGTGTTGGAACTTGTATCAGAAGTCAGAGTATAGAGGATGGCTTGTTTAATAAAGGAAATTTATTGACTATTATGTATATTAAAGGAAAAAATTAGATTATTTTTTTATACAATATTTGTATATTTCACCATATACGAAAGTGAACTACAAGATGATTAAAGACCTAAAAGTGAAAAGCAAAACAGTTAAACACAAAAGAAGATACAAGAGGCTTGACCAGGCGGTGGCGCAGTGGATAGAACGTCAGACTGGGATTCAGACGACCCAGGTTCAAGACCCTGAGGTCACCAGCTTGAGCACAGGCTTATCTGGTTTGAGCAAGGGGTCACTCTGTCTGTTCCTATCTGTCCCTCTTTCTATCTCTGTCATACACACACACACCAAAAAAAGATATAAGAGAATATCTTAATGATACTGGAGTAAAATAATTGTTTTTAAAATGAAAAAATGCCTAATTTATAAATGAAAAGGTTTGATGATGTTGACTACAAAATTAAAGATTTTGTCAACAAAATATACCATATACAAAGTAACAACCAGAATTTCTTCCAGGGCTTTGATAAATGCTGCACCTAGTTCTCAGACTTCTCTACCTCAAACATTTCCATCTTCACAGTTAACAACATGCACATGTTGCTAACCTACCAAACACCCTAACTCTTAGAACTCTTTGATCTTTCCACTTCTTAGTCTTTTGTATTTCATAAATTTTTAGAGAGAGAGAGGAAGGGAGAGAGGAAAACAGACACATCAATATGTTTTTATATGTGCCCTGACCATGGTTAGAACTGGCAACCTCCGAGTTTTGGGACGATGCTCTAACCACCTGGATTATCTGTCCAGGGCTCCACTTCTACGTCTTTAATCTTTACTCACCTTCTCCCATAGCTTCATCTTTAATTTTTCACTACTTCTTATTAGACTTATATGATTTTTAAAAGCCTGTAACCTTTCTCAAGATATTCTCATTTCCATAATCCACTGAATCTCTCTTCAACCAGTAAGAGCAACTATTATTTAAATCTTCACCTTTTATCTGAATCTTCGGTTTCTTTCTAGGTTTTTCTCTTCACTATGCAGGCTGGACTGTATAATCTATCACATCAGTCACTTTCCCACTACAATTAAAAACCTTCATGTCCACATTCTTCTACCGCACCTACTTGTTACCCTCCAGCCCTAGGTCTAACCTCCAGCTCTGCCTCAGACCAAGCTTCTCAGCATGGCTTTGGAAGTGGGGCCAGGCCTTTCCCTGCAATTCTCTCTCCCTAGCCTGGCTGGTGACTCGGGATAAAGCGTCAGTCTGGAGCACCAAGGTCGTGGGTTTGATCCCTGATCAGGGCATGCACAAGAAGCAACCAATGACTGAACGGAACCACTAAGTGAAAGAACAAGTTGATCCTTACCCCCCACTCCCGCCTTCTTCCACTCTCTCTCAAATCAATGGGAGGGGAAATTATTTTAATTTTTTTATTTTTTTCTCACCTTTACTACCACTTAGCAATCATTTTAATGTAAATGATTTTATCTCCCCACTTATCAGTAGTGAACTCCATTTTGGCATATCAATCAATTTAATAAGAACCCTTTCTATTTTCCAAATCATTCTTCCCTTTTCCTTTCTTCAGGGAATAATTACCTTGTTCTTTGTAAGGTTAATGCAGTCTACTTGTGCTCTAGATTTTATCCTCTGTGTATCTTCAACTTTTCTATTTTGCCTCCTTCCCTGTCTGGCTGTAAAATTCCTAAGGTTTGTCCCACCTGCCAGCCCTTTATCCCCAACCCCTCTTATCTCTCCGTTCTTCTTTATTCACATTGTCTTTTCTCATGTTTCCACTAAAACTGTTTAAAATGAGGTCACCTCTGACCTAGCATTGCCACATGCATTGAGCGTTTTCCATTCTTCCCTCTAACTGTTGATGGCTTCTGAAACCACCGCTGTGTGCTACATCCCACTCACTCTTTCTGTAACTCAAGCCCTTCAAACTCTACATGCCCAGTCTCCCCTCTTCCTCGGAGACCTCCTCTGCCTACTTTTCCCCTTGGTTAATGTCATCACTGATTGCTCCTTTTCCCTTCGTGTCTGTGTGTATGCCCTTCACTGCCTCTAAGACCCTCAGTGTCACTTATCTGAATATTTAGAGCCATTTCATGACATCTAACAAGAATTCCTGTTTCTAGTGTTCTTTCTTCTCTAGTTCATCTTCTGTACTCCTGCCAGAGTGTCTCTACACATAAATCTGTTAATGCATGTCTCCTATTTAAAACTCTTAAGGATTCTCTGTGAAACCTTTTGCATAATACATAAGGTCCTTTGTGATCTCATCTTTGCTTTGCTCTGTAGCTTCATGTCTTGCTGCTGTCTCACACAAACTCCATGGAAATCAAAACATGGCTACTAAAACTCCAGAGCATGTGCTCTAGGTCAGTCTTACAACCATTACTCTTCTATGGGCAAATTTTTTAAATAAGCATAACATATTGCTTTAAGTATCTTTCTGGATTTAAGTAGTACTCTTAAATTCCATATTGTACGTTGTAATTCGTAAATCCAAAGGTGGGGTTTGTAATATTTGCCTGGAGTTGAAGCAGGCCATTTCTATATTTCCTTTGTAAAATGGGTGAGTAACCATCTTGTATGGATTACAAAGCTGCTTTTAAACTTACTACATGAAAGTATTTCATTTGTATATATGCTGTCATTTAAACAGTTTTCTCATGACGTGGTACAGTTTGGTCTGTTCTGTTTTCTTGCATAGGAATATACTCCTCTCAGGAATGGTTTTCTTTTCTAATTAATTCATTTTTACTTCCAGGAAAGCAGGTAAATAATTTGGTGGATTCATCAAGTCATGTAGTTGGATGTCATGCACAAAGGTAATATAAAAGTAGTTTCTATCAGACTATTTGAATGCACTTATTTAAGTATAAAGAATTTATTTCTTTATGTTGCTAAAAATGTTTTGGTTTTTTTTAAGGATTGAAGTTTCTGACAAGAATATGGCAACAGATCATGGGAAAAAAATAGAAGAAATCACAGTTCCCTTCTCAGTAGAGAATATAGCTCCAGCTAGCAAACCATTTGAAAGCCACAGGCGTGTGCTCTGCTTTGATAGCACTGCTGTTCCTGTGGCAGATACGCAGGGGACAAACCGTAAGGTGGTGTCCCAAAACAAAGACAGGAATGACATTTCATTTCCTCATCTTGACTCACCTGTGACGGCCTCGACCTTAAAACCCTCTTGTAATAACGCTCTCAAAAGAGAGAGAGAGAGACCGCCTGTGCCTAAGGTTTTATCTAAATCAGAAACTGCCGTTAGCCGACACGCCACCCTAAAAGAAGCTCAGTCAGAAAAGAAAATTTCACCTATAGAAAGTGGACTTGAATCTTTCCATAAAGCAACAGCTAATAAGGAGAATGAATTATGCAGTGATGTGGAAAGGCAGAAAAATCCAGAAGTTTCAAAACTGTCTAATGGGCAGCAAAATGGTGGTTTACGGAATGAGAAAACTATAGCTTCACTACAAGAAATAACCAAAAAACAAGGCACATCCTCAAACAGTAAAAATGTCATTTCAGTAGGTGGTGCCGTGAAGGATCTAAAACAGGAACAAAGCAAATCTGCCAGTTCTCTGACTAACCCACTAAGTAAATACCCCGCGGACATGGCACAGGATGTTCAGCGACAGAGCCCGGTAAATAGGCTCGCGGACAGTACCCATTTATCCGCAGCCCGGACACCTGGCTCAGGGGCAGGGGAAAAGCATAAAGAAGAACCTACAGATGGGATCAAGGTCCCCTCTAGTAGGCGTTTCATTGAAGACAGTAGCACACCCAAAGTAATGGTTCCTCCTGTCACCCCAGACTTGCCTGCCTGCAGCCCTGCCAGCGAAGCAGGGAGTGAGAACAGTGTAAGCATGGCCGCCCACACATTGATGATTCTCTCCAGAGCAGCCATCTCTAGGAGCACTTCAACAACTCCTCTAAAAGACAATACACAACAGTTTAGAGCATCTTCAAGGAACACCACAAAAAAGCGGAAAATTGAAGAATTAGATGAGCGTGAGCGAAACTCCCGTACTTCTAATAAAAGTCTTTCAACTTCATCTATACCGATGAAAAAGAAGAGAATTAAGGCAAGTTTGAAAGTCTTTAATTTCAAAATCATACCTTTTTCCTTTCAATGCTCAGATTAGAGAGCTCAGCATTTGTTGCCATAGCTACCTGATTGAACATTCTTGTCAAAATAGCTTTGAGTTTTGATTGACAAAAAATATTGTATAGCAGTGTCTCTCAGCCAGTGTGGTACTCGGAAGTTATCTAATGAAACACATCATTTTCAAAACAATTGCTAAAGCATTTATTTATAAACATCTTTCTTGAGAAAAGGAGGTTTTTGTTTAGTGGTAGGATCCAAATTTGGGATGGGGGGTAACATAAGGCAGGAAAAATTGGGAAGCCACTATTGTGTGTGAAATTACCAAGTAAAAAAAACTACAACTCCTACATCTTGGAGGGTTTTTTCCACATGTCCTACCATGTCTTTCTTGGGCTCTTATAGATGTTAATATGTGGAGCAATATAAAAACTAAATTTATCTGATTTTTTTATAGCTCTGGCCGGTTGGCTCAGTGGTAGAGCGTCGACCTGGCGTGCGGAAGTCCCGGGTTTGATTCCCGGCCAGGGCACACAGGAGAAGCGCCCATCTGCTTCTCCACCCCCCCCCCCTTCCTTTTTGTCTCTCTCTTCCCCTCCCGCAGCTGAGGCTCCATTGGAGCAAAAAGATGGCCCGGGCGCTGGGGATGGCTCCTTGGCCTCTGCCCCAGGCACTAGAATGGCTCTGGTCGCGACAGAGCAACACCCGGGATGGGCAGAGCATTGCCCCTGGTGGGCGTGCCGGGTGGATCCCGGTCGGGCGCATGCGGGAGTCTGTCTGACTGCCTCCCCGTTTCCAGCTTCAGAAAATTAAAAAAAAACAAAAAAAAAAACAAATTTATCTGATTTTCCCTAACCATAGTTATGAGTAGAAAGGCAATTCAGAGATAGCATTAATAAATGAAACCCATTTTCCTAATCTGTTTATCCATTTAGTAAGTGGATAAAACAAAAAGAAAGGTTTAAAATGCGGCATCAGAGAAATTCTTGTCTTACTGCTATGCAAGCCTTGGTTTGGACCCTGTCTGCTCATTCTCTGTAACTATGATTAAGCCCATAGCCGCTCGGTCTCAGCTGCATCATTTAACAGCAGCTTACGACCTATCTGATATCTGTGAGGACCAAATGTATTTCTAAAGTGCCTGTTGTATATTAAATGTTTGGAACTTGAAAATCTTAGTAAAGTTTTCTAAGGGTTATGGTTTGGCAGTAATGACCACCTTGTAGAAAGCATGCTCACTTGTTTCAGCATCAGTTTCATCATCACACTCTAGATTTGTGTAATGGTTTTTGTCCTAAGCTAACGTTGAAATAACCATTGGAAGTATACTATATTAACCTTGACTTTATTATATTTGTCTCTACTTCTCTGTAAAACTAAAAGTCTAATGAACTGAAAAAAAATTGTCAATTTTAATATGCAGAAGAACCTGATCAAAGGTTCTACGTGATTTAAGGATGTTTTTGGGGGCCTTGTTTGACTTCATTGTGTTAACTTTAGGTTTATTTTTTCTTTCTTTTTTCTTTTTACTATTTATTTATTTATTTATTTATTTTTTGACAGAAAAAGAAGCTGCCCAGTTCATTTCCAGCTGGAATGGATGTGGACAAATTTTTGTTATCCTTGCATTATGACGAGTAAACATTCTGAACATAGAAGAACAGTAACTGTTTAAATCTCATATTCCTTAAACTCTCAGTGTAGGAAATGAGATATTGACAGAATCTAAAAGTATGACCTGCACTTTCATTGTACTGAAATTTCACTTTATATCTAAATCATGCTGTTTCTGAAGCAGCTTCCTAGTTTGTAAATAGACCTACCTGGTATATTTTTATTTTGGAAGAAAAGATTTGCAGGAATGTAAGTAAAGTCGGTCTGCAAAACTGTATAGCTTTGACAATTGCATATTGTAAATATTGTGTAAATATTGTTGAAATAGAGGTTAATCAACCGAATGTTCTTACACTGTGTTTTTTGGCTTCTTAGGATCCCTACTTCTGAGGCTTATTTATATGGAAGTTTCTCACTGTTGGGGGGACATGATGTTTTTCTTTATAAATTGCCTTCAGTAACTGTCCAACAAGACATACCCACTAAATAGTACAAAAGTGATAACCACCTCAGATGGTAGTAAAGCATTGAGAAAATAACAATTTGGTGGTTTTTTTTACAATGAATACTTTTACACCTGTTCTTAAATTGCAGTAAAAATTATATTCCTGAAATTTATACTTGTTCTGGTCATTCTGGTCTCTTTGTTTTAAAGAGAGAATTTTGTAAACCGTTTGAGTGTTCTGACCTTTGTTTATAACTTTTGAGATGTTTTACAGAACTTTAAATGTTTGAGCCATTAAAAGTTTGGTTATGTACTAGTTGTGATTTCTTGGGATATATATACTTGATCCTGGAGTACTGGGGATTTAAAGAATTGCACTAATTCTTAGAACTCCTTAAAATAGTCGTGACCAATGCACATTTAATTTAAATCTGCATTCTATTTTGAAACTTATGTGGAGGATTATCTTCTGGTGTCCTTTCAGAAAGTCATGTTCATCAGATGTAAGAAGAGAAGTCATAGTTTTATATTTTAATGTAGTTTCTTCTAAAATGGGCTATTAAATAACTATATCTGTACTTAGATGTAGCACATTGTCTCTGTGCTCCTTAAAATGTTAAAGTTACTCTTAAAAAGAAGAATGAGAGGTGCCTTCTCTGTATTAGACATCACATGTCAGTCAAGATGATGAACTGATTTAAACCTTTAAATGAGAACAGAAATTATAATTAGTACCTGACCAATTGTGCCTAGATATTAAAGGATGTTCTCCTAAGTGCTTTCTGTTTGGTTAAATATCAATATATTAAGCTTTTAAGCTTTTTTTCTGCAGGTATATGTACTATTAAGAGTCATTTCCTCAACTTTTTTTTTTTTTTTTTTTTGGTACTAGACCTTTAAAAAACTAAATCTATCCTACCTAACACAACATTTCTCTGTGTGGAAATCACATTTTAATTCCTGAACCTTATTGCAGAAATCAGTGTTGTAGAAATTTTTATGATGTGGCAGTATGTCTATTTCTAAGGAACTAAATATTATATAGTTAATGTCTATTTAACTTGATACTGTTATACAGCTAGGTTTGAATAAATACTTTCAGTAACTTAAAGTTTGAATTCCTTCATATTGGCAGTCATTCTTATTTAGATACTTGATTAAATTCCTTTGCAGGTCAATTCTTGCATACTTTTTCAGAAGTTCACATAATGCTAAAAACTACAGATTTTTTTTTCATTCAGTTAATATGTATTTATATGTCCTAAGTACTAATATATTCAAGAGCAAAATTATATCTCCCATTTTACCTTAAAAGTCCAAGCATGCCAGACTTAATTGTAGTATCATACATGGTAACCTATTTTAACATTCAGATGCCCAGTGACAGTATTTAGGGTTAAAGTATACCACAACTTGTAGCTACTTTTACAACTTTTACATTAAAGGATACACTATTTTGGACATTACTTAGTAGTTGATGTCAGTGTATGCCAAATCTAAAGTGTCTTGTAATTAAAATATTTAATTATTTTAGCTCTGGATATTGTTAGAATCCTTGATGATGATAAAATTGTACATGAGAAAACATCTATTAGCATTAAGCTAGATGTTATGGTTATTATGAAGACCAAGATTTAAGCTTTGATAGGAATGATTTTCAAAGGCATGTTACTATATATTCTTGATTCATTCATTTCTCAAGCACCACCTTTCAGCCTCAGGCCCAACTTCTTGAGATTATATATCAAGTTGTGACTCTGTTATGCTTCCTCTTTCAATAGACTTCTTTTTATAAATGTTGATTAAAATTTTTACATTTTACTAGTCTTTTTTCCTAAATTATTTTTTTCACATAGTTGAACTTAAACTGTAAATACAACTTTCTTTCTTTTTTTAATAAATTTTTATTAATGTTAATGGGGTGACATCCATAAATCAGGATACATATATTCAAAGAAAACATGTCCAGGTTATCTTGTCATTCAATTATGTTGCATACCCATCACCCAAAGTCAGATTGTCCTCCGTCACCCTCTATCTAGTTTTCTTTGTGCCCCTTTCCCCCCTCGCCCCCACCCCCGGTAACCACCACACTCTTGTCCGTGTCTCTTAGTCTCGTTTTTATGTCCTACCAATTTATGGAATCATGTAGTTCTTGTTTTTTTTCTGATTTACTTATTTCACTCCATATAATATTATCAAGATCCCACCATTTTGTTGTAAATGATCCGCTGTCATCATTTCTTATGGCTGAGTAGTATTCCATAGTGTATATGTGCCACATCTTCTTTAACCAGTCATCTATTGAAGGGCTTTTTGGTTGTTTCCATGTCTTGGCCACTGTGAACAATGCTGCAATGAACATGGGGCTACATGTGTCTTTACATATCAATGTTTCTGAGTTTTTGGGATATATACCCAGTAGAGGGATTGCTGGGTCATAAGGTAGTTCTATTTTCAGTTTTTTGAGGAACCACCATACTTTCTTTCATAATGGTTGTCCTACTTTACAGTCCCACCAACAGTGAATGAGGGTTCCTTTTTCTCCACAGTCTCTCCAACATTTGCTATTACCTGTCTTGTTAATAATAGCTAATCTAACAGGTATGAGGTGGTATCTCATTGCAGTTTTTTTGTTGTTGTTGTTTTTATAGAGACAGAGAGTGAGTCAGAGAGAGGGACAGACAGGAATGGAGAAAGATGAGAAGCATCAATCATTAGTTTTTCATTGCACGTTGCAACACCTTAGTTGTTCATTGATTGCTTTCTCATATGTGCCTTGACCGCAGGCCTTCAGCAGACCGAGTAACCCCTTCCTGGAGCCAGCGACCTTGGGCTCAAGCTGGTGGAATGTTTGCTCAAACCAGATGAGCCCATGCTCAAGTTGGCGACCTCGGGGTCTCGAACCTGGGTCCTCTGCATCCCAGTCCGACGCTCTATCCACTGCGCCACCGCCCGGTCAGGTGTCATTGCAGTTTTGATTTGCATTTCTCTAATAACTAATGAAGATGAGCATCTTTTCATATATCTGTTGGCCATTTGTATTTCTTCCTGGGAGAAGTATCTGTTCATGTCCTCTTCCCATTTTTTTATTGGATTGTTTGTTTGTTTGTTGTTAAGTTTTATGAGTTCTTTGTAAATTTTGAATATTAGGCCCTTATCTGAGCTGTTGTTTGAAAATATCATTTTCCATTTAGTTGGCTGTCTGTTTATTTTGTTGTCAGTTTCTCTTGCTGAGCAAAAACTTTTTAGTCTGTGTAGTCCCATTCATTTATCTTTGCCTTCATTTCTCTTGCCTTTGGAGTCAAATTCATAAAATGCTCTTTAAACCCAGGTCCATGAGTTTAGTACCTATGTCTTCTTCAATGTACTTTATTGTTTCAGGTCTTATATTTAGGTCTTTGATCCATTTTGAATTAATTTTAGTACAAGGGGACAAGCTGTAGTCGAGTTTCATTCTTTTGCATGTGGCTTTCCAGTTTTCCCAGCACCATTTGTTGAAGAGGCTTTCTTTTCTCTATTGTGTGTTGTTGGCCCCTTTATCAAAAATTATTTGACCATATATATGTGGTTTTATTTCTGGACTTTCTATTCTGTTCCATTGGTCTGAGTGTCTATTTTTCTGCTAATACCATGCTGTTTTGATTGTCGTGGCCCTATAATATAGTTTGAAGTCAGGTATTGTAATGCCCCCAGCTTCTTTCTTTTTCCTTAGGATTGCTTTGGCTATTCGAGGTTTTTTATAGTTCCGTATAAATCTGATGATTTTTTGTTCCATTTCTTTAAAGAATTAAATACAACTTTCTAATGCTTCTTTTTACCTCTAATAGTATAAAACATTTTCCAGTTTTAAGCTATTTATTAAAAAGTAGTGAACATGTTTATAAATATTTTTTCTTTGTTTAGGTTATCAGTTCTTTCCTTCAGAGACATTTTAGACAGTGAAATTATCAAATCAAAAATATCCATGCCAGGGGTTGAGGGTGGTGGTGGAGGAGTGTATAGACTGTGAACACAAGAGCATAGTGTACAGAGATGTGTTTACAATTGAGCACCTGACCTGTGTACTTATATTACCCAGTGTCATCCCAGTAAAATTCAATTTTAAAAAAAAAGCTCAAGTATAAGACATATATGTAAAGAACTAAATGAATAGGATCCATCACTGATAGGCTTGTGGGGGAAGAGCATGTCAATTGTGTCCCTATTAGTATGGTAATGTACTCTTCATTTTTGCAGGAACCTGCTTTTATTATCTTACTAGAGCATTGCTGCCAAACATACAACTGGAATATAGCTTTGTTTATCCTAGTAAATGTAAAAAAATAAAAAAGTGTCCAAAAAAAAACAAAACAGGAGAGTGATGTCAGAGAAATGGCAGTGTGAGAGATACTCCCCATCTCTTCTCTTGAGATTTCAACAAATTCTACAACTATACACAGAGAAAAAAACCCAGATGAACCCGAAATATACACACACCAGATAGATAAAGGTATGATTGTGCAAAAAGGTGGGCCAAAGAAAGAATCTGCTCACAGAAGAAAAATAATGCCAGAGAACTGAGTCATTTTCTCTTTCCTCACGGACCTGAGCGAGGGAGACTCTGTTGGCACAGGCTTTGTCTTGGAGCCAGGAGAAGAGGAAAGTCTGGGGGGAAGGAGCTGAGATAGGGGCGACGACCAAGAACGGAGCAGGGCCGTTTCCCCGCGTCTGCCACACCCATGATTGCAGGCAATGGGCAATGGCAGGTGCTGGGCGCATACAATGCTGGTAGCCCTCTCCCAAGAGCTGCATGTGAATATCTTGTGGAGATCGGCCCACGGGGCACTGGGGCACACTTGATCTGCTGGCAGAGTTTAGCTTTCTGATTCCAGCTTACCTGGTGGAGTTCAGCGTGTGTGGGCTGAATGCTCCTGATCTGTGATCTTTGCCATAACTCCTGAAACTCAGACACTGCCTTGTGGCGTGCAGCCCCTGCCCTGCGCAGGGCTGCACTTTGAGTGCTTAGAGTGGTATTGGAGGAGGGACTGGACTATGTCACCCCAGCCTTCCAGTTTTGCATTGCTCCCCTTGCTGTGTGAACAGTGGCGGTGGCAGACTCCCATCAGCTGGGTCTCCAGGCCTGCTCTCTTGCGGGAGGTTGGGGTGCAGGGGCGCTCGATCCCCTGTTATGTTGGGACGTGTGGGACGGCACTGGAGGACCTCTGGTCGGCCATTGCTAGAGCCGTAAAATTGCAAAGCCCTAACAACAGGCCCTTCCTACCAACGCGACGGCCCTTCTACGGCATCACAGCGACATCTCAGCAAAGCTCCATCGAAGAATCTCGCAGAGGCCAACATTGTAGTACAGAGCCTCCTACAGGAAAAAGGAATAAGTTACCTCTCAAATCTGGAAATAAATACTTTTCTCTTTTTTTCTTTTTCTGCTTTATCCCACTTTTTCTTTCCTTTTTTCTTCTTTCTCCTTTTCCCATGTGAACTTCATTATCCTTTGTTGTTACATGTTTTATTCTTGATTTTCACAAGGGTTTCATTTTGGACACTTACTCTAAATTTTTTTCTCTCCTTCCTCCTATATTTTTTTTCTTTTGACTTTTTTCTTTTATGTTCCCTCTCACCAGAACATCAGTTTTCATCAAATTATTATAGTTTAGACTCATACTTCTTTTTATGGCATTTTGCTTGTTTTTACTTCATTTTTTTCTCATTTTTTTTCATTTTCTTTTTATCTGTAGTTTTTCTTATAGAATTTTTATTCTTTCACTGTATTTTTTTGTTATTTTTCAGTTATCTCATGTTAGGTTTCTTAACAATACTACTCGCAACTGCCATCAAGGTAAAAGAAATCAAATATGAATCTACAAGATGGAGACATAGCTCAGACAGATGATGAAAAATCTACAAAAATATCTCAATTACATGGAAGGAAGCCTTGGAGCTTAATGAAACAAAATTCAAAATTGATGTTCTAAAACTACTTAATAAGTAAGATACAAGAAAACACTGAAAGGCAATTTAGTAAGCTCAAAAAACAACTTAATGAACAAAAAGAGTACTTCAAGGAAATTGAAACTATAAAAAAGAACCAAACAGATGAAAAACTCAATACACAAACTGAAAAATGAGGTAACAAGCTTAGCTAATAGAACAAGCCAGATAGAGGAGAGAATCAGTGACATTGAAGACAACAAATTAGAGATACTACAGAGAGAAGAATTGAGACTCACAAATTTTTAAAAAAATGAGAAATCCCTACAAGAATTGTCTGACCCCATCAGGAAGAGCAATATAAGAATAATGGGTATATTAGAAGAAGAAGAGAAAGAAAAGGGAATGGAGAACATACTGAAACAATCAAGAACTTCCCAAGCCTGTAGAAAGAGTTAAGAGCCTCAAATCCAAGAAGAAACCAGAACGCTGAGTTACCTCTACCTAAACAGACATACTCTGAAGCACATCGTAATGAAATGATCACAAATCAATGACAAAGAATCTTCAAGGCAGCTAGGGAAAAGAAGAATATAACATATAAAAAGGCACATTAGCCCTGGCTGGTTGGCTCAGTGGTAGAGCGTCGGCCTGGCGTGCAGGAGTCCCAAGTTTGATTCCTGGCCAGGGCGCACAGGAGAAGTGCCCATCTGCTTCACCCCTCCCCCTCTCCTTCCTGTCTGTCTCTTCCCCTCCCGCAGCCAAGGCTCCATTGGAGCAAAGTTGGCCCGGGCGCTGAGGATGGCTCTATGGCCTCTGCCTCAGGCGCTAGAATGGCTCTAGTTGCAACAGAGCAACGCCCCAGATGGGTAGAGCATCGCCCCCTGGTGGGCATGCAGGGTGGATCCCGGTCGGGCGCATGTGGGAGTCTGACTGCCTCCCCGTTTCCAACTTCAGAAAAATACAAAAAAAATATTTTAAAAAATGGCACATTAGGCTATCATCAAATTTCTCATCAGGAACTATACAGGGCAGAAGAGAGTGGACCCCAACATTTAAAGTACTAAAAGAGAGGAACTACCAGCCAAGAAGACTATATCCATTAAAGCTATCCTTCAACTGTGAAGGAGAAATGAAAACATCTACAGACATACAGAAGCTGAGGGAATTTATCACTAGAAAACCCCCACTACAGGATATACTAAAAGGGGTTAGCTGACCAGATACAAGGAATGAAACAAAATAAAACTACAAGTAAAAATTTTAACAAAACCACAATAAAAACAAGGATAATCTGTGACAACAATAACATTAAAGGGGAGAGAATAACAATCATCAGTAGCAAAGGAGGATGGATTGCAGAGGCACTCATGAGATAATAGACTAATATGATAATTTTTCTTTTAATAACCTAATGGTAACCACCCCTGAAATGCCACTAATGAAACAGCTTAAAAAAAGAAGCCTGACCAGGTGGTGGTGCAGTGGATTAAGCGTTGGACTGGAATGCAGGACCCAGGTTCGAGACCCCAAGGTTGCCAGCTTGAGCGCGGGCTCATCTGGCTTGAGCAAAAATCTCACCAGCTTGGACCCAGGGTCCCTGGCTCAAGCAAGGGGTTACTCAGTCTGCTGAAGGCCTGCGGTCATGGCACATATGAGAAAGTGATCAATGAACTGAGGTGTCACAACAAAAAACTGATGATTGATGCTTCTCATCTCTCTCCCTTCCTGTCTGTCTGTCCCTATCTATCCCTCTATCTGACTCTCTCTCTGTCCCTGTAAAAATAAATTAATTAATAATAAAAAAAAGCAACAGAAGATAGTAGTATGGAATACTACCAAACAAAAAAGACAGAAAAAAAAGAAAAATCAAACGACACAAAGCAGTATATAAAATGGCAATAGGAAACCCTCAAGTGTCAATAATTATACTAGATGTAAATGGATTGAACTTACCAATAAAGAGGCACAAAGTAGCAGATTGGATCAAGAAGCAAAACCCAACAATATGCTGCCTTCAAGAAACACATCTAAAGTACAAAGATAAAAATAGATTCAAAATGAAAGGTTGGAAAACAATTCTCCAAGCAAGTAATATCCAAAGAAAAGCAAATGTAGCCATACTCATATCTGACAATGCTGACAAGACAACAAAGGTAACCAGAGACAAAGATGGACATTTCATAATGATAATGGAGACATTGTATCAAGAAGACATAACACTTCTTAATATATATGCACCAAACCAGGGAACACCAAAATATATGATATCTACTAACTGATCTAAAAGTACAAACCAAAAAATCATATTTGGAGACCTATATACACCAGTGATAACTTTAGATCATTCACCCAAACAGATAATCAATAAAGAAATAATCAGCCTTAAATGAAACACTAGAACAAATGGACATAATAGAAATCTATAGGACATTTCATCCCAAAATGTCAGAGTATACATTTTTCTCCAGTGTACATGGCACATTTTCAAGAATAGACCATATTCTGGGCCATAAAACTAATAAATTCAGAAAGATTGAAATTATACCAAGTATATTCTCTTACCATAAGGCTTTGAAACAAATTCAACTGCAAGAAGGAAGTAAACAAACCCATAAAAATGTGGAAATTAACATATTTCTAAAAAATGGGTCAAAGAAAAAATAAGAGATCAAAAGATACACAGACAAAAATGACAACACAACATCAGAATCTCTGGGATGTAGCAAAAGCAGTAATAAGAGGGAAGTTCAGCCTGACCAGGTGGTGGCACAGTGGGACTGGGACGTGGAGGACCCAGGTTTGAAACCCCGAGGTGGCCAGTTTGAGCGCAGGCTCATCTGTTTTGAGCTGGGCTCACCAGTATGAGCCCAAGGTCACTCGGTCTGCTGTAGCCCCCCCCACCCCCGTCAAGGCACATATGAAAGTGTTGAGAAAAGACAAAACACTGACTCTCTGTTTCCATCCTGAGGAAGTGAAGATCAAGACCAAGCATACGTGACTGAAAGCAGTCACGTCCAGGGAAGGCCCAAGGACATGGGTGCTTGGCTCAACTGAAGTTTTGTGCAGGTCAGGAATCAGACAGCAGATGGTGTGCTGTTATGTCTCAGAAAGGGCAAGACAAATCTAATCAGTTTTGCAAACTAAATAATAAAATTGTACGCTGTATTCTGCTTGTTAGTTTCTTTCTTTTTTTTTTTTTTTTTTGTATTTTTCTGAAGCTGGAAACGGGGAGAGACAGTCAGACAGACTCCCGCATGCACCCGACCGGGATCCACCCGGCACGCCCACCAGGGGCAATGCTCTGCCCACCAGGGGGCGATGCTCTGCCCCTCCGGGGCGTCACTCTATTGTGACCAGAGCCACTCTAGTGCCTGGGGCAGAGGCCAAGGAGCCATCCCCAGCGCCCGGGCCATCTTTGCTCCAATGGAGCCTCGCTGCAGGAGGGGAAGAGAGAGACAGAGAGGAAGGAGAGGGGGAGGGGTGGAGAAGCAGATGGGCACTTCTCCTGTGTGCCCTGGCCGGGAATCAAACCCGGGACTTCTGCACACCAGGCCGACGCTCTACCACTGAGCCAACCGGCCAGGGCTTGCTTGTTAGTTTCTTGCTCAAGATGAGGTATTTCTGATTAATAAATTGGATAGCTAATCTCTCTAAGGCATCTCAATCCTGGAGAGATTGGGGTCCTCCACTTGCAGTACTGTTGCTGCCTCGTTCTGTTGCAGCTCCTCTTCATGAAACTCTGAACATTAACAACATGATAGAGCAATCAGTGAACGGCTAAGGTGCTGCAATGAAGAATTTATGCTTCTCATCTCTCTCCCTTCCTGTCTGTCTGTCCCTATCTGTCCCTCTCTCTGACTTTTTCTGTCTCTGTCACACACACACAGAAAAACAAAAACAAAAGAGGGAAGTTCATATCACTACAGGCTTATATGAAAAAAAACAAGAGAGAGCCCAAATAAACAACCTAACATCACATCTTAAGGAACTAGGAAAAGAAGAACAAAGGCAACCCAAAACCAGCAGAACAAAGGAAAAAATAAAAATTAGAGCAATACATGAAAAAGAGAGAACAGAAAAACTATAGAAAAAATTAATACAACAAAGAGGTGGTTCTCTGAAAAGATCAACAAAATTAACAAATCCCTGGCAAGACTCACTAAGGAAAAAGAGAAAGGACTCATATAAACAAAATCAAAAATGAAGGAGGAGACATTACCACAGATATCATAGATATACAAAGATTGTTTTAGAATACTATGAAAAACTATATGCCACCAAATTCAACACTCTAGAAGAAATGGAGAAACTAGAACAATACAATCTTCCTAGAGTGAATCACAAAGAAGTAGAAAGCCTAAACAGACCGATAAGCAGGGAGGAAATAAAAACTATCAAAAACTTCCCCAAAAATAAAAGTCCAGGGCTAGATGGCTATACTAGTGATTCTACCAAACATTCAAAGAAGATTTAGTTCCTATCCTATTCAAAGTCTTCCAAAAAATTAAATAAGAAGCAATACTTCCAAACACATTTTATGAGGTCAACATAACCCTCATACCACAACCTGGCAAGGACAACACAAAAGAAGAAAACTACAGACCAATATCTCTAATGAATACAAATGCAAAAATTCTAAACAAAATACTAGCAAATCGAATACAACACATTAAAAAAGTGATTTATCATGATCAAGTGGGATTCATCCCAGAAACACAAGGATGGTTCGGCATACGTAAAACAATAACATAATACACCATATCAACAAAACAGAGCAAAAACCATATGAACCTGTTAATAGATTCAGAAAAGGCATTTGATAAAATAGAACATCCTTTTATGTTTAAAACACTCAACAAAATGGGTATTAAAGGAAAATACCTCAACATAATAAAGGCCAAGACAAACCATCAGCTAACATCATACTAAATGGTAAAAAACTTTTTTTTTGCTCTAAAATCTGAAACAAGACAAGGCTGCCCAGTCTCTCCACTCCTATTCAATATAGTGCTGGAAGTTCTATCCAGAGCAAACAGACAAGAGAAAGAAATAAAGGGCATTCATATTGGTAAAGAAGGAGTAAAGGTTTCACTTTTTGCAGATGATATAATCCTGTATATAAGAACCCTCAAAGACTCCACAGAAAGGCTATTAGAAACAATAAACCAATACAATAAGGTCGCAGAATACAAAATTAATATACAGAAGTCTATTGCTTTCTTATATGCCAACAATGAAACTTTGGAAAAAGAACTCAAAAAATAATCCCTTTTACAGTTTCAACAACAAAAATACCTAGGAATAAACATAAAAATGAATGTAAAGGATCTATATACTAAAAACTACAAAGTATTATTAAAGGAAATTGAAAAAGACACAAATGGAAAAATATTTCTTGTTTGTGGGTAGAAAGAATAAATATAATTAAAAGGGCCATATTATACAAAGCAATATACAAATTTAATGCAATTCCCATTAAAATTCCAAAGTCATTTTTCAAAGAAATGGAACAAAAAAATCATCAGGTTTCTATGGAACCATAAAATACCCCAAATAATCAAAGTAATCCTAAGGAAAAGAAACGAAGCTGGAGGCATTACAATATCTGACTTCAAATTATACTACAAAGCCACGATAATCAAAACAGCATGGTACTGGCAGAAAAATAGATACACAGACCAATGGAACAGAATAGGGAGCCCAGAAATAAAACCTCATATATATGGTCAAATCATCATTGATAAAGGAGCCAAAAACACACAATGGAGAAAAGAAAGCCTCTTCAATAAATGGTGTTGGGAAAATTGGAAAGCCACATGCAAAAGAATGAAACAACTACAGTTTGTCTTCTTGCACAAAAATTAATTTAAAACATCAAAGACCTAAATATAAGATATGAAACAATAAATTATGTAGAAGAAAACATAGGTACTAAACTCATGGACCTTGAGTTTAGTACCTTGACCATAGAGAACATTTTATGAATTTGACCCCAAAGGCAAGGGAAGTAAAGGCAAAGATAAATGAATGGGACTACATCAAACTAAGAAGCTTCTGCACAGCAAAAAAAAACAACAACAAACAGACAGCCAACTAAATGGGAGATGATATTTTCAAACAACAGCTCAGATAAGGGGCTAATATCCAAAATATATAAAAAAAACTCACAAAACTCAGCAACAAACAAGCAAACAACCCAATAAAACAAATGGGAAGAAGACATGAATAGACACTTCTCCCAGAAAGAAATACAAATGGCCAACAGATATATGAAAAGATGCTCATCTTCACTAGCTATTAGAGAAATGCAAATCAAAACTACTATGAGATACCACCGCACACCTGTTAAATTAGCTATTATCAACAAGACAGGTAATGCCCTGGCCGGTTGGCTCAGCGGTAGAGCGTCGGCCTAGCGTGCGGAGGACCCGGGTTTGATTCCCGGCCAGGGCACACAGGAGAAGCGCCCATTTGCTTCTCCACCCCTCCACCGTGCTTTCCCTCTCTGTCTCTCTCTTCCCCTCCCGCAGCCAAGGCTCCATTGGAGCAAAGATGGCCCGGGCACTGGGGATGGCTCTGTGGCCTCTTCCCCAGGCGCTAGAGTGGCTCTGGTCGCAACATGGCGACGCCCAGGATGGGCAGAGCATCGCCCCCTGGTGGGCAGAGCGACGCCCCTGGTGGGCGTGCCAGGTGGATCCCGGTCGGGCGCATGCGGGAGTCTGTCTGACTGTCTCTCCCTGTTTCCAGCTTCAGAAAAATGAAAAAAAAAAAGACAGGTAATAACAAGTGTTGGAGAGGCTGTGGAGAAAAAGGAAACTTCATTCACTGTTGGTGGGAATGTAAAGCAGTACAATCATTATGAAAGAAAGTATGGTGTTCCTCAAAAAATTAATAATAGAACTACCATATGACCCAGCAATCCCTCTACTGGGTATATACCCCCAGAACTCGAAAATATGGGTATGTAAAGGCACATGCATCACCATGTCCATTGCAGCATTGTTCACGGTGGCCAAGACAGGAAAACAGTTGAAATGCCCTTCAATAGAAGATTGGATAAAGAAGATGTGGTACAAATATACCAATGGAATACTACTCAGTACTCAGCCATTAGAAATGATGACATAGTACCATTTATGACAACCAACATGGATGGACCTTGATAACATTATACTTAGTGAAATAAGTAAATCAGAAAAAGCTAAGAACTGTATGATTCCATACATAGGTGGGACACAAAATTGAGACTCATGGACATAGATAAAAGTGCAGTGGTTACCGGGGGAGAGGAAAGGAGGAGAGGAAGGGGTATGGGGGAGGGGGAGGGGCTTAAAGAAACAAAATATAGGGTGAAGGAGGATGATTTGACTTTGGGTGATGGGTATACAGCATGATCGACTACGATATGTGTAATAGTTTTGTAGTTATTAAGTTCAAACAGGTCAATAAATTTTCTAAAAGTACACACATCCATTTAATTACCCAGATCAAACACAGAACATTTCCAGTACCCTAGAATCTCCTCTCTCCTTTTTTGTTTCTTTCTTTCTTTATTTTGTGACAGAGACAGAAAGATAGGCAGAGAGAAGGACAGATAGGGACAGACAGACAGGAAGGGAGAGAGATGAGAAACATAAATTCTTCATTGTGGCTCCTTAGTTGTTCATTGATTGATTTCTCATATGTGCCTTTAACGGGGGCAAGGGGAAGTGGCAGCAGGGGTGGCTACAGCAGAGCCAGTGACCCCTTGTTCAAGCCAGTGACCTTGGGCTTCAAGCCAAGCGACCTTGGCCTCCAAGCCAGTGACCTCTGGG
Organism: Saccopteryx bilineata; assembly: GCF_036850765.1. NCBI lineage: Eukaryota > Metazoa > Chordata > Mammalia > Chiroptera > Emballonuridae > Saccopteryx > Saccopteryx bilineata. Next base: position 311,896,217 of record NC_089490.1, read on the forward strand.
CTCAAGCCAGAGACCATTAGGTCAGGTCTATGATCCCATTCTCAAGTCATTCACCCCTCGCTCAGGCTGGTGAGCCCGCACTCAAGCTGGCCACCTCGGGTCTCAAACCTCAGACCTCGGGGCTCGAACCTGGGTTGTCCGTGTCCCAGTCTCATGCTCCATCCACTGCACCACTGCCTGGTTAGGCCATACTTCCTTCTCGTAACTATAAGCCTCCAGGGTAATTATCCTGAGTTCTAGCACCATAGTTTCAGCTTTAAAAAAAAAACCTTATATAGCCTGACCAGGCAGTGGCGCAGTGGATGGAGTGTCAGACTGGGACGCAGAGGACCCAGATTTGAGCCCTGAGGTCGCGGATTTGAGTATGGGCAAACCAGCTTGAGTGAGGGGTTGCTGGCTTCAGCAAGGGATTATAGACATGACTCCATGGTCGCTGGCTTGAGTAAGGAGCCACTCACTCTGCTATAGCCCCCCAGTCAAGGCACATATGAGAAAGCAATCAATGAACAACTAAGGTGCCACAACAAAAAATTGATCCTTCTCATCTCTCCCTTCCTCTCTGTCCCTCTCTCTGTCTCTATCTCTCTTGCAAAAAAAAAAAAAAAAAGATCTTATATAATGGACTCTTGCAGTATACAATCTTTCATAACTTGCTCAATATTGCAAGAGCTACTTATGTATATAATAATTCAGTCTCATCCTCAGTGCTATGTACTTTTTTATTGTGTTTATCCACATTGTGTTATACTACAGTTAAACCATTATATAGTTTAACATTTATATTATTTTTAATTTGGAGCTATTATGAATAGAACCTCTGTAAATATTCTTGTACATGATTTTTAATGACTATATTACACTTTTCAGTTGGCTATGTATTATATTTAGGAGAGGAGTCTCTGGGTCCTAGGATTTTATGTATTCAGCCTTATTTAGACTTTTCATTTTTTTAGAGTAACTGTGCCAAATCATACTGTGAGCAGTGTGAGACGTCCAATTCTTTCCTTTTTTTCTTTATTCATTTTTAAAGAGGAGAGAGAGAGGGAGAGAGAGAGAGAGAAGGCGGGAGGAGCTGGAAGCATCAACTCCCATATGTGCCTTGACCAGGCAAGCCCAGGGTTTTGAACCGGCGACCTCAGCATTTCCAGGTCGATGCGCTATCCACTGCACCACCACAGGTCAGGCAATGAGACGTCCAATTCTACATCATTGTTATTACGGTACTTGATTTTTGGTTATTGTTTTAGCCATTCTGAAGTATGGTGGTATTACATTGTGGGTTTTTATTAACAGCTTTTTTTGTTTTTGGTTCATTGTTGAACTTTATTTTGCTCATTAGATGCAATGGGTTAAATTAACCATATTCACAGTTTATGGAACATATGTTTGTGTGAGGCCCTTTTCTAATTAATTTTTAATGGGGTGACATTGATAAATCAGGGTACATATGATCAGAGAAAACAGCTCTGGGTTATTTTGCCATTTGCTTATGCTGCATTCTCATCACCCGAAGTCCAATTGTCTTTCGTCACCTTCTCTAACTGGTTTTCTTTGTGCTCCTCCAGTCCCCCATCCCCCTCCCTCTCCTCCCCCCCACCCCATAACCCCCACACACTTTTCCATTTCTCTGAGTCTCATTTTTATGTCTCACCTATATATGGAATCATATAGTTCTTAGTTTTTTCTGATTTACTTATTTCGCTCAGTATAATGTAATCAAGATTCATCCATGTTGTTGTAAATGATCCGATGTCATCATTTCTTATGGCTGAGTACTATTCCATTATATATATGTAACAAAGCTTTTTAATCCACTCGTCCTCTGACGAACACTTAGGCTGTTTCCAGATCTTCGCTACTGTGAACAATGCTGCCATAAACATGGGGGTGCATTTCTTCTTTTCATACAGTGCTATGGTGTTCTTGGGGTATATTTCTAACAGTGGGATAGCTGGGTCAAAAGGCAGTTCCATTTTTAATTTTTTGAGGAATCTCCATACTGTTTTCCACAGTGGCTGCACCAGTCTGCATTGCCACCAGCAGTGCAGGAGGGTTCCCTTTTCTCCACATCCTCACCAGCACTTAATCTGTGTTGTTTTGTTGATGAGCGCCATTCTGACTGGTGTGAGGTGATATCTCATTGTGGTTTTAATTTGCATTTCTCTAATGATTAGTAATGTTGACCATTTTTTTCATATGCCTATTGGCCATCTGTATGTCCTCTTTGGAGAAGTGTCTATTCATTTCTTTTTCCCATTTTTTGATTGGATTGTTTGTCTTCCTGGTGTTGATTTTTACAAGTTCTTTATAAATTTTGGTTATTAACCCCTTATCAGACGCATTGTCAAATATATTCTCCCATTGTGTAGTTTGTCTTTTTATTCTGTTCTTATTGTCTTTAGCTGTGCAGAAGCTTTTTAGTTTGGTATAGCCCCATTTGTTTATCCTGTCTTTTATTTCACTTGCCTGTGGAGACAAATCGGCAAATATATTGCTGCAAGAAATGTCAGAGAGCTTACTGCTTATGTTTTCTTCTAAGATGCTTATGGTTTCACGGCTTATATTTAAGTCTTTTATCCATTTTGAGTTGATTTTTGTGAATGGTGTAAGGTGGTGGTCTAGTTTCATTTTTTTGCAGGTAGCTTTCAATTTTCCCGACACCATTTGTTGAAGAGGCTATCTTTACTCCAATGTATGCTCTTACCTCCTTTGTCAAATATCAGTTGTCCATAAAGGTGTGGGTTTATTTCTGGGTTCTCAGTTCTGTTCCATTGATCTATATGCCTGTTCTTATGCCAGGACCACGCTGTTTTGAGTACAATGGCCTTGTAGTATAACTTGATATCCGGAAGTGTGATACTTCCCACTTTATTCTTCCTTTTCAGGATTGCTGAGGCTATTCGTGTTCTTTTTTGGTTCCATATAAATTTTTGGAATATGTGTTCTATATCTTTGAAGTAAGTCATTGGTATTTTAATTGGTATTGCATTGAATTTATAAATTGCTTTGGGTAATATAGACATTTTAATGATGTTTATTTTTCCTAACTATGAGCACGGTATATGCTTCCACTTGTTTGTATCTTCCCTGATTTCTTTCATCAATGTTTTATAATTTTCCGAGTACAAATCTTTAATCTCCCTGGTTAAATTTATTCCTAGGCACTTTATTATTTTTTGTTGCAGTGGTAAAGGGAATTGATTCTTTAATTTCTCTTTCTGACAGTTCATTGTTAGTGTATAAAAATGTCTGATTGCTGAGTATTAATTTTATATCCTGCCACCTTGCTGAATTCATTTATCAGGTCTAGTAGTTTTTTTACTGCGACTTTAGGGTTTTCTATATACAATATCATATCACATGCAAATAATGATAGTTTTACTTCTTTTCCAACTTGGATGCCTTTTATATTTTCTCTTGTCTGATTGCTGTGGCTAGGACTTCCAGAACTATGTTGAATAAGAGTGGTGAAAGGGGGCACCCCTGCCTTGTTCCTGATGTTAAGAGGATTGCTTTTAATTTTTGCACATTGAGTATGATGTTGGCTGTGGGTTTGTCATAGATGGCCTTTATCATGTTGAGGTATGTTCCCTGTATCCCCACTTTGCTGAGAGTTTTGATCATGAATGGGTGCTGGATTTTATCAAATGCTTTTTCTGCATCTATTGAAATTATCATGTGGTTTTTCTCCTTCCTTTTGTTTATGTGATGAATCACATTGATTGATTTGTGAATATTGTATTAGACTTGCCTCCCAAGAATAAATCCCACATGATCATGGTGTATGATTTTTCTCATATATTGCTGGATCTAGTTTGCTAATATTTTGTTGCGGATTTTAGCATCTAAATTCATCAGGGATATTGGCCTATAATTTTCTTTCTTTGTGTTGTCTTTGCCTGATTTTGGAATGATAATTATGCTCACCTCATAAAAGGAGCTTGGAAGTCTTCTTTCCTCTTGAATTTTTTGAAATAGCTTGAGAAGGATAGGAGTTAGTTCTTCTTTGAATATTTGGTAGAATTTACCTGTGAAGCCATCAGGCCCAGGACTTTTCTTTTTGGGGAGTTTTTTGATAACTGTTTCGATCTCATTTGTTGTAATTGGTCTATTTAGGTTTTGTGATTCTTCCAGATTAATTTTTGGAAGATTATATGTTTCAAGGAATTTGTCCATTTCATCTAGGGTGTCTAGTTTTTTGGCATACAGTTCTTCATAGTATTTTCTTACAATATTTTGTATTTCTGTTGTGTCAGTCATTATTTCTCCACTCTCATTACTAATTTTATTTATTTGAGTCCTCTCTTTTTTTCTTGGTGAGTCTGGTTAAAGTTTCATCGATCTTGTTTACCTTTTCAAAGAACCAGCTCCTAGTTTCATTGATCCTCTCTATTGTTTCTTTAGCCTCTATTTCATTTATTTCTGCTCTGATCTTTATTATTTCCTTCCTTCTACTAGCTCTGGGCTTTACTTGCTGTTCTTTTTCTAGTTCTTTTAGACGTAGGGTCAAGTTGTTTATTCGAGCTTTTTCGAGCTTCTTGAGGTAAGCCTGTAATGCTATGAACTTCCCTCTCAAGACTGCTTTTGTTGTGTCCCATAAATTTTAAGTTGATGTATGCTCATTATCGTTTGTTTCTAAGAATTTTTAAATTTCTTCTTTGATCTCATTGTTTACTCATTTTTTTTTATTAAATTTAATGCAGTGACATTGATAAATCAGGGTACATATGTTGAGAGAAAATATCTCTAGATTATTTTGACATTTGATTGTGCTGTATACCCCTCCCGCAAAGTTAAATTGTCTTCTGTCACCTTCTATCTGGTTTTCTTTGTGCCCCTCCCCTCCCCTAACCCCTCTCTCCTTCTTCACCCCCTCCCCCCCTCCCCCAACCCCCCCGCCCCTGTTGCCATCACATTCTTGTTCATGTCTCTGAGTCTCATTTTTATGTCCCTTCTATGTATGGATTCATCTCAGTTTTTTTTCTGATTTACTTATTTCACTCCGTATAATGTTATCAAGGTCCATCCATGCTATTGTAAATGATCCGATGTCATCATTTCTTATGGCTGAGTAGTATTCCATAGTATATATGTACCAAAGTTTTTTAATCCACTCATCCTCTGACGGACACTTGGGCTGTTTCCAGATCTTCGCTATTGTGAACAATGCTGCCACAAACATGCGGGTGCATTTCTCCTTTTCGAGCCGTTCTATGGTGTCCTTGGGGTATATTCCTAAAAGTGGGATAGCTGGGTCAAAAGGCGGTTCGATTTTCAGTTTTTTGAGGAATCTCCATACTGTTTTCCACAGTGGCTGCACCAGTCTGCATTGCCACCAGCAGTGCAGGAGGGTCCCCTTTTCTCCACATCCTCGCCAGCACTTATTCTGTATTGTTTTGTTGATAAGCGCCATTCTGACTGGTGTAAGGTGATATCTCATTGTGGTTTTAATTTGCATTTCTCTAATGATTAGTGATGTTGAGCATTTTTTCATATGCCTATTGGCCATCTGTATGTCCTCTTTGGAGAAGTGTCTATTCATCTCTTTTGCCCATTTTTGGATTGGGTTGTTTGTCTTCCTGGTGTTGAGTTTTACAAGTTCTTTATAAATTTTGGTTATTAACCCCTTATCAGACGTATTGTCAAATATGTTCTCCCATTGTGTAGTTTGTCTTTTTATTCTGTTCTTGTTGTCTTTAGCTGTGCAAAAGCTTTTTAGTTTGATATAGTCCCATTTGTTTATCCTGTCTTTTATTTCACTTCCCCGTGGAGATAAATCAGCAAATATATTGCTCCGAGAGATGTCGGAGAGCTTACTGCCTATGTTTTCTTCTAAGATGCTTATGGTTTCACGGCCTACATTCAAGTCTTTTATCCATTTTGAGTTTATTTTTGTGAGTGGTGTAAGCTGGTGATCTAGTTTCATTTTTTTGCAGGTAGCTGTCCAATTTTCCCAACACCATTTGTTAAAGAGGCTGTCTTTACTCCATTGTATTTCCTTACCTCCTTTGTCAAATATCAGTTGTCCATAGAACTGTGGGTTTATTTCTGGGTTCTCTGTTCTATTCCATTGATCTATATGCCTGTTCTTATGCCAGTACCAGGCTGTTTTGAGTACAATGGCCTTGTAGTATAACTTGATATCAGGAAGTGTGATACCTCCCACTTTATTCTTCTTTTTTAAGATTGCTGAGGCTATTTGTGTCCTTTTTTGGTTCCATATAAATTTTTGGAATATGTGTTCTATATCTTTGAAGTATGTCATTGGTATTTTAATTGGTATTGCATTGAATTTATAAATTGCTTTGGGTAATATAGACATTTTAATGATGTTTATTCTTCCTAACCATGAGCACGGTATATGCTTCCACTTGTTAGTATCTTCCTTGATTACTTTTATCAATGTTTTGTAATTTTCCGAGTACAAGTCTTTAGTCTCCTTGGTTAAGTTTACTCCTAGGTACTTTATTTTTTTGGTTGTAATTGTGAAGGGGATTGTTTCCTTAATTTCTCTTTCTGACTGTTCATTGTTGGTGTATAAAAATGCTTCTGATTTCTGAGTATTGATTTTATATCCTGCCACTTTGCTGAATTTATTTATCAGGTCCAGTAGTTTTTTGACTGAGACTTTAGGGTTTTCTATATACAATATCATATCATCTGCAAATAATGATAGTTTTACTTCTTCTTTTCCAACTTGAATGCCTTTTATTTCTTCTTCTTGTCTGATTGCTGTGGCTAGGACTTCCAGGACTATGTTAAATAAGAGTGGTGAAAGGGGACACCCCTGCCTTGTTCCTGATCTTTATCGCTTAGCTTTGGTATTTTAATTATGATGTGTCTTGGTGTAGGTTTCTTTGGGTTTCTCTTTAATGGAGTCCTCTGTGCTTCTTGGATTTGTGAGAGTTTCTCTTGCATTAATTTAGGGAAGTTTTCAGCTATGATATGATTGAACAAAGTCTCTATCCCTTGTTCTTTTTCTTCTTCTTCAGGAACCCCTATGATGCGGATGTTATTTCTCTTCATGTTGTCACAGAGCTCTCTAAGAGTTTCCTCTGACTTTTTGAGTCTTTTTTCTCTTTTCTTCTCTGCTTTCATGCCTTCATTCCAGTTGTCTTCTAACTCGCTGATTCAATCCTCTGCTCTATCTATCCTGTTTTTAATTCCTTCCATTGTGGTCTTTATTTCTGATATTGTATTTGTCGTCTCCAACTGATTCCTTTTTATACTTGCTATTTCTTTATTTAGGTTTTCAAACTCCCCCTCCATTGTTGTTCTAAGATCCCTAAGCATTCTTACAATCATTATTTTGAACTCTGCATCTGGAAGTTTGATTATTTCCATATCACTCAGTTCATCTCTCGAAAGTGTCTCTTGTGGTTTCATTTGGATTGCACTCCTTTGTTTTCTCATCATCTTCTTCTTTTTTTTTTTTATTTGTAGAGTTGATTGAGTCTAGGCTTGGTGTTGTCTGCCTCCAGTTTTCAGTTGTGTTATTTTTAGGTCTTCGTGGGTTGGTATCAGCTATTATTTGTAATCCACTTTCGGATTTGGGCAGCTTTGAAGTCTTGATTTGTTTGTTTTCTTAACAGGTGATAGTCTTGTTAACTGATCTCAGCAGGGGGCTTCCTTGAAACTGTATCCAGGAATATGCTGTGGGTGTAACCTGAGACGCTGAAGGTCTCTTCCTCCAACTAATCTCACTGGGGGCAGGGTGTTTTCTCTCAGCTTCAGTAGGGGGAGGTGTATCTCAGATCTCCATGGAGACCTGAGTTACTGCCCCTCCTCCCCACTTCTTGTTTTCAGCTGTGTCTTGTTGTGCTGATTGGAGCTGGATAGATGTCCGGAGATCTCTGATCCGGAAGCACTTCAGCTCTGTTTTGTGAAAGGTTCAGTCCCTCCCCCAGCTATGGCCGCCTCCAGCACGAATGAGTCAGCTTTTTTATTTTGTTTCTTGCATACCTTAGCCCCTCACAGTCTGTCCCTCTCCCTGTCTTTTCCACTTGGGAGATAAGCTGGTCTTTTCAACCCACCTTGCTCCCTGGTCGCCAGGTAAGTGGCTGTGAGCAGTAGTTTCTGCTCTTTTTCCTCTGTGAAATCCTCTCTGGGCTCTCAGCCTCACCCCCCTCCTTCCCTTCCTGTAAGCAGAGGAGATTCAGGCACTCCTTACCAGGATTATTGTGGCTTCCTCTTTGCTCCTTGGTTTTTGAGAGCTGTTCTTGCAGTTCAGTGTTGGTTTTTCATGCTGATTTTTTCTAAATTGATTTGTATTCCAGTTTGGTATTGAGAGCTGGGTGTCTGTGCATCCGCCTACTCCGCTGCCATCTTCTAGATTCTGTTTACTCATTTTTTATTTAATAACGTGCTATTTAGTTTCCAAGAGTTTGAGTATTTTTCAGTTTTTCTGTTGTGGTTGATTTCTAGTTTTATGCCATTGTGATCAGAGAAAGTGCTCGATATGATTTCAATCTTCTTAAATTTGTTGAGACCGCTTTTGTGCCCTAACATTGTGGTCTATTCTAGAGAATGTACCATGAGCACTTGAAAAGAATGTATATTCTGCCGCTTTAGGGTGAAAGGTTCTGAAGATATCTATTAAATCAAGTTGATCTTCTATGTCCTTTAAGTCTGCTGTTTCTTTATTAATTTTCTTGCTTGAGGATCTATCTAGTGATGTTAGTGGGGTATTGAAATCCCCTACTATTATAGTATTATGTTGATCTTGCCCTTTAAATCCATCAAAGTCTGCTTTATATATTTAGGTGCTCCTATATTGGGTGCGTAGGTATTTATAATGGTTATATCTTCCTGTTGGATTGCTTCCTTTATCATTATGTAGTGGCCTTCTTTATCTCTTACTATATCCTTTGTTTTAAAGTCCATTTTGTCTGATATAAGTATTGCTACCCCAGCTTTTTTTTCATTTTTATTTGCGTGAAATATGTTTTTCCATCCATTTATCTTCGGTCTATGTGCATCCTTTTTTTTAAGGTGTGTCTCTTATAGACAGCATATGTATGGGTCCTGTTTTCTTATCCACGCAGCTACCCTATGTCTTTTGATCAGATCATTTAATCCATTTACATTTAAGGTTATTATTGATATGTAATTATTGCCATTTTATTCTTTAAAATTTTATTCCTCTTTTGCTATATTCTTTTTCTCCTTTGATCTGTTTACAACAGGCCCCTTAGCATTTCTTGCAGCCTTGGTTTGTTTGGTTGTTGTTGTTGTTGTTGTTGTTGTTACGGGGACAGAGAGAGAATCAGAGAGAGGGACAGATAGGGACAGACAGACAGGAATGGAGAGAGATGAGAAGCATTAATCAGTCTACGGCCATACCATCCTGAACGCATCCGATCTCGTCTGATCTAGGAAGCTAAGCAGGGTCGGGCCTGGTTAGTACTTGGATGGCAGAGAAGCATTAATCATCAGTTTTTCATTGCAACATCTTAGTTTTTTTTTTTTTTTTTTTTTTTTTTTCTGAAGCTGGAAACAGGGAGAGACAGTCAGACAGACTCCCGCATGCGCCCGACCGGGATCCACCTGGCACGCCCACCAGGGGCGGTGCTCTGCCCACCAGGGGGCGATGCTCTGCCCATCCTGGGCGTCGCCATATTGTGACCAGAGCCACTCTAGCGCCTGAGGCAGAGGCCACAGAGCCATCCCCAGCACCCGGGCCATCTTTGCTCCAATGGAGCCTTGGCTGCGGGAGGGGAAGAGAGAGACAGAGAGGAGAGCGTGGCGGAGGGGTGGAGAAGCAAACGGGCGCTTCTCCTATGTGCCCTGGCCGGGAATTGAACCCGGGTCCTCCGCACGCTAGGCCGACGCTCTACCGCTGAGCCAACCGGCCAGGGCCATTGCAACATCTTAGTTGTTCATAGATTGCTTTCTCATATGTGCCTTGACCGCAGACCTTCAGCAACCAAGTAACCCCCTGCTAAGGCCAGCAACCTTGGGTCCAAGCTGGTGAGCTTTTTGCTCAAGCCAGATGAGCTTGCACTCAAGCTGGTGACCTCAGGGTTGCGAACCTGGGTCCTTCCATATCCCAGTCCGACGCTCTATCCACTGCACCACTGCCTGGTCAGGCGCAGCCTTGGTTTTGTTGTAGTGAATTCCTTGAGGTTTTTTTTGTCTGGAAAGCATTTTATTTCTCCTTCAATTTTAAATGTTAGCCTTGTTGGATAAAGTAGTCTTGGTTGTAGGCTCTTGTTCGGCATTACTTTGAATATTTCTTGCCATTCCCTTCTGGCCTCAGGTGTTTCTGTTGAGAAGTTGGAAGTCATCCTTATGGGGGCTCCTTTGTAGGTGATAGTCTATTTTTTTCTAGCAGCTTTTAATATTTTCTCTTTATCACTTAGCTTTGGTATTTTAATTATGATGTGTCTTGGTGTTGATTTCTTTGGGTTTCTCTTTAATGGAGTTCTCTGTGCTTCCTGAACATGTGAGATGTTTTCTGCCTTAATTGAGGGAAATTTTCAGCTATGATATGCTTGAACAGATTCTCTATCCCTTGTTCTTTCTCTTCTTCTTCAGGAACCCCTATGATGCAGATGTTATTTCTCTTCATGTTGTCACAGAGCTCTATTAGAGTTTCCTCAGACTTTCTGAGTCTCTTTTCTTTTTTCTGCTCTGCTTTTGTGCCTTTATTTATCATGTCCTCTAACTTGCTGATTCTATTCTCAGCTTTGTCCATCCTGCTTTTAATTTCCTCCATTGTGTTCTTCATTTCTGATATTGTATTTGTCATTTCTGACTGATTCTTTTTTATTATTTCAATGTCAATTTTTATATATGCTACCTCTTTATTTAGGTGTTCATAATGACCATCTTTTGTTGTTCTAATATCTTTGAGCATCCTAATAATTGTTATTTTAAACTCTGCATCTGGTAATTTGGTTATATCTGTTTCATTCAGGTCCTTTTCTGGGGATTTCTCTTGACTCATTTGTGTTGCGTTTTGCTGCCTTCTCATCTTCTCTGTGTAAAAGTAGGTTTGGCCACGGTGAGGGGCAAAGGAATGCAGGGGATGACCTGAGAAGCTGACTCATCCAGTGCTGGAGGCAGCCATAGCTGGTGGAGGGGCTGATCCTTCCACAAAACAAAAGACTCAAGTGCTTCCGGGTCACAGATCTCCAGACATCTCTCCAGCTCCAATCAGTGCAACAAGACACAGCTGAAAACAAGAAGTGGGGAGGAGGAGCAGTAACTCAGGTCTCCATGGACGTCTGAGATACACCTCCCCCTACTGAAGCTGAGAAAATACCCTGCCCCCAGAGAGAGTAATTGGCAGAAGAAGCCTTCAGAGTCTCAGATTATACCCAATGCATTCCTAGATATAGTTTCAAATAAGCCCCCTGCTTAGATCAGTAGACAAGACTATCACCTGTTAAGAAAATAAACAAGTCAATACTTCAAAGTGGCCCAAATCTGAAAGTGGATTACAAATAATAGCTGATGCCAACCCAAGAAGACCTAGAAATAACACAATTGAAAACTAGAGGCAGACAACACCAAAGCTAGACTCAACCAGCTCTACAAACAAAACACCCAAACACGCAGACATAAGGAGAAGACATATAAGTGCAATCCAAATGAAACCACAAGAGAAACCTCCAGGAAATGAACTGAGTGATATGGAAATAACCAAACATCTGGATGCGGAGTTCAAAATAATGATTGTAAGGATGCTTAGGGATCTTAGAACAACAATGGATGGTCATTATGAACACCTAAATAAAGAAATATCAAGTATAAAAAAGGATATTGAAATATTAAAAAAGAATCAGTTGGAGATGACAAATACAATATCAGAAATGAAGACCGCAATGGAAGGAATTAAAAATAGGATGGATGCAGCTGAGGATTAAATCAGTGACTTGGAAGACAAGTTGAATGAAGGCATGAAAGCAGAGAAGAAAAAAGAAGAGAAACTCAAAAAGCCTGAGGAAACTCTTAGAGAGCTCTGTGACAACATGAAGAGAAATAACACCACATCATAGGGGTTTCTGAAGAAGAAGAGAAAGAACAAGGGATAGAGACTTTGCTCAATCATATCACAGCTGAAAATTTCCCTAAATTAATGCAGGAGATACTCTCACAAGTTCAAGAAGCACAGAGAATTCCATTAAAGAGAAACCCAGCCTGACCAGGCAGTGGCGCAGTGGATAGAATGTCAGACTGGGATGCTGAGGACCCAGGTTCGAGACCTTGAGGTCGCCAGTTTGAGCATGGGCTCATCTGGCTTGAGCAAAATGCTCACCAGCTTGGACCCAGGTTGCTGCATCGAGCAAGGAGTTACTTGGTCTGCTGAAGGCCCGTGGTCAAAGCACATATGAAAAAGCAATCAATGAAAAACTAAGGTGCCGCAACAACAAAAAAAGAGAGAGAGAGAAACCCAAACAAACCTACACCATGACACATCATAATTAAAATACCAAAGCTGCCTGGCCTGTGGTGGCGCAGTGGATAAAGCATCGACCTGGAAATGCTGAGGTCGCAGGTTTGAAACCCTGGGCTTGCCTGGTCAAGGCACATATGGGAGTTGATGCTTCCTGCTCCTCCCCTGTTCTCTCTTTGTCTCTCTCCTCTCTCCATCTTTTCTAAAATGAATGAATAAAATTTTTAAAAAAATAGCCCTGGCCAGTTGGCTAAGTGGTAGAGCGTCGGCCTGACGTGCAGGAGTCCCAGGTTTGATTCCCAGCGAGGGCACACAGGAGAAGCGCCCATCTGCTTCTCCACCCCTCCCCCTCTCCTTTTTCTCTGTCTCTCTCTTCCTCTCCTGTAGCCAAGGCTCCATTGGAGCAAAGTTTGCCCGGGCGCTGAGGATGGCTCTGTGGCCTCTGCCTCAGGCACTAGAATGGCTCTGGTTGTGGCAGAGCAACGCCCCAGATGGGCAGAGCATCGTCCCCTGGTGGGCATGCCAGGTGGATCCCAGTTGGGCGCATGCGGGAGTCTGTCTTACTGCCTCCCCGTTTCCAACCTCAGAAAAATATTTAAAAAAAATACCAAAGCTATGTGATAAAGAGAAAATATTAAAGCTGCTCGAGAAAAAAAGGCTATTACCTACAAAGGAGCCCCCATAAGGATTACATCAGACTTCTCAACAGAAATACTTGAGGCCAGAAGGGAATGGCAAGAAATATTCAAAGTAATACAGAACAAGAACCTACAACCAAAATTACTTTTTCCTGCAAGGCTATCATTTAAAATTGAAGGAGAAATAAAATGCTTCCCAGACAATAAAAAAAACTCAAGGAATTCATTACAACCAAGCCAATGCTGCAGGAAATGTTAAGGGGCATGGTGTAAACAGATCAAAGTGGGAAAAGAATATAGCAAAAGAGGAATACAATTTTAAAGAATAAAATAGCAAGAAACAACTACATATCAATAATAACCTTAAATGTAAATGGATTAAATGATCCAATCAAAAGACATAGAGTAGTTGCATGGATAAGAAAAAAGGACCCATACATATGCTGTCTATAAGAGACACACCTTAAAACAAATGATGCACATAGACTGAAGGTAAAAGGATGGAAAAAACATTTCATGCAAATGGAAATGAAAAAGAAGCTGGGGTAGCAATACTTATATCAGACAAAATGGACTTTAAAACAAAGGATATAGTAAGAGATAAAGAAGGCCATTACATAATGATAAAGGAAGCAATCAAACAAGAAGATATAACTATTATAAATATCTACACACCTAATATAGGAGGACCTAAATATATAAAGCAGACTTTGATGGATTTAAAGGGCAAGATCAATAGCAATACTATAATAGTAGGGGATTTCAATACCCCACTAACATCACTAGATAGATCCTCAAGAAAGAAAATTAACAAAGAAACAGAAGACTTAAAGGACACACTAGATCAACTTGATTTAATAGATATCTTCAGAACCTTTCACCCTAAAGCAGCAGAATATACATTCTTTTCAAGTGCTCATGGTACATTCTCTACAATAGACCACATGGTAGGGTACAAAAGTGATCTCAACAAATTTAAGAAGATTGAAATTATATCAAGCACTTTCTCTGATCACAATACATAAAACTAGAAATCAATTACAACAGAAAAACTCAATAATTCTCAAACACATGGAAACTAAATAGCAGGCTGTTAAATAACGAATGGATTAAGAATGAGATCAAAAAAGAAATTTAGGCCCTGGCCGGGTTGGCTCAGCGGTAGAGCATCGGCCTAGCGTGTGGAGGACCCGGGTTCGATTCCCGGCCAGGGCACACAGGAGAAGCGCCCATTTGCTTCTCCACCCCTCCGCCGTGCTTTCCTCTCTGTCTCTCTCTTCCCCTCCCGCAGCCAAGGCTCCATTGGAGCAAAGATGGCCCGGGCGCTGGGGATGGCTCTGTGGCCTCTGCCCCAGGCGCTACAGTGGCTCTGGTCGCAACATGGCGACGCCCAGGATGGGCAGAGCATCGCCCCCTGGTGGGCGTGCCGGGTGGATCCCGGTCGGGCACATGCGGGAGTCTGTCTGACTGTCTCTCCCTGTTTCCAGCTTCAGAAAAATGAAAAGAAAAAAAAAAAATTTAAAAATTCCTAGAAACGAATGATAATGAGCATACAACAACTCAAAATTTATGGGACACAGCAAAAGCAGTCCTGAGAGGGAAGTACACAGCACTACAGGCACACTTTAAGAAACTAGAAAAAGCTCAAATAAACAACTTAACCCTGCATCTAAAAGAACTATAAAAAGAACAGCAAGTAAAACCAAGAGCTAGTAGAAGGAAGGAAATAATAAAGATCAGAGCAGAAATAAATGACATAGAGGCTAAAGATATAATAGAGAGGATCAATGAAACTAGGAGCTGGTTCTTAAAAAAGGTAAACAAGATTGATGAACCTTTAACTAGACTCACCAAGAAAAAAAGAGAGGACTCAAATAAATAAAATTAGTAATGAGAGTGGAGAAATAACAACTGACACAACAAATATACAAAATATTATAAGAAAATACTATGAAGAAGTGTATGCCAAAAAGCTAGACAGCCTAGATGAAATGGACAAATTCCTTGAAACTTACAATCTTCCAAAAATCAATCTGGAAGAATCAGAAAACCTAAACAGACCAATCACACCAAATGAGATCAAAACAGTTATGAAAAAACTCTCAACAAAGAAAAGTCCTGGGCCTAATGGCTTCACAAGTGAATTCTACCATATATTCAAAGAAGAACTAACTCCTATTCTTCTCAAGCTATTTCAAAAAATTCAAGAGGAAGGAAGACTTCCAAGCTCCTTTTATGAGGTGAGCATAATTATCATTCCAAAATCAGGCAAAGACAACACAAAGAAAGAAAACTATACGCCAATATCCCTGATTAATATAGATGCTAAAATCCGCAACAAAATATTAGAAACCGGATCCAGCAATATATGGAAGAAAATCATACACCATGATCATGTGGGATTTATTCTGGGGAGGCAAAGCTGGTACAATATTTGCAAATCTATCAATGTGATTCATCACATAAACAAAAGGAAGGAGAAAAACCACATGATAATTTCAATAGATGCAGAAAAAGCATTTGATAAAATCCAGCACCCATTCATGATCAAAACTCTCAGCAAAGTGGGGATACAGGGAACATACCTCAACATGATAAAGGCCATCTATGACAAACCCACAGCCAACATCATACTCAATGTGCAAAAATTAAAAGCAATCCTCTTAACATCAGGAACAAGGCAGGGGTGCCCCCTTTCACCACTCTTATTCAACATAGTTCTGGAAGTCCTAGCCACAGCAATCAGACAATAAGAAGAAATAAAAGGCATTCAAGTTGGAAAAGAAGAAGTAAAACTATCATTATTTGCAGATGATATGATATTGTATATAGAAAACCCTAAAGTCTCAGTCAAAAAACTACTGGACCTGATAAATGAATTCAGCAAAGTGGCAGGTATTTAATTAATACTCAGAAATCAGAAGCATTTTTATATACCAACAATGGACAGTCAGAAAGAGAAATTAAGGAAACAATCCCCGTTACTATTACAACCAAAAAAATAAAGTACCTAGGAGTAAATTTAACCAAGGAGACTAAAGACTTGTACTCGGAAAATTATAAAACATTGATGAAAGAAATCAAGGAAGATACAAACAAGTGGAAGCATATACCGTGCTCATGGTTAGGAAGAATAAACATCATTAAAATGTCTATATTACCCAAAGCAATTTATAAATTTAATGCAATACCAATTAAAATACCAATGATATACTTTAAAGATATAGATCACATATTCCAAAAATTTATATGGAACCAAAAAAGAACACGAATAGCCTCAGCAATCTTAAAAAGGAAGAATAAAGTGGGAGGTATCACACTTTCTGATATCAAGTTTTACTACAAGGCCATTGTATTCAAAACAGCCTGGTACTGGCATAAGAACAGGCATATAGATCAATGGAACAGAATAGAGAACCCAGAAATAAACCCACAGCTCTATGAACAACTGATATTTGACAAAGGCGGTAAGGGCATACAATGGAGTAAAGACAGCCTCTTTAATAAATGGTGTTGGGAAAATTGGACAGCTACCTGCAAAAAAAATGAAACTAGACCACCAACTTACACCATTCACAAAAATCAACTCAAAATGGATAGAAGACTTAAATATAAGCCGTGTAACCATAAGCATCTTAGAAGAAGACATAGGCAGTAAGCTCTCCGATATCTCTTGCAGCAATATATTTGCTGATTTATCTCCACGGTCAAGTAAAATAAAAGACAGGATAAACAGGCCCTGGCCGGTTTGCTCAGTGGTAGAGCATCGGCCTGGCATGCAGTACGCCCGGGTTCAATTCCCGGCCAGGGCACACAGGAGAGGCGTCCATCTGCTTTTCCACCCCTCCCCCTCTCCTTCCTCTCTGTCTCTCTCTCTTCCCCTCCCGCAGCCAGGTTTCCATTGGAGCAAAGTTGGCCCAGGCACTGGGGATGGCTCTATGGCCTCTGCCTTGGGTGCTAGAATGGCTCTGGTTGCAACAGAGCACCGGCCCAGATGGGCGTAGCATCGCCCCCTGGTAGGCATGCCAGGTGGATCCCTGTCGGGCGCATGCGGGAGTCTGACTGCCTCCTCATTTCCAACTCCAGAAAAATACAAAAAAAAAAAAAAAGACAGGATAAACCAATGGGACTAAATTAAAAGCTTTTGCACAGCTAAAGACAATAAGATAAGAATATAAAGACAAACTACACAATGGGAGAACATATTTGACAATATGTCTGATAAGGGGTTAATAACCAAAATTTATAAAGAACTTGTAAATCTCAACACCAAGAAGACAAACAATCCAATCAAAAAATGAGCAAAAGAAATGAATAGACACTTCTCCAAAGAGGACATACAGATTGCCAATAAGCATATAAAAAAATGCTCAACATCACTAATCATTAGAGAAATGCAAATTAAAACCACAATGAGATATCACCTCACACCAGTCTGAATGGCGCTCATCAACAAATCAACACAGATTAAGTGCTGGCGAGGATGTGGAGAAAAGGGAACCCTCCTGCACTGCTGGTGGCAATGCAGACTGGTGCAGCCACTGTGGAAAACAGTATGGAGATTCCTCAAAAAATTAAAAATGGAACTGCCTTTTGACCCAGCTATCCCACTGTTAGAAATATACCCCAAGAACACCATAGCACTGTATGAAAAGAAGAAATGCACCCCTATGTTTATGGCAGCATTGTTCACAGTAGCGAAGATCTGGAAACAGCCTAAGTGTCCGTCAGAGGACGAGTGGATTAAAAAGCTTTGTTACATATATATAATGGAATAGTACTCAGCCATAAGAAATGATGACATCGGATCATTTACAATAACATGGATGGACCTTGATAACATTATATGGAGTGAAATAAGTAAATCAGAAAAATACTAAGAACTATATGATTCCATACATAGATGGGACATAAAAATGAGACTCAGATGCCCTGGCCGGTTAGCTCAGCGGTAGAGCGTCGGCCTAGCGTGCGGAGGACCCGGGTTCGATTGCCGGCCAGGGCACACAGGAGAAGCGCCCATTTGCTTCTCCACCCCTCCGCCGCGCTTTCCTCTCTGTCTCTCTCTTCCCCTCCCGCAGCCAACGCTCCATTGGAGCAAAGATGGCCCGGGCGCTGGGGATGGCTCTGTGACCTCTGCCTCAGGCGCTAGAGTGGCTCTGCTCGCAACATGGTGACGCCCAGGATGGGCAGAGCATCGCCCCCTGGTGGGCAGAGCGTCGCCCCTGGTGGGCGTGCCGGGTGGATCCCGGTCGGGCGCATGCGGGAGTCTGTCTGACTGTCTCTCCCTGTTTCCAGCTTCAGAAAAATGAAAAAAAAAAAAATTAAAAAAATGAGACTCAGAGACATGGAGAAGAATATGATGATAACGGGGGGGGGGGCGAGGAGGGAGAGAGGAGGTGGGGACAGAGGAGGGGCACAAAAAAAAAACAGATAGAAGGTGACAGAAGACAATTTGACTTTGGGTGAAGGGTATGCAACATAATCAAATGTCAAAATAATCTGGAGATGTTTTCTCTGAACATATGTACCCTGATTTATCAATGTCACTTCATTAAAATTAATTAAAAAAACCCCAAAAATTAAAGAATAAAACCTTATCCAGACTGTGGAAGACTTTATAAAAAACAACAACCATATAGGTTTCAAGTGTACAATTCTGTAGCATTATCTGCATACTGCATCGTTCTCTCACCACCCAAAGTCAAGTCTATTTTCATCACCATTTATCTCCCTTTGCCTTCTTCCACCTCCCAAGCCCCTTTTCCCTCTGAGTCACCATACTGTTGTGTCTATGAGTTTTTTTTTTGTTGTTGTTGTTTTGTATTTTTCTGAAGCTGGAAACGGGGAGAGACAGTCAGACTCCCGCATGCGCCCGACCGGGATCCACCCGGCACGCCCACCAGAGGGTGACGCTCTGCCCACCAGGGGCGATGCTCTGCCCCTCCGGGGGGTCGCTCTGCCGTGACCAGAGCCACTCTAGCGCCTGGGGCAGAGGCCAAGGAGCCATCCCCAGCGCCCGGGGCCATCTTTGCTCCAATGGAGCCTTGGCTGCGGGAGGGGAAGTGAGAGACAGAGAGGAAGGAGGGAGGGGGTGGAGAAGCAAATGGGCTCTTCTCCTATGTGCCCTGGCCGGGAATCGAACCCGGGTCCCCCGCACGCCAGGCTGACGCTCTACTGCTGAGCCAACCAGCCAGGGCCTCTATGAGTTTTTGTTTGTTTGTCCTTGCTTAATTTCTTCACCTTTTTCAGCTATCTGCCCACCAACTGTCAGTCTGTTCTCTCTCTGAGTCTGTTTCTATTTTCTTAATTTATTCATTAAATTTCACATATAAGTGAAATCAGTGGTACTTGTCTTTCTCTGACTGATTTCACTTAGTATAATTCACCAGGTCCATCCACGCAAAAGGTAAGATTTCCCTTTTTTACAGCCAAGTAGGATTCTATTATGTAAAAGTACCACAGCTTTTTTTATTCACTCATCTACCAAAGGGTGCTTCGGCTGCTTCTAAATCTTGGTTGTTGTTAATAATGCTGCAATAAACACAGGGGTACATATATTTTTTCGAATTAGTATTTTGGGTTTCTTTGTATAAATTCCCATAAGTGGAATTGCTGGGTATTTAAGGCAGTTTTGCTTTTAATTTTTTGAGGAAACTATACTGTTCCACAGTGGCCGCACCAATCTAATTCTCACCAACATTGCATAAGGGTTCCTTTTTCACCCCATCCTCACCAGCACTTGTTGTTTGTTGATTTATTGATTCTGACAGGCGTGAGGTGATATCTCATTGTGGTTTTAATGTGCATCTCTCTGATTAATGACATTGAGCATCTTTTCATATGTCTTTTGACCCTTTTTGGCAAAGTTCAGGGCCTTTGCCCATTTTTTAATTGAATTGTTTACTTTTTGGTGTTGTGTAAGTTCTTTATCAATTTTGGAAATTAAGCCCTTACCAGATTTGTCATTGGCAAATATGTTTTCCCATTCAGTGGGTTGTCTTTCATTGTTAATGGTTTCCTTTGCTGTGCAAACGCTTTTTAGTTTGGTGTAGGGCCATTTGTTTATTTTTCCTTTTGTTTCCTTTGCCTGAGGAAACAGATCAGAAAAAATACTACTACAAGGAATGTCTGAAACTTTACTGCCTATGTTTTCTTCTAGGATTTTTGTGGTTTTATGACTTCATTTAAGTCTTTAATCCATTTTGAGATCTTTCTTGTGTATGGTGTGATGAGGTGGTCTACTTTCATTCACATTGTGGTTTTGTTTTGTTTTGTTTTGTTTTTTTGTATTTTTCTGAAGCTGGAAATGGGGAGAGACAGAGAGACTCCTGCATGCGCCTGACCAGGATCCACCCGGCACGCCCACCAGGGGCGCCACTCTGCCCACCAGGGGGAGATGCTCTGTCCCTCCGGGGCGTCGCTCTGCTGCGACCAGAGCCATTCTAGCGCCTGAGGCAGAGGCCACAGAGCCATCCTCAGCGCCCGGGCCAAATTTGCTCCAATGGAGCCTTGGCTGCGGGAGGGGTAGAGAGAGACAGAGAGGAAGGGGGGGGGGTGGAGAAGCAAATGGACGCTTCTCCTATGTGCCCTGGCCGGGAATCGAACCCAGGTCCCCCGCACGCCAGGCCGACGCTCTACCGCTGAGCCAACTGGCCAGGGCCCACATTGTGGTTTTAATTATTCCTGATAAAATCAGACACCATTTTAAATGCTTGTTGGCTGTTTAGATTATCTCCTTATGTGGAGTATCAGTTCACACTTTTTGTCCAATTTTGTATTGACTTGTGTGCCTTTTATTGCTGACATGTAGGTATTCTTTCTGTATTCTACACACAAGTTCTTTTCCAGATGAATAGCAGGTATCTAAGTGTTTTGCCATGGTTTTCTTAAAATTTTATTGTTTAACCTTTTGTATCTTCACTGATCATCCAACTGGAATTGATTTTCCATATGGATAGCCAATTAATCAGCACCGTTTATTGAGAACAGAGTGTCCTTTCCCAAATACATTGCATTGTTACTTACCATTGTCATCAAGTGGCAAGCTGTGGAGGAGGGGGTTGTCTTCTAGAAGCTAGTCTGTTCCATTAGTCTGTTTTTTAAGGATGTGCCAGAAACATACCATATTAATTACTATAGGAAATATATTTTATATTTTAATTTATATTTGATCTTCTTAATAAGGAACTCTATTAGAGCTAATAACTTTTTTCCTGGTTTTTACGTGGGATAAATCACCTTTAAATAATTATTTTCCAAATCCATTTCTTCTTGCCACACTAATTGATTAGCATTTCCTAGTACAGCTCCAAAATAGGCTCTTGTTTAATGGAAATGTTGAGTGTAATGTTGGATTTTATTTATAGTGTTTTAAGAGTTTACAGTAGGAGTGCTTGACCAGGTGGTGGCGCAGTGGATAGAGCGTCGGACTGGGATGCGGAAGGACCCAGGTTCGAGACCCCGAGGTCACCAGCTTGAGTGCGGGCTCATCTGGCTTGAGCAAAGAGCTCACCAGCTTAGACCCAAGGTCGCTGGCTCCAGCAGGGGGTTACTCGGTCTGCTGAAGGCCCACGGTTAAGGCACATGTGAGAAAGCAATCAATGAACAACTAAGAAGTCGCAACGCACAACGAGAAACTGATGATTGATGCTTCTCATCTCTCTCCGTTCCTGTCTGTCTGTCCCTGTCTATCTCTGCCTCTGTAAAAAAAAAAAAAAAGAGTTTACAGTAGGAGTATCTGTTCAACTTAGGTGCTATTCTGACATCAATTAAAATATTTTTAAGCTCTGGCCAGGTGGCTCAGAGGATGGAGCATCTTCCCCACGTGCAGAGGTCGCTGGTTGGATTCTCAGGCACATGAGAGGCAATCAATGAGTGAACTAAGTGGAACAAAGAGTTGATACCTCTCCTTTCTCTTTCAAATCAATAGAAATATTTTTAATGCTTTTATTAAATGTGTGAGCTAGTTTTTATATTAGCAGTTCTAATATTGTATACTTTGTAATCTTTTTTATTAATTTTTATTTGATTTTTAGAGAGACAGGAAAATTTATCTGTTCCTGTATGTTTCCTGACCGAGATTGAACCAGCAACTTCTGTGCTTTGGACAATGATCTAACCAACAAGCTATTTGGCCAGGGATATACTTTATAATCTTAGTGATTCTTTATATAACTAAATATGATTTGTCAACATTTTATTTAATGTTTACTTCTAATGAGATTGGTTTCAAGCTCTTGCCAATTTTTAAAATCAATTTAAAACTTTCCAGCCTGACCAGGCGGTGGTGCAGTGGATAGAGCGTCGGACTGGGATGCAGAGCAGAGGACCCGGGTTCGAGACCCCAAGCTCGCCAGCTTCAGTGCGGGCTCATCTGGTTTGAGGAAAAGCCCAACAGCTTGAACCCAAGGTCACTGGCTCCAGCAAGGGGTTACTTGGTCTGCTGAAGGCCCACAGTCAAGGCACATATGGGAAAGCAATCAATGAACAACTAAGGTGCTGCAACGCGCAATGAAAAACTAATGATTGATGCTTCTCATCTCTCTCCGTTCCTGTCTGTCTGTCCCTGTCTATCCCTTTCTCTGACTTACTCTCTGTCGCTGTAAAAAAAAAAAATTTAAAAGTGCCCCCCCAAAACCTTTCCAGCTCTTTCTAATTTATCTGAATATTGGAATGATAAATAGTACTCATTTTAATATTATTGCAATATTAAAGTAAGAAAATATACGTAAAACATTTAGGTCAATGTCTGGAGCATAATTAGTACTCTAAGAACTAGCCGCTATTCTAACATCCTATTTTTTTGTTTTCTGAAGCAGTTTATTTAGAATGGGAAAAACTGTTCCTTAAAACTAAATCATTAGTAAGTTATCTAGCCTTGGAGGCTTTTTCAGAACAAAAACAGTTTCTTCCCTCAAATTTCTTCTGCATTAATTGATCTAGTCAGGCCTTGAGTTTTTTCAGAATTAAGTATTTTTTCCTAATATTTACTTGTGTTCTCTTTAAATACATATGACTAATTTTTTCTGACAAAATCACCTCTTGACAGTTATATACTTTCTGATTTGCTAATTTCTAATTCTTTGTTCTTTATTCATGTTTAACTTTTTTTTTTTTTGGTATTTTTCTGAAGTGAGAAGAGGGGAGGCAGAGACAGACTCCCTCATGCACTCCACCAGGATCCACCCGGCATGCCCACTAGGGGGTGATGCTCAGCCCATCTTGGGTGTTGCTCCGTTGCAATTGGAGCCATTCTAGCTCCTGAAGTGGAGCCATGGAGCCATCCTCAGCGCCAGGGACAACTTTGCTCCAAAGGAGCCTTGGATGTGGGAAGGGAGGAGAGAGAGAGGAAGAAGAGGGGGAAGGGTAGAGAAGCAGATAGGTGCTTCTCCTGTGTGCCCAGGATGGGAATCGAACCTGGGACTTCTACACGCCAGGCCAATGGTCTAATGCTGAGCCAACTGGCCAGGGCCTCATGTTTAACTTTTTAAATTGACTGAAAATTTATCTGATATTTTCCTTTTAAAACCATGTAAACAATTAAGGCAGTGAATTGTTTAATTTCAACTTTAGACATCAAAATTTGAATGATAGAATGAGTCAATTTTTTTAGTTTTTATCTGTTCAACTTAATTACTTAGAATAAGGTAGCATGCTTTCCTTTTTTTGTGTGTGACAGAGACAGAGTCAGAGAGAGGGACAGATAGGGACAGAAAGGAAGGGAGAGATGAGAAACATCAATTCTTTGTTGTGGCACCTTAGTTGTTCATTGATTGCTTTCTCATATGTGCCTTGACTGGGGGGCTATAGCAGACCAAGTGACCCAAGATCGCTGGCTCAAGCTGGTGACCTCAGGGTCTTGAACCTGCATCCTCTGCATCTCAATCTGACGCTCTATCCACCAAGCCACTGCCTGGTCAGGAGGTAGCATGCTTTTTTGCCTACACATTTATTTTTATTTTGGTCAAAGGATAAGTTAAAGTTTCAGTAAAAGTTGCATGGGTGCTTAAAAGTATTGTTTATAAAGATACAAAATTTTGCCTGACCAGGCTGTGGCCCAATGGATAGAGCATCGGCTTGGGACACAGAGGACCAGGTTCGAAACCCCATGGTCACTGTCTTGAGCCCAAAGGTCGCTGGCTTGAGTTCAACGTCACTGGCTTGAACAAGAGGTCATTGGCTTGGCTGGAGCCCACCCTCGCCCCCTCCCCGTCAAGGCACATACGAGAAGCAATCAATGAACAACTAAAATGTTGCAACTACAAGTTGATTCTTCTCACTTCTTTCTGTTACTACTACAAAAAGAAACAAAAGAATAGCCTGTCTCATGAACAATATAATCTTTGCTTTATATCCATCCTTCCAGGGAGCATAGGGAGTTGTTTCGCAGGTGGGTTCCCAAGGACTCAAGACGCCAGTGCCTTGGAGACCAAGTTAACGAGTAAGCAAGCATCCTGGCGGGCATTCCTGCATGCCAGTCCCAACCACCTGTACCCTACTACATGACTAACTTTATGCTTAGTAATAAATGATTTACTTCCCCCAAAATACAGAAACCGGTCAGTCAGCTGGGACTATTAAGGCAGTTCTTTTGAATGTGTGTCCTCTGCCTTCCTGAGTTGCTGGTAATTTGAATTAAAGACACGCATAATACCTACTTGGTCCCTGACTCTCATGAAATGGCTAAAAGGACAGTGGGCAACATGAACCCCAGCTTGTTTTGATAACATTTTTTTTCAAATAGAGCTTTATAACAAAAATGTTGAACTTTTCAAGATTAACAAAAATTTAAAGCAGAAAAAATTTTATTTGTAATTTCAAAATGTTTTGGGATTTGATCTTTTCACCTTATTTTTTAAAAAGTTAATATAGAAAATAAAAAATGAAACATTATTTTGAGTACAAGCTCTCCCAAGGTGGTCAGTCACACTGATTACAGCAGGCCTTTCTAGCCACAGAGTTGAGTTGTCCTAACAGGGTTGCCTTAGAGCTTCTGGATCAGCATGGCGGAAGCACCTCCTCCTCCATTGCAGATACTGGCAAGACCATATTCTCCTTGCTTCAAGGCATGAACCAAATGAGTGACAATCCTGGCTCCAGACATCCTAGGATAAGAAAGCATTTGGTTCTTTAATGAATTATAAAATTTACGAGTAACAAAAATAGTTTCTATTCCAAATTTGCCATTGTAGCTGAATTTCATTTCCGTTCTTAATTTCAGGAGACGTTTCAAGACTGATTACAGCTTTTTTTTTTTTTATTACAGCTTTTTAAAAGCCCAAGCATAGATTTTTAATCTTAAATCTTCAGAATAAAACAATATTAGTTTTCAAGCTAAAAATGTTACATATCTGTGTTCAATCCTATCACAGTGGTGTTTGCCTTAACTGGAGTTCGGAAGGAAATCTATTTAACACAGTAATAGGAATTACCATGAAGCACTTTTAGATAGTAATACAAAGTCAACCATTAACCTACTTAAGAGAATTTTCTTTATGATTTTACCTACCCAATTGGATGCCCTAGGGAAACAGCTCCTCCATTGACATTCACTTTTTGAGGATCAATCTCCAGCATTTTAATGTTTGCTAGTACAACCAGACTAAAGGCTTCATTGACTTCCCACATTGTAACATCTTCTTTTTTCAATCCTGCATCTTTAAGAACCTAAAATTTTTAAAATATAGATTATGTTCAAGTAATTAACAAGTCAAAACTTGTTTTCTTGAAAATCTGTAATTTTGGTTTGTATTTTCCATATTTATTTTATTTTTCAAATTTTTGTGACATACAATACTCTTGGTTTAAGGTGAGTCTGGCTAAAGGATTATCAATTTTATCTGTTCAAAGAGCCAGCTCTTGATTTCGCTGATATTTTGTATTGTTTTTCTAAGCTATTTTGTTTATTTCTACTCTGTTGTTTATTATTCCCTTCTTTCTACTCACTTTTGGCTTTCTTTATTGTTCTTTTTCTAGTTCCTTTAGCCGTAAGGTTAGACTGTTTATTTGGTATTTTCTTGTTTCTTGAGGAAAGCCCGTAATGCTACCAGTTTCCTTCTTAGAACTGCTTTGGCTGTGTCCTGTAGATTTTGGGTCAATGTGTTTTACTTTTACTTTGTCTCAACGTATCTTAATTTCTTCCTTGATCTTGTTCACTCATTATTTAGTAGCATATTACATAGCCTCGATGTGTGTGTTTTCAGTTTTCTTCTTATAATTTATTTCTAGTTTCATACCATGGTGACTAGAGATGATGTTTGATATTTCCATCTTAAATTTATTGACACTTGTTTTGTAGCCTAATATGGTCTATCCTGGGAAATGTTCTATATGCACTTGAGAATTTATATTCTGCTGCCTTTGGATGACATTATCCTTAAATTATTATTAAGACCTGTTCTAATATAGCATTTAAGGCAACTATTTTTATTAATTGTTTATTTTACTGATTTTAGAGAGAGGGGAAGAGAAAGAGGAACATGGACCTGTATGTGTCCTGACTGGGGATCAAACTAGCAATCTCTGAGCCTTGGGATGATACTCTAACCAACTGTGCTACCTGGCCAGGGCAAGGCAACTATTTCTATGTTAATCTTCCAAGTTACTGATTTGATCATCTGCTTCATCTAATTTGCTGTTGATTTCCTCTAGTGTATTCTTCATTTCAGTTATTGTATTGTTCTTTTTTTTTTTTTACAGAGACAGAGAGAGAGTCAGAGAGAGGGATAGATAGGGACAGACAGACAGGAACGGAGAGAGATGAGAAGCATCAATCATCAGTTTTTCGTTGCGACACCTTAGTTGTTCATTGATTGCTTTCTCATATGTGCCTTGACCGTGAGCCTTCAGCAGACCAAGTAACCCCTTGCTTGAGCCAGAGACCTTGGGTCCAAGCTGGTGGGCTTTGCTCAAACCAGATGAGCCCACGCTCAAGCTGGTGACCTCGGAGGTCTCAAACCTGGGTCCTCCGCGTCCCAGTCCAATGCTCTATCCACTGCACCACCACCCAGTCAGGCTGTTCATTTTTGAGTGGTTCTTTTTTATGGTTTCTACTGAAGTTCTGATTATGGTTTCTGATGAAGTTAGATTAGACTTCATCTAATCTTGCCCTAAGTTAATTGAGCATCCTTACAACCAGTGTTTTGAATTCTATGTCTAGTATATTGCTTGTCTCCATTTAGTTTAATTCTTTTTCTAGAGTTAGTTCTGTTCTATCATTTAGGATATATTTCTTTGCCTCCTCATTTTGGCTGCCTCCCTATGTTTATTTCTATGTATTAGGTAAATCTAGTATGTCTCCTGGTCTTGGCAGAGTAGCTCTCTGTGGAAGTGTCCTGTGGGCCCAGTCCTTTAGTTCCCTTGCCTTGTTGCTCCTGGATATCTCTTGTGATGGTTGTGTGCTCTCCTGTTGTAATTGAACCTTATCAGCTGTTGGCCTGTCAGTAGGTGTGGTTGACCCTCATGAGAGATGACTATGACTATAACAGATGCTCTTTTGCAGGGGTTGACCCCACTGAGCAGGAGTCACTTTAGTGGGGCTCTGATGTCAGCCAAGTCTATCCTTTGGTGTGTCATTTGTGAAGCTGGTTGGGTGGTGCTCTGGTGTGGTCTGAAGCTGGCCCCAAGGTGTATTAGTTCTGGAGGCTCTTAGGAGGGGCTCTGGTGATGTCAAGGTCAGCCAGAACTTTCTTCTTGGCTTGATATTGCCTAGTAGGAGTTACAAAATGACCTGTAGTTGGTTGCCACTACTGCAGGGCTTAAAGGCACTTCAGAGAGGCTATCCTGCAAACTAAGGCTGGCTGCCACTACTGCCAGGCATGGGACATTTTGGCAGGCACAACAGTGAGCTGAGGCCAGCTGCCACTTGTACTATGCTAATGGCTGCTCAATGGAAGCTGTATTCCAAGCCAAGACTGGTCACTGTTTATTCCAGATTTGGCACCACCTGATAGGCATTACAATGCCAAATTGAGACCAATCATTGTTGTGCCAGGCTAGAGGCCATTTAGCAAGAAGTACAGGGCACACTGGAGCCAGTTGATTATAATGCACTGAAGCTTGTTTGGGTACTGTGAGTCTTTGTAATATTTTCAGGAAAGTCCACATTGTGAGCCAAGGTGAGGCGCATGTGTGGATAAGCTGCTGGAAGACATTCAGATCAGCTACATGAGCTGGGGAAGGGGCAGAGGTCTTGGGGAATCTCCAGGGCAAAGCAAACAGTGTTAGGTTAGGTTAATAGCTCAGTTTAGCGCCTGCCTACCAGCTGGGTGGAGGGAGGGCTCAAAGGAACAATGGCACCTGCAGGTACTTTCATGCGGAGCCCTGCCCCTGCAGCCCTGGCGGTGAAGCTAGTCAGCGTAGTTCCTCCCCATGTTCCCTGTGCTGGAGTCCAGTGGGAGTGAGTTTGTGAGCAAGCAAGTCCATGCACAGGCCCTGTAAGACGAATGCCCGGGACTCAGCAGCCCTCCTTCTCACTCAGCCACAATCCCCACTGGTTTTCACAGTCAGATGCTATGAGAACCTGGCACTGGGGCCCTGCGCTGGGACCCCTCACTCCTCTGAGGGGACCTCTGTAGCCAAGACATCCCTCCCAATTCTTAATTGCCACACTGTGGGTATATGACCTGCCTGTTCCGTGTCTCCACTCCCAACAGTCTTGATGCGGCTTCTTCTATATATCCATAGTTATAGCAGTTCTGTTCACCTACTCTTCAGGTTGTGGATGGTTGTTCTGTAATTTGTAATTTTGATGTGGTCATGGGAAGGCGCAAGCACCGTATTTACCTACTCTGTAATATTAACTAGAAATTCAGTTAGTATTTCGCATTGATGCAAGAGACATTTAAACATGGAGTTTCCTTCTTAGCTTACAAGAGGAATGCCCTTTTATTTTCTGATTTTAATAGCTCACCTGATTGCATTATAATCAAAGGATTGTATTTGCATTTTCTTATTTCTATTTTGGAGAAACGATCTGTCAAATAACAGAGGTATATTAATCTCTACTATAAGTATGTTCCCATTTTTTTTACTGCGTCCCTTATAGTTTTTGCTTTATAAAAGTTGCGGTGGGGTTATTTGGGGCATAGTCAGAGCTATTGTAACTTCACTGTAAATTATTTATTTAAATTATTTTCTCCCTTAAAGTCTTTTTTATTTTAAATATCTCCTATTTTGGTAGTTCTTCACAGGCAGGAAGATGTTGACGACAGTTGTGATTATCTTTATAAAATATTGCTAGTGCCTTTTTTCCATAGAATTTTTTATGTTGTGAGCAACAATAAAATTAACATGAAACTATTCCTCACCCTTCCTGCCTGCCTTCATGGGACACACGTAACTTTCTAAGCTATAGAGTTCAAACAGCTTCTTCTGCTCCAACAGCACAAAACAAAACTTGGTACCTAGTGTAACTACTTCTCTGGCTCTCAGAACCCAGCCTGCTCAGGTGTCTACCTTCAGAACCAGAACTTTTTGTCACTTTCTGGGAGCTGCCACCTCTGGAGAGATCATCCATTCCCACTATTTCAAATCCTTCTCTATCCTTAATCTCCACTGATTTCTGCCTTTTTTTTTTAATCTCAGTGCTGTCCTCTAAAGTTCACTCTCTTGGATGAGGCCTCCCCTTTTCTGAAAGGGAGTATTTGTTCAAGTCTTCTGAGATCTCTCAGAACCTCAGCCCCTCGGGGCTCTCTTTTCTTGTGACTCATTAACAACTTTCCAGAGACTTAGACTGACAATTTGGAGTAGGTAGGTTCTATCTTTAGTTTTCCTCTAACACCCACTCCCAACAGGTCCATTTCTAGATAGAGACTTCTCTTAGTAATGAGTATTTGCTCTGAATTTTAAAACCAGGACCCTCAGCATTCCCTTTTATTTCTCTGCCATACCAATCTCTCATTTTGTGGTTAATATACTAGTGTGTGACTTAGAAGTAATTCAAGCTATCTCTATGCTTTGGGAGATGAATAACATTTAAAATCTAAAATCTGCAACCTCGGTATAAGCAAACCAGAGGTTAGCAGATGGAGGTCTGGCCTATGGTGGCGCAGTGGATCAAGTGTCGACCTGGAACGCTGAGGTCTCTGGTTCAAAACCCTGGGCTTGTCTGGTCGAGGCATATATGGCAGTTGATGCTTCCTGCTTCTCCCCCTTCTCTCTCTCTCTCTCTCTCTCTCTTCCCTCTCTAAAATAAATAAATTAATTAATTTTTAAAACTTGGCAGAATGGAATATGTTCTCACCTTAGGTACAGCATATGCAGGTGCAATTGGAAAATCAATAGGCTCTACAGCAGCATCAGCAAATGCTTAAAAAAATGAGT
This sequence comes from Saccopteryx bilineata, assembly GCF_036850765.1. Lineage (NCBI taxonomy): Eukaryota > Metazoa > Chordata > Mammalia > Chiroptera > Emballonuridae > Saccopteryx > Saccopteryx bilineata. The sequence continues at coordinate 311,926,580 of NC_089490.1, forward strand.
TTTAAAAATATTTTTAATAAACACCCAAAGCTATACATAACAACTGTTAAATATACTATGCAAAAATGCAAGTTTCCCAACCCCTTTAAGATACGTAAATGTATTTGTTCCTTTTCTCAGAGTCTACACCTCTTAAAGCCATTGATCTTCATGAGCAGACGGTAGGGGGAATCTTCTCCTGGGACACTGGCGTTATCTAGAGATAGTTTTGGTTGTTGCAGCAGGTGCAGTGCCTCTTACTGTGTAACTAGTGGTAGAGGCCAAAGATGTTGCTAAACACCCTACAATGCACAGAACAAACCCCGAAACAAAGCATTTTTTTTGTATTTTTCTGAAGCTGGAAACGGGGACACAGTCAGACAGACTCCCGCATGCGCCCGACCGGGATCCACCCGGCACGCCCACCAGGGGGCGATGGTACGCCCATCCGGGGCGTCGCTCTGTTGCAACCAGAGCAATCCTAGCGCCTGAGGCAGAGGTCACAGAGCCATCCTCAGCGCCCGGGCCAACTTTGCCCCAATGGAGCCTTGGCTGCGGGAGGGGATGAGAGAGACAGAGAGGAAGGAGAGGGGAGGGGTGGAGAAACAGATGGGCGCTTCTCCTGTGTGCCCTGGCCAGGAATCGAACCCGGGACTCCTGCACGCCAGGCCGGCGCTCTACCACTGAGCAAACCGGCCAGGGCACAAAGCAATTTTTTGTTGTAAAATATTAATAGAGCTAAGGTTAAGAAATCATGATCTAAACTATGAATAAAATGCAGTTACAAGGTTTTTATAAAGTAACAAAGTATCTGTTTAACTCCTTATGAAGAAGGCAAGGCAGATTTTACAGCTAAAAATAGGCTTAAGGAGATTGCTGTATGTCAAGGCTACACAGTTAATAATAAGTGACAGAATATCTAGATTTCATATTTCTAGACTTCTAATTGCATATTTTGTTTAGGTATATGAGATTTTATCTGGCGCCCTTCCCCATAGTGCCAGGGTAAAACATGCACCCTGTACTCACCCACTCATTTTATAGGACAGGAAAAGAGTTTTAAAGCTCAATGTTATATAAAATAAATTATAACAAAAATATTAAGGAGCTTTTATCTCAGTTAAAACATGTTTTAGTTATATCCTGTCACAAAGCACAACACTATAGCTAGAAATAGCTTCAATATTATGTATTACTGACAAGGAAACTCAGTTTCAGGAATGGCTTATGGAGGTTTAGGAATAAACAAATGTTCAGAACATTTTCTACCTGCTATTCTTGCCAGTGGTTTAACATTGAGTCTCTTGGCTGCATCTGCAGTCATCAAAACCAAAGCAGCTGCTCCATCATTCAGTGTGCTGGCATTGGCCGCTGTTACCGTGCCTGAAAGCATCAAAGAGCATGAAGTCAAAACAGTTCAATTCCTACCGTGTTCTGCTTATGCTGCCAGATGCATGGCGCATTACAAATACACATGGAGATAACTCCTGCCCTAAGGAAACATAGGCACCTATAACACAATTAATGTAAGAATGCTTTTACTGTGTTAGTTTTTGTTACAGTTTATTCTAAGCTAGCTCAGAAATGCATGATGGCACTGACTAAAATGCTGGTTTGCAATTCTTTTTTTTTTTTTTTTTTGTATTTTTCCGAAGCCAGAAACGGGGAGGCAGTCAGACAGACTCCCGCATGCGCCTGACCAGGATCCACCAGGCATGCCCACCAGGGGGCGATGCTCTGCCCATCTTGGGTGGTCCTTCTGCTGCAATCAGAGCCATTCTAGCACCTGAGGCAGAGGCCACAGAGCCATCCTCAGCGCCTGGGCAAACTTTGCTTCAGTGGAGCCTTGGCTGCAGGAGGGGAAGAGAGAGACAGAGAGGAAGGCGAGGGGGAGGGGTGGAGAAGCAGATGGGTGCTTCTCCTGTGTGCCCTGGCCGGGAATCGAACCCGGGACTCCTGCACTCCAGGCTGACGCTCTACCACTGAGCCAACTGGCCAGGGCCTGGTTTGCAATTCTTGAAAAGTAAACACCAGTTCATAGTTTTTTCTCCCCAGTGTCTCTTAGCTTACTCATCATAGAGCACACACTCATATATTTTTCAAATCTGTCAAAATCAGGTACTTCTTCTTGTCACTTAATGGCAATGAATAGTAAAAAATCACTGAACTAAATACAGAGAATTTTATGATATATAAATTATGTTAATCAAACTTTTAAAAAAATATCAATAAAGATCCTATAAAGAATGCTAGGCCCTGGTTGGTTGGCTCAGTGGTAAAGCATCAGCCCAGCATGTAGAAGTCCCGGGTTCGATTCCCAGCCAGGGCACACAGGAAAAGCGCCTATCTGCTTCTCTACCCTTCCCCCTCTCCTTTCTCTTTATCTTTCTCTTCCCTTCCCGCAGACAAGGCTCCACTGGAGCAAAGTTGGCCCGGGCGCTGAGGATGGCTCCATGGCCTCTGCCTCAGGCCCTAGAATGGCTCTGATTGCAGCGGAGCAACACCCCAGAGGGGCTGAGCATCACGCCCTGGTGGGCATGCCAGGTGGATCCCGGTTGGGCACATGTGGGAGTCAGTCTGTCTGTCTGCCTCCCCTCCTACTTCTCACTTCAGAAAAGTATAAAAAAATAAAAAAAGAATGCTAAAAATTTTTAAGTATAAGTAAAATTTTTATAAGATTTTTTTTTAAAAAACTGGTCCATTCCTATAGTTGATGTCGAGAAATTCAATCAGGAAAGGGGGGAATTTTTGGTTTATTATCACAATAGTATACAACTAATTTTAAAAGCAGAACTGACCTTTTATTCTCAAAGGATTTCAAAACCATTAGGAACACTGGAATCTCATTTATACTAACAGCCAGCAATTACTTATTGAGAACCTACTATTACATTCCAGGCACTGCAGATAAAACAGTGAACAACACTGTTGTCATCTTACTCTTCAAGAAGTTTATAGATATTTAACATAAACTTAACTTGCACATTACAGTAAACTTTATATTTTTTTCAGATTTATCCTTTTTTTTTTTTTTTTTTTTTTTTTTTTTTCTTTTCATTTTTCTGAAGCTGGAAATAGGGAGAGACAGTCAGACAGACTCCTGCATGCGCCCGACCGGGATCCACCCGGCACGCCCACCAGGGGCGAAGCTCTGCCCATCAGGGGGCGATGCTCTGCCCATCCTGGGTGTCGCCATGTTGCGACCAGAGCCACTCTAGCGCCTGGGGCAGAGGCCACAGAGCCATCCCCAGCGCCCGGGCCATCTTTGCTCCTATGGAGCATTGGCTGCGGGAGGGGACGAGAGAGACAGAGAGGAAGGCGCGGCGGAGGGGTGGAGAAGCAAATGGGCGCTTCTCCTGTGTGCCCTGGCCGGGAATCGAACCCGGGTCCTCCGCACGCTAGGCCGACGCTCTACCGCTGAGCCAACCGGCCAGGGCCTCCTTTTTTTTTTAATAGAAGAGAGAGAGAGAAGGGGAGAGAAGCAGGAAGCATCAACTCTTATATGTGCCTTGACCAGGCGAAGCCAGGGTTTTGAACCGGCGACCACAGTGTTTCAGGTTGACGCTTTATTCCCTGCGCCACCACAGGTCAGGCTCAATAAACTTTCATAAACCACAGATGAAAAACAATTCTAAAGTCATTCTATAATCTCTTTCCTATGACTTATATATCTTAAAGGTATTAACTGTTAAGCAGTTTTAAATATACTTTGGATAAATACTTGTTTTGTTAATTTTACTTGAGACTGATGTATTGAAAATGTTAAACAGTACCTAGATGTTTTCCAGGATTACTTTTTACAAATCCTTACTCCGCCTGACCTGTGGTAGCGCAGTGGAAGTACTGACCTGGAACACTGAGGTTGCCGGTTTGAAACCCTGGGCTTGCCTAGTCAAGGTTTGTATTGGAAAAAACTATGAGTTGAGGCGTCCTGCTCCTCCCCACTTCTCTCTCTCTCTCTCTCTCTCTCCTCTCTCTAAAATGAATAAAGTCTTAAAAGAAAAATCCTTACTCCAAGGCTAAATAAAGTATTAAAACTCCATTTTTTCTCATGCTTCATTTCTTAATACTAACCATTTTCTTTCTGGAAAACTGTCTTCAGCTTTGGAACTTTGCTAAAATCAACACGTTTATATTCTTCATCTTCTTTCACCACCACATCTGATTTACCTAAAAACACAAATCTTTTTAGTTAAGTAATCGCCAGTCAAGACAACAATTAGTCATTGAGTAAGAAACCTGCACAAGATGCTTGGTAGTCAGGCCTCCCTTTGTGTGCCCACATACCTTAAACCATCAGAGGTAAATTTTGTAGAATCCACCTTCTTTAATCTGCTAGTGTCTTAGAGACTATTAAGTAGTTTAACATAATTTAAATCTATTCAGCCACATCCCATTCCCTTCTCTCTCCACCTCCTTTGAATTCTCTTGACCACAAGGTATGTGTCTAAACTAGGCTAGATAAGCTCTAGTGTTCCTTCATTCTGGGCATAGTAACCATTCCTAGAATGGTAATGTCACCTACACCAGGTTGCGAGCCTCTACTGTGTATTAGTTCTGCTGGAGTTGGTCCCTTTGAGCCTTAGAGATGTGAATAAAGGCAGAAATGTAAGAAGCCTGAGCAAATGAAGCACAAAAGCATGCAGTACTGACAGGCCGAGAGAGCATGTCCTAATAGTACCAAATCCCAGTTCCAACACCTACAATTCTCAGAGCTGACTTTTTGCTGCCATTACCACCTTCGGTTCTAGGAGGTAACTCCAGAAGCCTTCTAATAAATCCTCTTTTTCACTTAAGCTACCTGTTGCTCATATTAGAGTTCTAATAAATCTATTTTTCAAACTAAAATAATATGTTTAGTGGACTTTAATTAAATCTTGTATTAAAGTGGGTTGAACTATATTATTCCCAAACTGGCAACATTCTCCTTATTTAAGCAGAAGGGTCAAGTGTCCTTAGTTGAAATGGAAAAGATAAAATTATATTAATTTAAAATTTAAACAAAAATTTAGCAACATGTAAAGTCAGTTAAAAATTAAAATCTATTTTGGAACATAATCCTTCTACCTTTTATTGTAATTGTGACAGGAATAACTTCATTTCCGAACTTTCCAGCTTCCCATGCTGCTTTACTTCTGGTGTAGGAGTTAATAGCATACGTGTCCTGTTCGTCTCGGGAAATACTCAGCTTTTTTGCAGTATTCTCAGCACAGTTGCCCTGATAAAAGTTGGAAATAAAAAAAAAACACACTAACTTTGTATAACATATCTATTATCTTCGCATAACATAAAATAGCTAGTAGTTGAATTTAGTTCCTTAAAATATACTTGTCTAGACTAGGCAATTTTTCACTCATGTCTCACCTTCAAATACTTGAATTAGCCTAGAGTTGCTATTTCAATGGCAAATAATTAGTTATAGAATATATTATTAGTAGGCAGAAAATGCCCTATTCTAGTGTGTGGCAATTTATTAAACAATTGAGCCAAGCTTATGCAACGAGCATAGAAAAATATTTTCTTAACATGAATAACTAAAATCAACATTTATAGAGTCTATCCTTCAGTTCAATTTTGAAAATACATATAATTTTAAAAAGCAAGCGGTATTATATTTATATGACATTTCACTAGTAAAAAGCAAGAAGTACCATATGAATTTTATTGTAGACGTCAGTTAGCCCATCTTTTACGATCAAATCTTCAAGCTTTACCCCACCATATGGTGTGGCTCCTCTGTTCATTACGTAGGGAACATTAGACATGCTCTCCATCCCACCGGCCACCATCACATCCTGATCAGCAACAAACACACAGAAAACATGTCAATTTAGATAGTTTCAAACCCACTATACCATCCACACAGCTACAACAAACCAGTAATTTACATGAACTTTACTAAACATTTTTTATACAATAAATATAAGAAGTACTCTTACACCTGGATGAAAGGAAATAGTCTAAAATGTGTAATGATAATTTAAATTAAGAGTCATTCAGAGGGGATTCAAGATAGCAGCAGAATGAGTGGAAGTTATACTCACCTCCTTTCAGAACCAAACTGTAATTACAACTAAAATACTAAATAATCAACTTGAATAACTAACTGAAGACGAGCTGACTAGAAAGGTCTTACAACCAAGAATTTACAGAAGCCACAGTGAGACTGGTAAGAAAGGCAGAGATACCAAAAGGGCTGACCATACTCCAACGTGCAGCAGCTGAGAATCCCCAGTGATATCTTGGCTGCAAAGGTCCCTACTGAAGAGCATGGGGTCTCAATCCCAGGCTGGGCAACCCAGCAGAGTTGGGAAGAAGAGCTCACATAAAATCTGGCTGTGAAAATTAGTAGGGACTCTCTCTGCCAGGCAGACGGGAGTCAACTAGAAACATAGGCGTCCTCTTAAAGGACCAAGGAAAGATTGGATAAAGAAGATGTGGTACATATATACTATGGAATACTACTCAGCCATAAGAAATGATGACATATTACCATTTACAACAACATGGATGGACCTTGAGAACATGATACAGAGTGAATTAAGTAAATTAAGAAAGCTAAGATTTCACACATAGGTGGCATATAAAACAGACTCACAGACATAGATAAAAGTTAACTGGTTACCAGAAAAGCAGGTGTGGGGGAGGGCGTAGGGGGAAGGGAGTAAAGAGAAACAAATATAAGGTAACAGAAAATGATTTGACTCTGACTGATGGGTACACAACATAATCAACAGTTCAAATGCTATAGAAATGTTTACCTATGTACTCTTATTGATCAATGTTACTCTATTAAACTTAATTTTATAAATAAATTTTTAAAAAAGCTTCATTAAAAAAAAGGGCTAGGGCACAAATCTCTTTTGCAGCCACTTACCCTGGGCAACCAATGAATATATGATTAGGTGAACAACAAACCAATGTCTCTCTCTCTCTAAAATCAATTTTAAAAATATTTTTTAAAATGAGGAATACAGTATCTGTAATAAAAAGTACTCTAGAAGGTATCAACATTAAATTAGATGAAGCAGAAGAACAAGTCAGAGATTTGGAAGACAAAGTAGCAGGAAACACCCAATCAGAGCAATAAAAAATGAATTTTAAAAAAATGAGGATTGGCTCTGGCTAGTTGGCTCAGTGGTAGAGCCTTGTCCTGGCATGTGGAAGTCACAGGTTCAAATTCCTGGTCAGGGCACACAGAAGAAGCAACCATCTACTTCTCCACCCCTTCCTATCCCCTTTCTCTCTCTCCCTCTCTGCCCTTCCTATAGCCATGGCTCAAATGGTTTGAGCAAGTTGGCCCCAGGCACTGAGGATGGCTCCATAGCCACCCTCAGAGGCTAAAATAGCTCAGTTGCTGAGCAGCCCCAAATGGGCTCAGCATCGCCTGGTAGAGGGCTTGCCAGGTGGATCCTGGTCAGGGTGCATGCAGGAGTCTTTCTTCCTCCCCGCCTCTCCCTTACCAAAAAAAAAAAAAAAAAAAATGAGTATAATGTAAGGGACCTTTGAGACAACATAAGGCATTAGAACATTAACATCATAAGAAATACAAGAATGAGGAGATAGAGAGAGAACAAGGGATTAAGAACCTATGTGAAGAAATAATGGCTGAAAACTTCCCTTACCTAGTGAAGGAAAAAGACAAGTCCAAGAAGCATAAAGAGTCCCAAACAAGATGGACCCAAAGAAGTTCATACCAAACACATCGTAATTAAAACACCAAAGGTTACAGACAAGAGAGAATCTTAAAACACCAAGAGAAAGACAGTAATCTACTGAGGAGCTCCCATAAGGCAGTCAGTTAATTTCTCAACAGAAACATTTCCGGCACGAAGGGATTGGCAGGTAATATTCAAAATAATGAAAAAGAAGGTCCCACAACCAAGACTATTCTACCCAGTAAGACTAGCATTTAAAAATGAAGGAGAAATAAAGATCTTCCCAGGAAAAAACAAAAAGCTAAAGTTCATTACCACCAACCAGTATTACAAGAAATGTTAAAGGGACTTCTTTAAAAAGAAGGAAAAAAAAGTAATAAAGAATAAAATGGCAAAAAATACATATTTATTACTAATCATTTTAAAAAATATATTTATTAATTTTAGAGAGAGAGGGAAAGAGAGAAAGAGACAGAAACATCAATCTGTTTCTGTATGTGCCCTGACCAGGAATCGAACTGGCAACCTCTACATATCCGGACAACACTCTAACCAACAGAGCTTTCTGGCCAAGGCTCAATAATCACTTTAAATGTAAATGGCTTAAATGCTTCAATCAAAAAACACTGGGTAGCCTGACCAGGTGGTGGTGCAGTAAATAGAGCGTTGGACTGGGATGTGGATGACCCCGGTTCGAGACCCCAAGGTCGCCACCTTGAGTGCGAGCTCATCTGGTTTGAGCAAGGCTCACCAGCTTGAACACAAGGTCGCTGGCTAGAGCAAGGGGTCACTCAGCTTGCTGTAGCCTCCCACCCCTGTCAAGGCACATATGAAAAATCAATCAATGAACAAGTAAGAAATCGGAAAAAAAAAAAAAAAAAAAGGCCCCGGCTGGTTGGCTCAGCGGTAGAGCGTTGGCCTGGCGTGCGGGGGACCTGGGTTCGATTTCCGGCCAGGGCACATAGGAGAGGCGCCCATTTGCTTCTCCACCCCTCCCCCCCCTCCTTCCTCTCTGTCTCTCTCTTCCCCTCCCGCAGCCGAGGCTCCATTGGAGCAAAGATGGCCCGGGCGCTGGGGATGGCTCCTTGGCCTCTGCCCCAGGCGCTAGAGTGGCTCTGGTTGCGGCAGAGCGACCCCCCGGAGGGGCAGAGCATCGCCCCCTGGTGGGCAGAGCCTCGCCCCTGGTGGGCGTGCCGGGTGGATCCCGGTCGGGCGCATGCGGGAGTCTGTCTGATTGTCTCTCCCCGTTCCCAGCTTCAGAAAAATACAAAAAAAAAAAAAAAAAAAAAAAGAAATCGCAACAAAGAATTGATGTTTCTCATCTCTCTCCCTTCCTGTCTGTCTGTCCCTATTTGTCCTTCTCTCTGACTCTCTCTGTCTCTCCCACAAGAAAAAAAAGAACAACACTGGGTAGCTGAATGGCTAAGAAAATAAGACGCACATATATGCTGTCTTCAAGACACTCACTTCAAAACAAAACATACACACATAGACGGAGAGTAAAGGGATGGAAAAAGGTATTTCATGCATATGGAAATTTTTTATAAAAGAAGCTGAGGCAGCTATACTTATATGAGACAAAACAGACTTTAAAGCAAAGGCTATAATAAGGACAAAGAAGGACACTACAATGATAAAGTGATCAATCTAACAGGAGGCTATAACACTTGTAAACAGTTATGCACCCAAGAGAAGAATACCTAAATATGTAAAGCACATCTTGATGGATATAAATGGAGACACCAGTAGCAATACAGTCATAGTAGGGGATTTTAACACCCTACTGACATCAATAGATATGTCTTCAAAACAAAATTCAGAAGGAAAAGCAGCCTTAAATGACACATTACACCAGATGGACTTAATTGATATTGTCAGAGAATTTTACCTTATGGCAGCAAAATAAACATTCTTTTCAAGTGCACATAGAACATTTTCTAAGATAGTCCACATGTTACGCACAAAACAAGTCTCAATAAATTTAAGATTGTGATCATATCAAGCATATTCGCTGACCACAATAGTATGAAACTAGAAATCAATTAAAATTTTAAAAAATGAAAAGCAGACCCAAAACAAATGGAGGCTAAATAACATGTTATTAAGTAATGAATGAGTAGCAATGAGGTCAAGGAAAAAATCAAAAGATACCTTGAGCCTGACCTGTGGTGGCACAGTAGATAACGCTGAGGTTGCCGGTTCAAATCCATGCGTTTGCCTGGTTAAGGCATATACAGGAAACAACTACTATGAGTAAATACTTCCTGTTTTCCCTGCCCCCTTTCTCACTCTCTCTCTCTCTCCCCTCTCTCTAAAAATCAACAAATAAAATCTAAAAAAAAAAAAAGTCTTTAAAAATAGATACCTTGAGACAAATAAAAATAAGAACACATCAACCCAAAATCTATGATACATAGCAAAAGCAGTCATAAGAGGAAAATTCTTGGCATTAAAGACCTACTTCAAGAAACAAACCAGCCTGACTTGTGGTGGCACAGTGGATAAAGTCTCAACCTGGAACACTGAGGTTGCTGGTTCAAAACCCTGGGCTTGCCTGGTCAAGGCACATATGGGAGTTGATGCTTCCTGCTCCTCCCCCCTTGTGTCTCCCTTCTCTCTCTCTCTCTCTTTCTCCTTCTCTGTCCTCTCTCAAGTGAATAAATAAATAAATAATTTTTTAAAAAAGAAAGAAACAAATCAAATCTCAAACACCCTAACCTTACAACTAAAGGAATGAGAAAAAGAACAACAAAGTCCAAAGTGAGTAGAAAGAAAGGAAATAATAAAGACTAGAGCTGCCTGACTTGTGGTGGTGCAGTGAATAACACATCAACCTGAAATGCTCAGCTTACAGGTTTAAAACCCTGGGTTTGCCTAGTCAAGGCACATATGACAAGCAGTCAATGAACAACTGAGGTGAATCAACTATGCACTGATACCCCTCGAGTACTCCCCTCAGTAAAGTCATTAAATAAAATCTTATACAAGAAGAAACAGAAAATCTGAACAGACTGGTTAAAACTAATGCAAGTGAAGCAGTATAAAAAATCCAACAGAAGGCCCTGGCCGGTTGGCTCAGTGGTGGAGTGTCGGCCTGGCATGCAGAGGTCCCAGGTTCGATTCCTGGCCAGGGCACACAGGAGAGGCGCCCATCTGCTTCTCCACCCCTCCCCCTCTCCTTCCTCTCTGTCTCTCTCTTCCCCTCCCGTGGCCGAGGCTCCATTGGAGCAGAGATGGCCCAGGCGCTGGGGATGGCTCCTTGGCCTCTGCCCCAGGCGGTAGAGTGGCTCTGGTCGCGATGGAGCGACGCCCCAGAGGGGCAGAGCATCGCCTCCTGGTGGGCAGAGCATCGCCCCCTGGTGGGCGTGCCGGGTGGATCCCAGTCGGGCGCATGCGGGAGTCTGTCCGTCTGTCTCTCCCCATTTCTAGCTTCAGAAAAAAAAAAAAAATCCAACAAAAGCCCAGACCTGATGGCTACACAGGTAAATTTTACAAAACATTCAAAGAACTAATAGCTAACCTTCTCAAACTATTCCGAAGAATTCAAGAGAAGGAAGACTCCCAAGCTTATTTTAAGAGGCCAGCATTATCCTAATTCCAAAACCTGATCAAGACATTACAAAGAGCCTGACCTGTGGTGGCGCAGTGGATAAAGCATCTACCTGGAAATGCTGAGATCGCCGGTTCAAAAAAACCCTGGGCTTGCCTGGTCAAGGCACATATGGGAGTTGATGCTTCCAGCTCCTCCCCCCTCCTCTCTCTCTGTCTCTCTCTCCTCTCTCTCCCTCTGTTTCTCCTCTCTAATAATGAATAAATAATTAATTTAAAAAAGAAAAACCTTTTAAAGACATTACAAAGAAAATTATAGGCCAGTATCCCTCATGAATATAGATGCAAAAATTCTCAGCAAAATATTAGCAAACCAAATCCAGCAATACATTAAAAAGATCAAACACCATGACCTAGTGGGATTTATCCTGGGATGCAAGGTTGGAACAACATCTGTAAAACATTTAACATGATAACACCACATTAACAAAATGAAGGATAAAACTCACATGATCATATCAATAGATGCAGAAAAGGCTTTAGTTCTCTTACTTTTTCATTGAATTTATTGAGGTGACACTGGTTAAGAAAATTGTATAGGTTTCAGGTACACAATTCTAACACATCTTATATACACAATGTTAGAAAAAGCTTTTGAGAAATCCAGCACTCACTTATGATAAAAACTCTTAGCAAAGTGGGACTAGAGGGAACATACCTCAACATAATAAAGGCCATCTATTACAGACCCATAGCCAACATCATACTCAATGGGGAAAAACTAAAAGCATTTACCTTAAGATCAGGAAAAAGGGATATCCACTTTCACCATTCTTATTCAACATAGTACTAGAAGTCCTGGCCACAGTAATCAGACAAGAAGAAATGTAAAGCATCCAAATTGGAAAGGAAGAAGTAAAACTGTAATTATTTGCAAATATATATATATATGGTGGAACCCTAAAGATTCCACCAAAAACACGACCAGAACTGATAAATGAATTCAGTGAAGTAAAGGATACAAAAGAAATATCCAGAAATCAGGTGCATTTTTATACACCAGTAATGAACTATCAGAAAGGGAAACTAAGAAAACAATTCCATTTTCAATTGCATAAAAAAATAAAATAAAATACCTAGGTCCTGGCTGGGTAGCTCAGTTGGTTAGAGCATTGTCCCAAGATGCCAAGTTTGCAGGTTCAATCCCTGGTCAGGGTGCATATAAGAATTAGCCAATGAATGCATAAATGAGTGAAACAACAAATCAGTGTTTCTCTCTCTCAACCTCTCTCTCTCTTTCCTCTCTCTCTAAAATCAATAAATTTAAAGATAATAATATATAGAATACCTAGGGATAAAATTACTTGTAAAATTGTAAGACAATGAAGAAAGAAATTGAAAAAGATACAAGTGAAAGCTTACACCATGCTCATGGATAGGAAGAATTAACATCAGTAATATGTCTATACTATCCAAAACAATATATTGATTTAACTAAATTCCTATCAAAATACCAATGGCATACTTCACAGAACTAGAACAAATAATCCAAAAATTGATATGAAACCATAAAAGACCCCAAACAGCCACAGTAATCTTGTGAAAGAAGAACAAATTTGGAAATATCATGCTACCTGATATCAAATTATACTACAAGGCCAGACAAATCAAAACAGCATGATACTGGAATAAAAACAGACCAAAAAATGAATGGAACAGATTTGAGAGCCCAGAAATAAATTCATACATATATGATCAATTAATATTTGACAAAAGAGACGAGAGCAGACAACTGGGTAAACATGGTGTATTCAATAAATGGTGTTGGGAAAATTGGACAAATAGATGTAAAAACATGAAATTAGACCACCTTCTTAAACGATATAGAAGAATAAAAAAGTGGATTAAAGACTTATGTATAAGACTTGAAATCATAAAACTCCTAGAAGAAAATATAGGCAGTAAAATCTCAAACATTTCTCTTAGCATTATTTTTTGTTATGAAAAAATGCTAGGAAGACAAAAGAAAAACAAAGGTGAGTATATCAAAACTAAAATTTTTTGCACAGCAAAGGAAACCATTAACAAAATGAAAAAAAAACCACTGAGTGGAAGATACTTCCCAATGATACATGTGATAAGGAACTAATATCTAAAGTTTATAAAGAACCAATACAACTCAACACTAAGAAAAACCAAGTAATCCAATTTAAACATAGGGAGCCTGACCTGTGGTGGTACTGTGGGTACCTGGAACGCTGAGGTTGCTGGTTCAAGCTTGTATGTCTTCGCAAGCCCAGTCAGGGCATATACGAGAAGCAACAACGAGTTGATGCTTCCGGCTCCTCCCCCACTATCCTCACTTTTCTCTCTCCTCTCTCTAAAATCAGTAAACAAAATCTTTTAAAAAATAAAAATTTTTTAAAAATGGGGAACAAACCTGAATAGACTTTTCCCCATAGAGGACATACAGATGGCCAATAGACATATAAGAAGATGCTAAATGTCACTGATCGTCAGAGAAATGCAAATTAAAAGCACAATGAGATACCACCTCAGACCTAGTAATTCTGATGATAGTTAGAATGGCTATAATCAATAAATCCACAATCACAACTATTGGTAAGGATGTGGAGAAAAAGGAATCCTGTGCACTGTTCATGGGAATGATGAAAAATGGAACTGCCTATGACTAAGTGATTCCACTTCTGGGAATATATCTGAAGAAACTGAAAACACTAATTTGAAAGAACATATGCACTCCTATGTTTATTGCAGCATTATTTATAATAGCTAATATACAGAAACAACCGAAATGCCCATCAACAGATGGATATAAAAGCTGTGATACATAAATACAACGGAATATTACTCAGCCATAAAAAATAAAATCCTAAAAGCCCTGGCCGACTAGCTTAGTTGGTTATAGTATAGTACCAATAAGCCAAGGTAGCAGGTTTGATTCTTGGTCAGGGCACAATCAAGAATCAATCACCATGTGACTAGTAGTGGCACAGTGAATAGAGCATGACCTGGGACACTAAGGTTCCAGGTTCGAAACCCCAAGGTTGCCAGCTTGAACATGGGATTATCAGCATGATCCCAATGTTGCTGGCTTGAGCAAGGGTCACTGACTTGGCAGGAGCCCCCCAGTCAAGGCACATATGAGAAAGCAATCAATGAACAACTAAGGTGTCACAACTACAATTTGATGCTTCTCATCTCTCTCCCTTCCTGTTTCTCTCTCGCCAAAAAAAAAAAAAAAAGGGGGGAAGGCTGGAGATGAGCACATCCAGACATTCCTGAGTATCTGAAGCAACATAACAACTGTTCTTAGCACTTCTAAAACATGAATGTGCTTAGATTTCTGGTGTCTTTTAGGACTGTATATTATTTTAATTATAAAATAGAAAAGAAGGTGCTTCTCACCTGATGTCCACACATAAGATTCTGAGAGGCCATCATGACGGCTTTCATTCCTGAGGCACAAACTTTGTTTATAGTGGTACATGGAGTAGAAATCGGTAAGCCTAAATCAATATATAAAGGTCATATTTTGATAAACAAAGGTACTCTTCAAACAAAAGTATAGAATTAAAATCAGTAAAGTCTATTAAACTATAATCTGCAATATAGTCTTCCTGTGCTGTATCATGGTTCACTTTTCGTGGTTTCACCGTATCACAGATTTTTAAATTGTATACATCTAATTTTGTAGCTCGGATTTTTTGCTGTATTGCAGGATTTTGTGGCATATAGGTAATTTTATATATTTATTATCTGTATTTAGAAAGTGTTTAAGAGCACTGGAAGCATTTATAAGAGCATGGGAAAGGTTAATTAATGACTGTGGGAAAGGTTAATGACAGTGTGGCAAAGGTTTATAAAAGAGTGGGGAGGGTTTATAAAGCCTTAAAATATATATAAATAATAAAATAAATATAAGGTTGCTACTTCAAGAATTTTCACCTATTGGAAGGGATTCTGGAACCTAACCCCCATGATAGACAAGGAACCACTTCTGCCACACAAGTCTATAAATGTTAAATTACATTACGCATTTAACATTTTATTTAAGCTAAAATGGCCTCCACTGTGTCATGTCAAACACTGAAGTCTAAAAGCAAAAACGTATTCCTAGTACCTGCACCGAGTACTGCTTGCCTTGTAGGGGCTTGTCCTTCACCTCCTTGTAGAACGTTACCCATGTATGCTTCTTTCACCTCTTCTTTTGGTATCCCTTTAAAAAAAAATCAATAAGGTGTTTCTATATTTCATTCAATTTAATAATTAGTGATTACCTAGTAAGGTACATGACATGATATAGAAAGCAGGAATGGTTTCTTTTTATTGTCAGTTTTTGAGTTTCATTCCTAACTCTATAGTTAAGGACCTTTTTACAAGGGAATTCGGAAATGTTGGCATTTCTAATGTTACATATACCACATAGTAAATGCAAAATCAATATTTGTTCCATTGAATCACTGCCCCTTAATACAAAAAGCAAAAGCAACTACTGACCCGCCTTTTCGATGGCCCCCTGGATGGCAATGGAACCCAGCTTCGTGGCAGGCAGGGAGGAAAGACTGCCGAGAAACGATCCGATAGGTGTTCTTACAGCACTTGCTATAACCACTTCCTGTTAAGAGAGAGGATAATAAAAATTATACTTAAACATTTTACCCAAATCATCTTTTATTAAAAAAAACATAATTCGTGGATATTATCTAAGAAACAGACTGTTTATGAATAACTAATTACTCATCAAAGATTAAAATAATCTCAATATTTGAACAGTAGTAAAACTATCCATTTAATGCTGGTACCTCATGATTTAAGACCTAAGATTTAATAGAAAATCTAAGACAAACCTACTCTAATACAGGCATTGACCTTTCTCAGTTCTCCACATGAGGTTTGAAACCAGAACCTTAAATTTCAATTCTTTCTATCACTCAGTCAAAATTTAAGAAATGTTAACGTTATGCTTGTTAACTGCATAATAAGCAACCCTAACCAAAGGGCTTCCTTACTGACGGAAACTCTGGGCTAGGAATCAATACCTGTATGCTAGGCTACGTAAGGCCATACCACACCCATACCTGCAACAAAGCTAAAGCCATAATTTCCTAAATGATCAATAAGATAATATTAATATGAAATTAAGAAAAAAACAGACAAAAATGCTCTTAAATACTATAAAACTCTATTGTAACAATTCACTCCTTACTCTTGCCTTCCACATTCTCATTTTAAGTTCATCAATAAGAGAACTGTTCCCTTAGATTTTGGTAGAAGACTATTACTAAGTCATTTTGGGACTCTCTTAAAACAAAGAGAAGACTCCCTCAAAAAGTGCTAGCAGGTGATGGTCCTTCCTGTCTAACACCCACCCTGGTCCAGTCCCTTTCTTCCAGTATCTTTCACGTAGCCCCTGCAATGTGTCACATACAATGAAATGCAGATCTCGGAAGGGAAGAATACTGGCCAACTCCCAGAGAAGGTGGTTTTACAGCAGACAAAAAAGGAAGCAAAAATCATGCAGGGCACTAGATTAAAATTTTTTATAGTAAGTTGGGAGTATTTCAGTAATTTGCTATTTCTAACCATTGCATCAACCCAAGCTGACCCTCTCAAATAAAAAAAGAATCATAAAAATATACATTTTTTATTAAATACATTTCCTTTAAATTTTCATTTTAAAGCACAATTTAAATTTACACTTACATTCAAAGTGGGTTTTGATACATAACTTCGTTCCACATATCTTACTTCCTGTAATATAAATATTTATAGTTATAATATAGAAATATTAATGTATGTATGTCACTTTATACTTCTCAGTAATAAAATTATAGTGATTTCTATGCTTTATATTTTTATTTCCAAATTTTCTTGATTTTTTTAGAGAGAGAGATAAAGGCAGGGGGGAAGAGGAGGAAACATCAACTCATAGTTGCTTATCGCATGTGCCTTGACTGGGGCTTTGAACAGGTAACCTCAGCATTCCAGGTCAATGCTTCATCCACTTTGTCACCACAGGTCAGGCAAAAATTTATATTTAGCATATACAAATATTGATCAACTTACGACCTATGCAACTTACGACCATTCGACTTTACGACCACAATCGCTAGCCACAACTGCTCCCCCAGCTGGGTGTACAACAGTGCGGACCAGCTTCCAGCAGCACTACCATCTCCATGTGCACCATTTCAACTGTTATCCCAGACTCAGGTACAGCAATTTGTGTTTTGTGTCTTGGATATTTTTCATCAAACCCCTCCCAAGATGTCTACCAAGAGGAAATTGTCTTTGCAAATATTAAACCAGTTGTACTGGTAATACAGTGTTTTACTTAAACCTGATGAATGTAAAAATAAGAAACAAAATGGTGTAGAGATGATACAAATGGCATAAAATGAACAAAGAAAATAATGATACATAACAATAATGAAAGAAAATTATGATAAAATATGACTTAAAGATTTTTATAACATCATTTCACAGTACTGTACATATAGCCAACTCAACTTATGACCAAATCATGTTACGACCGGTCTGTCAGAACCAATCGTGGTCATAAGTTGAGCACTAGCTGTATTAGTGTTACACTGAAAAAAAAACACAAAACTTTGTAATATACCCCTACGATTAATTGTTCATTGGAAATATATGTTTATCTTAAAATTGTTAATACAGTCATCCCTCGCCATATCACAGTTCACTTTTCACGGCCTCCCTGCATCACGGATTTTTAAATTGTAAATATGTAATTTTGTATTGCGGGTTTTTCACTATATCGCAGGATTTTGCGGTATACATGTATTTTTATATATTTATTATTTTAATTATTTTTGTGGCAAAATAAGCATTTTCTAGCCTAAAAAATTTGAAAACAATATAAAAATATAAAATATATTAATTAAAACATATTAAAAAAGAATATTAAATCTAAATAAAATATGTAGCATACAGCAGATTAGTAGACAAAGACTCGCATATTTGGAAACCACAGCTACGATGACTTCCGCTTGAGCTAGTTTGCCCACATGAGATCGTTCATGGCATACTATTGGCTGATGGATGCGAGGCAACCAACCAGAGGTACCTTCATAAGTACTGCACAACTAATTCATCATCATCATCATCATCATCATCATCATCATCATCATTCAAGTTATAATAGTATATTCACTGGTAAGTGCCCATATAGAATATTATATGTTGTTAAAGTTACATAGGTTTAAGAGTATAGAAAGTGTTTAAGAGCACAGAACTGTTTATAGAGTGTGGGAAAGGTTTATAAGAGTGTGGGGAGGGTTGCTTGACCCGTGGTGGCGCAGTGGGTAAAGTGTTGACCTGGAATGCTGAGGTCGCTGGGTTTGCCTGGTCAAGGCACATATGGGAGTTGATGTTTTCTGCTCCTACCCCCTTCTCTCTCTCTCTCTCTCTCTCTCTCTTTCTCTCTCTCTTTCTCTCTCTCTCTCCTCTCTCTAAAATGAATAAATAAAAATATTAAAAAAAAGAGTGTCGGGAAGGTTTATAAAGCCTTAGAATATATATAAATAATAAAATAAATATAAGGTCGCTACTCAGATTTTCGCCTATCACAGTGGGTTCTGGAACCTAACTCTCGCGATAGATGAGGGACCACTGTATAGCTTTAAGTTAAATCTTTAAGTTCTAAATTAAGTTATTTTAAAGTACTACAAAAAAATATCCTCATTGCTTAAAAAGATATTTAAGCCTGACCAGGCAGTTGCACAGTGCATAGAGCATTCATTGGACTGGGACGGAGAGGACCCAGGTTTGAAATTCAGAGCTTGGGTGTGGGCTTATCTGGTTTGAGCAAGGTTCACCAGCTTGAGCCCAAGGTCACTGGCTTGAGCAAGGGGTCACTAGGTCTGCTGTAGCCCCCAGGTCAAGGCACATATGAGAAAGCAATCAATGAACAAGTAAGGTGCCGCAATGAATAATTGATGCTTCTCATCTCTCTCCCTTCCTGTCTGTCTGTCCCTGTCCCTGTCTCTGTCACACACACACACACACACACACACACACACACACACAAGATATATAAGTAAATCTTGCTATTTCTCCACACTCACTCCTAACAAATATCTCTGGACTATGTTTTTTTTGTTGTTTGTTTTTTTGTATTGTTTTGAAGTTGGAAATGGGGAGGCAGTCAGACAGACTCTCGCATGAGCCTGACCGGGATCCACCTGGCATGCCCACCAGGGGGCGATGCTCTGTTGTGACCAGAGCCATTCTAGCGCCTGAGGCAGAGGCCATGGAGCCATCCTCAGCTCCCGGGCAACTTTGCTCCAATGGAGCCTTGGCTGCAGAAGGGGAAGAGAGAGACAGAGAGGAAGGAGAGGGGGAGGGGTGGAGAAGCAGATGGGCACTTCTCCTGTGTGCCCTGGCCGGGAATCGAACCTGGGACTCCTGCATGCCAGGCCGACGCTCTACCACTGAGCCAACCAGACAGGGCCTATCTCTGGACTATGAGAGGCATGCACACCTCACATAAATATGGTCTGTATTACGAGATAAATTCTTTTTTAAGAAAGAAAAGAGCCCTGGCAAGATAGCTCAGTTGGTTAGAGCACTATCCAAAGCTCAGAGGTGGCCAGTTCGATTCCTGGTCAGGGCACATACAGGAATGTTTCTGTCTCTCTCTCTCTCTCTTTCTCTCTCTGTTCTCTCTCACTGAAATCAATAAATAAAAATTTAGAAAAAATAAAGAAAGAAAAGAGTAAATATCTTGGCCCTACATATCAGCTTTTCCCATACTGTTCTTAGGAACAAATGCCAATGCAAACAAATTCTAAAGTACAGTTCATAGTTCAGAGACCTAATTAATCTGAAATGGGACGATCTACAGGACAAAAAATGAAGAAAATATTTTTCCCTCTAAGGTCAGAAAGCATAACTATTAGAACATGACAACTTATATTTAGAACCTAATTTTGTTGATAGTATATCCAAACATATCTCACAAAGTAATAAAACAAGTCTATAAATATTTTAAAACTTTAATCTGACCTGAAAACTTAGCTTTTCAAAGGTTAAACAAGCTTTGTCCTGACTCAGTGCAAATAATAAACTAAAACACAGACAAAAAGCAAATATATTTGACAAGTAGTGGTCATAAGAAGAGATAACCAGCCCTAGCTAGGTCACTCGGTAGATAAAGCATTGTCCTGGCACACCGAGGTTGCAGGTTTCACCCCTGGTCAGGGCACATATGAGAAGCAACCAGTGAATGCTCAACTAAATGGCATAACTAAGTGGAACAAGGAGTTGATGCTTCTTTTCTCTCATTCTCTTTCCCTTCTCTCTCTCTCTCCCTCCCTCCCTCTCAAAATCAATGGGGAAAAAATGAAAATAAAAGTTTTTAAACAAGAAAAGAATATCCAGAAAATATCACCCCAAAATTGATTTTTATAAAGTGTTTACGTGAGAATAGATATATGAAATGGTAGCTTAAAGAGAGAATGTTTTGGTAGGTGGTGGAGGAACAGAATTTAACTTAAGATTATCTTTTATCCAATGTTAATATGATAGAAAAATCTCTTTTATGTAGAAAGGTCAAATAAACAACTATAGTATAATAAATAACCTAATGTAGTTTTGATTTCATCAAACACATAATATTCAATGGAGTCCCTATTCTGAAAAGATGCCTTTACAGTCTTCGTGAGGGAGACATGACTATCACACATAATACTATTCATATCCTTCACTTGCTCGATAAACATGTTGAGCTCACTTACTTTGCAGAGGCATTATGGTGAATTTGAGATCTGTAAAATACGGTCCCTGTACTCAAGCAGCATTATAATGCTACAGAGGAGAAATGTTAAAGCCACGTGACCGAGACAAGCGTCAAGAGTGAGTCTTAGACCAGGGATCCCCAAACTACGGCCCGTGGGCCGCATGCGGCCCCTTGAGGCCATTTATCCGGCCCCCCCGCTGCACTTCCGGAAGGGGCACCTCTTTCATTGGTGGTCAGTGAGAAGAGCACATTGACCATCTCATTAGCCAAAAGCAGGCCCATAGTTCCCATTGAAATACTGGTCAGTTTGTTGATTTAAATTTACTTGTTCGTTATTTTAAATATTGTATTTGTTCCCATTTTGTTTTTTTTACTTTAAAATAAGATATGTGCAGTGTGCATAGGGATTTGTTTATAGTTTTTTTTATAGTCCAGCCCTCCAACAGTCTGAGGGATAGTGAACTGGCCCCCTGTGTAAAAAGTTTGGGGACCCCTGTGGATGTAACAGAGGGAACCTGGTCATTTTTTAAAAATAAAATATCGTGCAGACTGGTACCAAATGGCCCATGGATCGGTACTGGTCCACGGCCCAGGGGTTGGGGACCACTGCTCTAACCAACTGAGAACCTGGCCAGGTCCCAATGAACTTTCACCTTATTTCTTAGTTCCCTGTATACTATAAGTTCTCCAACAAGTTACATACAATTTGTCTCCTTGTCCTCACCTCCTGTTTACTGTTTAACCCCCTCCAATGTGGCTTTTCTCTCTACTACTGTTGGCTTTGAGCACTGTCTAGCAAAAACTAAACTTACCTCTTGGCAACAATGGGCTCATTTTTCTCCTTTGGAAAATATGCACAGTAGTTAAGAGCCAGGGCTTACCTTGTTTGTTTGTTTTTAAATGCCCTCCCTACATTATTGTGAGAATGAAATGTGGTATGTGTAAAACACTACGCAAACCCTCTCTTTTCTTGGCTTCTATTTGAACACAATCTTGAGGTTCCCCTCAGCCCTTGCTGGTTATTTTTCTGTTGCCTTTGCTGTCTCATCCTCTACCTCCCCACCTCTTAGTCCTGGAATGTCCCAGGGCTTTGTACTATGCTCGTTAATTTTCTTTTTTTCTTTTAGAGAGAGAGAGAGAGAGAGAGAGAGAGTAGGGGGGAGGAGCAGGAAGCATTAACTCCCATATGTGCCTTGACCAGGCAAGCCCAAGGTTTTGAACCGGCGACCTCAGTGTTTCAGGTCGATGCTTTATCCCACTGCACCACCACAGGTCAGGCCTAGGCCTGTTAATTTTCTAACTTCACTGTCTCCTTAATCACATCTAATCCCATGGCTTTAAACAGCATTTATGTCCTGACGAGTTCCAAACTCCTATCTCCTGCCTTGACCTCTGAATTTCCGACCTAGGAAACTAGTTTCTTCCCAGTACTTCCCACCTCAGGACACCACAGCACAATTTACTCAGGTGCTCATGCCAAAACCTAAGGCCTCCCCCTACATCTTTCTTTAAAACCTAAATACTCTCACAGACATTGTCAATACTGTGTCCAAAACACACCTAATTCTTCCCCTTTGCTCCGCCTGCACTGCTGCCAACTAGTGCCAGCCAGCCCTCCTGCTCCTGTAACAGCCTTCCAGCTCATTTCCTTCTTCCCTTGACTTCCTTTTCCAGTCTATCCAGTTTTAAAAATGCAAATTGGATCACATTACTCCCAAATGAAATCCCTTCATGGCTTTCCACTGCCCTTGGAGTAATATCCAAACTGTTCCCCTTATCCCTAAGAACTTGCATGGTCTGGCTCCTTACTTTCTTCCTACACTTTCCCTCTTGCTCTGTGCCAGCCACACAGACCTGCTCCTTGCTCTGCACCCTGTCCCACCTCAGGATCTCTACAGTGAGCATGCCTCTGCTGTTCAGAGTCTTTCCCTAACCCCTTATGGCTGGTTCATGTTCATTCTTCAAGTCTCAGTTCAAAGGACACATCCCCTGGGGGGTTCTCCCTAGCTACTCTTAGGCCGGCCGCCTCCGTTATTTCAACACGTTTACTTTCTTCAAAGCCCTTCTCACACTGTGTCAACTTTCTTTCTCAACATAATGCAAGCTTCCTGACAGCACGGCTCTCATTCACTGCAACAGCCCTGCCACTTGGCACTATCTAGGCCCGATAATTATTAAATACCTCAGGCATGAATGACAAAAATATAGGAGGGTCAGGACAATAAACATCGTGTGTAATAAATGAGCAGAATAAGCATATCAAGTTAAGTTTTCTCTGCACAGGATAATCTTTTTTTTAAGTGACCCAGACAGACAGACAGGAAGGGAAAGGTGTTGAGAAGCATCAATGCATAGTTGCCTCACTTTAGTTGTTCATTGATCCCTTCTCATATGTACCGTATTTCCCCATGTATAAGACACACCTTTCCCCAAAAAATTTGGGGTCTAAAAACTGGGTACGTCTTATACAGTGGCTGTGGCATTTCAAACACCATAAGGACGAGACAATATAAGACAGGATTCGTCATCAGACACAGATGAGGACAAGCTAATGGATGGGAGTTTTGACAGTGACAAGTTGTATGAATCTTATGGTGAATAAAACTTGAGTTCAATAACTTTATGTAACACATTATTTTTCAAATTTCGGGCCCCCAAATTAAGGTACATCTTAGACATGGAGTGTCTTATACATGGGGAAATACGGTACCTTGAGGGGGGGGGGGCTCCAGCCAAGCCAGTGACCATGGGCTAAAGGAGCAACCTTTGGACTCAAGCCAGTGACCATGCGATCATGTCTATGATCCCACACTCAGGCTGGTGAACCTGCACTCACACTGGTGAGCCTGTGCTCAAGACAGCGACCTTGGGGTTTCAAAGTTGGGACCTCAGTGTTCCAGGTCAATGGTCTATCCACTGTGTACCACCACCGGTTGGGTTAAAGATTTTATTTGTTGATTTTAAAGAGGGAGAAGTGGGGGTAACGAGAAATATCAACTCATAGTTGCTTCATTATAGTTGTTCATTGATTGCTTGCCATATGTGCTCTGACTGGGCAAGCCCAGAGTTTCCAACCTGGGCCCTCCGCGTCCCAGTCCAACGCTCCATTCACTGTGCAACGCGCATCTACTAGTCCCCAGGCTGTGCGCGTGGCCGGCCTTGCAGGGCTTTCTGGACGTGGGTACCAGGGAGGGGCCCAGTTCCGACTCGGTCCGCCTCGGGGCGTAGGCAGCACCGGGCCAAGGCGGGGAAATGGCAACCCAGTCCTGCGTTCCAGCCCCTCTCACCTTCATCTGGTCAGGCAGTGATACAACTGTTTACATAACATTTACATTGTGTTAGGTATTATAAGTACTGTACTCTAGAGATGACAAGTACAGGAGGAGGATTGCAGTTATATGGAAATGCTATGTCATTTTATATACGGGACTTGAGCAACAGAGGTCCTGGAACCAACGCCTCCACCCCCTTCCCCCACCAAGGGAAAACCGTATAATTTACTTTGTGTTTTATGAGTAGCCATTTATTTTCCCTGATAAGCTGTAAGTTACCCAGAGGAGATACATCTTTTTATTATCACATACTGCCTAACATCTGGTAAGCCCAATGCTCTCTTGGTAATGACACAGGCTTTTTTTTTTTTAAGTTCAGAAACGGTTTAATGGGCCTTGGGACCGTCAGGCAAGGCTAGAGTCCCATCTTTCCCTCTGTAAAATGTATCCCCTTCAACACAACAGTAAACAATTACTACAGATACAGAGGAAATCCTGGGAACAAACGCGCATCTACTAGTCCCCAGGCTGTGCGCGTGGCCGGCCTTGCAGAGCTTTCTGGACGTGGGTACCAGGGAGGGGCCCAGTTCCGACTCGGTCCGCCTCGGGGCCGTAGGCAGCACCCGGCCAAGGCGGGGAAATGGCAACCCAGTCCTGCGTTCCAGCCCCTCTCACCTTCATCTGCCTCCGAAGCAGGGGGCTGCGCCCGCGGGCGCCGCTGCGCAAAAGGGCCGCCAGCACAGCCATGGTCACCAGGCACAGAACACCGACTTCAAGGGCACGGCGGGGGCGCGCCTGCAGCTGGCCACCCCCACCGCGACCTCACCCTCCTCAAGACCCGGCCCAGCGCCAAAGGAGGCTTTGTCCAATGGCAGCCTCCGACCGCGTTGGCGCGCCGCTATTGGCCAGGGGGGCGCGGGGCGGAGCCGGGCTTCCCCCAGCCCTGACTCCTGCTCCCTGCTTAGGCCTGGTTGACAAATAATCCGCGATGCTTTAAGGAGCCAGCGGCTAAACCCGCAAACAGTTGCCATGCTGTTAGGTCTGGGCTCTACCACTTTGTTTTGGTTTCTTTTTTGACAGTCCGTATATTAAAGCTGGGGGCAATGAAACAAGGATGACCTTAAGATAGAAGAAGCAACAGGAGAGAGCCGTGGTGGGGCTGCTTTGGCTTCCTAGAGACGCTATAGAAGAGAAGAAGTAAGCCTGGGGGGTGCTCACTGAAAAGTCAGGTTCAGGGGCTAGCCGTACAGCCGCCGCTGTCTCTCGTTCCCCTGGTTGCAAGTCTCAAGACCTTTAACACTTGAGAAAACTCATGAGAAAGAAGGAATAAGAAAAGCTTAGACACCCTCTAGAGGGTGTCGCCCCCATCCCCCACACCACTCTTGACCTTCCAAAGTCAGCAGTTTAAGTGTAACCTGAGCCTTTTCCTTTCATTGAGCGTGTTCTCTAATTTAACCTATAAGGTACAAAGGAAATAAATGAAAAATAGTTTTAATTCAGTTAGCTTTTTAAAAATGTTTTTATTTTGAAGTTGAATTTAATGGGGTGACCTTGATCAATGAGTACATAGATTTCCAATGAACATCTCTATAGCATTTGAACTGCTGATTGCATTGTGCCCATCACCCAAAGACAAACCATTTTCACTCACTGTATATTTGCCTCAGCTTTTTTTTTAATTGACTGATTTTAGAGTGAAGGGGGGGGGGAGAAAGAGAGAGAGAAGCATTCATTTGTTGTTCCACTTAGTTGTGCATTCACTGGTCGCTTCCGTCTTCTGTCCGTGCCAAGGGGTGTTGAACCTGCAACCTTGGTGACTCCGGAGTCAGACACTGCTCTAACCAACTGAGCAAACTGGTCAGGGCCAATTAGCTTTTAATATGTGCTGAGATAATTTGGCAATTGTTCTTCAGTAGAAGGAGGAAGATGAGAAATAGAATACATATTAACAGCTAATTTTAATGAACAATTAGTAAGGATTAATATTTGTAAAGCCAGTAGCCATGGCCACCATCACAGCCACCTGGCCAGTGCAGGTTCGCATTAGATTCGGACAGACGGTAATGAAACAACGGAGCCAAAAACTGGTGGGCCATTATCTTTAATCCAAGCTTGCACCCAGCGGGTAAGTAAAAACACACACTGGGCTCCAAAACCCATTCATTCAGTGCTCACAAAGCCACTGACTTATCCGAGTTTCCTAGGATCAAAGGTATCTACCTCACTAGCCTTATTCACCTCTGTTTCCCATCTCCTTCTCTCTGTACAAACTATACAAACTGGTTTTCCTTCAGCACCCCGCCATCTTGGCTACTTCTCCTCTCCTCCACGTGGCCTTTCTCTGCTCTCCTCTAGCATGGGCTCCTCCTAGAATGTAATCACTCTTCCCCTGGAACAATGTGATCTTTCTTCCTTTTAAAACCTTTTGGCTTGAAAGCCCACCCCCAACACATATTAACATAATCATGCCCATCCCAAGCAAGAAAGGCAACTAATATTATCACCTGGGAGATGGGCTTCCATGTGGGCAGCACCATCTTTAACAAAGTAAGCATAATATATTTTATCTGCCCAATAATATTCACAAAATCTTCATGAATTAGATTATCTACCCCTTAACTAATAAGATGTGGGAGAGGAAGGAACTCTCTCACTGATCCAATATACACATGAGACAGTTTAACAAGAGAAAATAACTGAATTTAAGACACATGTGGCCCTGGCTGCTTGGCTCAGCAGTAGAGCATTGGCCCAGTGTGTGGAAGTCCAGGGTATGATTCCTGGTCAGGGCACATAGGAGAAGTGACTGTCTGCTTCTCCACTCCTCCCCTTTCTTTCTTCTCCTCCCATAGCCATGGCTGTATGGTTTGAGCAAGTTGGCCCTGGGTGCTGAGGATGGCTCCATGGCCTCACTTCAGGTGCTGAAATAGCTTGGTTGCTCGCCTGCAGGTGGACAGAGCATCACTCCCTAGTGAACTTGCCAGGTGGATCCCAGTAAGTGTGCAGGCAGGAGTCTGTCTCCCAGCTATCACTTAAGAAAAAGAAAGAAAAAAGACAGAAGTATGAGAAGCCCACATACATGAGAGAGACACCCCTGCCTCATGCATTAGATCAGGGGTAGTCAACCTTTTTATACCTACCACCCACCCACTTTTGTATCTCTGTTAGTAGTAAAATTTTCTAACCACCCACCAGTTCCACAGTAATGGTGATTTATAAAGTAGGGAAGTAACTTTACTTTATAAAATTTATAAAGCAGAGTTACAGCAAGTTAAAGCATATAATAATAATTACTTACCAAGTACTTTATATTGGATTTTCGCTAAGTTTGGCAGAATAAATCTTTTTTTTTCAGAATAAATCTTTATTAAACAACTTACTATAGTTAAATCTATCTTTTTATTTATACTTTGGATGCTCCGCTACCGCCCACCATGAAAGCTGGAACGCCCACTACTGGGCGGTAGGGACCAGATTGACTACCACTGCACTAGAGGTTTAAGACAGAAAGGGAACATGAGTATATAAGACCTCCTAAGCTACCATTAAGTAAGGTGTCTTGGGGGCTTCAAAGACTCATTGAAGAATAATTAGAGCAGATCAGTGGCGGGATTCAAATAATTTAACCGGTTCTCTGCTCTAATGACTGTTTTAAGTATTTAAAAATGATATACCAAGGCCTGACCTGTGGTGGTGCAGTGGTTAGAGTGGACCTGGAACACTGAGATTGCCAGTTCAAAACCTCAGGCTTGCCTGGTCAAAGCACATGTGGGAATTGATGCTTCCTGCTCCTCCTCCCCCTCTAAAAATGAATAAATAAAATCTAAAAAATAAAAAAACAATTAGGTATTTGTTTGCAGAACTGGTACATACCAGCTAAATCCTATCACTGCCCTGGAATAAAGGACATCAAACTTGTTACTAAACTGCTTTATTACTTCACACCATGTATCTGAGTGAGAAAACGATTACAAGAGGAAGATATATAAACATAGTAGACAGTTTTCCTAAAAATAACAAAAATATGCAAAAGAAGGTATCTTAGGAAGTTCTCAATGAGTGTAAGATAGAAGTCCTACTTGTCCAGAGAATGTGGTTTCATCCACAGTGGTTCCCAAGTCTATGGTTTTTTGTTGTTGTTTTTAGTGAGAGACAGAGACAGAGAGGCAGAGAGAGGGACAGATAGAGACAGACATGAAAAGAGAGAGAGATGAGAAGCATCAATTCTTCACTGCAGCCTCTTAGTTGTTCATTGATTGCTTTTTCTTATGTGCCTTGACTGGGGCAGAGGGGGGAGCGGGGGGGGGGGTGTCGGTTACAGCTGAGCCAATGACCCCGTGCTCCAGCTGGTGAGTGCTCAAGCTGGATGAGCCCATGCTCAAGACAGTGATCTCGGGTTTCTAACCTGGGTCCTCTGTGTCCCAGGCCAACACTCATTACACTGTGCCACCGCCTCATCGATCTCAAACCTATGATTTCAATTTTACAATTAGTGGGCCCCTAATTGAGCAAGGAACTACACTAGAAAAGTGTGAGAAATTTTTAAATGATGAAAATACTTTCTCTGCTTTTAAGTTGTTGGAGTGATCCCTCAGCCACAGGCTAAAGGGAATGATCCATTTCCCATCTGATGTCTCGCACCCTAGACACTGTGGTACAGGCTCAATTAAAAGAAAAAATGGAGATAGGTCAGTGGCCTAGAAATGCCAGATTTAAAACAAATATACTCTTACTGACTACACTTGCATTTAGTCTACTTCAAAATGTAGGCCAACAAGCAACCCAGCAGCGAGTCCTTACCTTCCGCAGATGGTGTAAGTGTACTATAAAATGCTTTCTCATTCCATGAACACAGCAGAAGGTAAACAAAGGTCAGATTCTAGAGATGATACAGAAGTGGAATCACAATGTGCAGAGGGGAGCAATAGAGATTACATCGAAGTTACTAACCTGGGAGGCAGATAGCTATTAAGTGGAGCATATTTGACAGGCAATGAGATGTCCAAGAACTTGCTGGAAACATTATGATCTCAGAAGGAAAAGCTGGGTTGGAGACAGTCTGGAGCAGGGGTTCCCAAACTACGCTGGGAGGCCACATGAGGCCCCCTGAGGCCATTTATCCGGCCCCGCCACACTTCCCGAAGGGGCACCTCTTTTATTGGTGGTCAGTGAGAGGAGCACTGTATGTGGCGGAGCCGCAAAGCGTGTCGTATTACTTGTTACGGCTAGCAGTGACAAATATGGAACTGGACATTGACCATCTCATTAGCCAAAAGCAGGCCCATAGTTCCCATTGAAATACTGGTCAGTTTGTTGATTTAAATTTACTTGTTCTTTATTTTAAATATTGTATTTGTTCCCATTTTTTTTACTTTAAAATATGTGCAGTGTGCATAGGGATTTGTTCATAGTTTTATTTTTATAGTCCAGCCCTCCAACGGTCTTTGGGACAGTGAACTGGCCCATGTAAAAAGTCTGGGGACCCCTGGTCTGGAGCATCAACATGCAGATGTGGATGAAGCCAGAAAGTAGACAAAATTGCCCAGGAAGAGCATGTAGCTTAGCAACAGCGGAGAACCAAGATGAAATCCTGAGGTGTGCAGGCAGAAAGAACCAAACAATGAGACAGAAAGCTGAGAGAGAGAGAGAGAGAGAGAGAGAGAGAGAAAGAAAAGTATGAGATCAGATGTTTAGCAAAGAATACAAGAAAGAGGAAAATAAGATCAGAGCATTATCAGGGTAGAAGAAGGAATATTTTTAAAGAGATAGTGGATACTTGAATATGTTTGTAAGCCAGTCGTTCTCAAACTTCAGTGTGCATCAGGGTCATCTGGAGGATTTATTAAAACTGAGTGCTGGGCCCCACCTGAAGAGTTCTGAATCAGTAGGTCTGGGTTGGGGCTCAAGAACTAGCATTTCAAAAATGTTCTCAAGTAATGATAATGCTGCTGGTTTGTAGACCAAAACTTTCTGCGTAGGTTATGGAGGAAATAACCAAAGAAGGATGTTTGAAAGATATCAAAATTGTAGATATTTTTAGAGCAAGACATAGGAGGCAGAAGGGATTCAGTGAAGAGGTAAAATAGTTGGCCTTGAGTGAGAGGTATCTCCTTCCTCCAAGACAGGGAGCCAGATGAAGATGAGCACTGTTAAAAGTTTAGCGGTGGAGAGAAGGCAAGTTAGGAAAGTTCATGCCAAAGGCCTTGTTTTCTCAAAGCAAAGTCTTCTGCTGAGAATGGAGAGGGTAATGTAGATAGGGGGAGATATTACACATTCAAGCCACAGGAAAAGAACCTTGTAAGGTATTCCCAAGTCCTATACTTTCCTTTAGGCAGGGTAATTACGGTCTTTTACAAGGAGTGTTAATTTTCAAACCTGGCTCATCGAAAAGTTGGCTCCTTCTTCAAACTTCACCTTCCTGGTTTCCATTGCTAACATTCAACCATCAACCACCGTTGAGGAGACATCTTAAGTAGTATTAGTCTGCTTGAGTAACCACAATACAGTAAAAAAACACACTGCATTTATCATAAAATGAAAATGGCAAAACACCCAGGGAATTCTCCTGTCATTTAGATAAACACCCAAAAATAAAGTTTAGATCAGAATTTGTGATATTAGGATTAGCAATCCACAGAGCAAACTGCTACTCTTTTCTTACTCTAAAAGTTTCGCCTGACCAGGTGGTGGCACAGTGGATAGAGCGTCAGACTGGGATGCAGAAGATCCAGGTTTGAAGCCCCAAGGTCCCTGGTCAAGCTGGTGAGCATGGGAACACAGACATGATCCGATTATCGCTGGCTTGAGCAAGGGGTCACTCTGCTCTGCTGTAGCCGCCTGGTCCAGGCACATATTAGAAAGCAATTAATGAACAAAGGTGCCACAATGAAGAATTGATGCTTCTCATCTCTCTCCCTTCCTGCCTGTCTGTCCCTCTCTCTATCACACAAATAAATTAACTTTGGGTGTTGGAACACTTAAAATGTATACACATTATATCTTTTATATCCACGTCTTTCTTGAATCAGATGCTCATAAAAGTCTGAAATTTCTCAACAGTTTAAGACTCTTGCTTCAGATTGTCCATTGGTCAAAATAGTGACATACAAGGTCTGGATATGAGCTTAGAATAAATAAATACAAAATAAAGTTTCCCCACTTAAAATATTGAACTCTATTCTGCCCACAAGCACACATTCTCTCATTCATTTGATTGATATCTGTCCTACTGTGTATGTGCCGAACAAGTTTCTCTTTTCATTAAGGTTTTAGCAGGACTGGATACAAACTTTGACATTTTGGGGAT
Organism: Saccopteryx bilineata; assembly: GCF_036850765.1. Lineage (NCBI taxonomy): Eukaryota > Metazoa > Chordata > Mammalia > Chiroptera > Emballonuridae > Saccopteryx > Saccopteryx bilineata. The sequence continues at coordinate 311,958,128 of NC_089490.1, forward strand.
TCTGAGAAAAACACAAATTACAAATACAAAATTCCTAAGGCCCTTCCCAGGACCATGGAGGGGGCTTGTGCAAGTAAAAGGCCCAGAAGCTTAAACTTAATGATTAATCTAGGTTTTGATGAATCTTATACTGAGACCATACTTTTCTGTCTTCACTTAAAGTCAACTCCTCTCCCTTTACACAAATCCAGTTAAAGTCCAAGGTCTGGTTTAAGATCATTATGAAGTGCTATGGATTCTATATTTCCCCAAAAGTCATATGTTGAGCCCTGGCTGGAGAGCTGTTGGTTAGAGCACCATTCTGAAATGCAGAGGTTGCCAGTTCAATTACCAGTGAGGGTACATACAGGTACAGCTTGATGTTCCTGTTTCTCTCTTTCCCTTCCTCTCACTAAAATCAACACATTCAAGACAAAAACAAAAGCCAAAAAAACACCTAATCCAATGTGATGTTATTGGGAGGTAGGTCAGGTTTTTGCTTTGGAAGGTGATTAGGTCAAGAGTGTGGAGTTCTCATGAATGGGATTAGTGCCTTTATAAGAGATTTAGCATTCTAAACCATCTTTCTGCCATGTGAGGGTACAATGAAAAGTCAGCATTCTGTGACCTGGAAGAGACTGCTCATCAGAATCAATAATGTTGGTTCCCTGACCTTGGACTTCCAGTCTCCAGAACTGTGAGACATAAATTTCTGTTGCTCATAAGTGACCCAATCTTTATACTTTATTATAGCAGCCAATGACAAGGACATGGTCCATTTTCATAATCTTATTACTAAACTATCTGTAGCTTTGAAACTTAAATTATTTCACAAGTTTTCAAATATACAAAAAACATGAAATATTTTATATTTTAACTTTTATCTAATATAAATTTTAAACTTTAGTTACGACAAGACTTATCTAAATTGATGAATGAATGCATTAATTACTTTTAGGTACAGAATTTATACCTCTTCCAGAAATGATCACCATATGTTAGCATCAATGGAAAAGCTACATTCTTGAGAGCTTTCATTTTGAACTAGAATTTGAAATCTAAAAGAAATAATTGGGTCACTTTTCATATTTCTGATTCCAAAGGCTGGCTGAGATTTACTATTTTATCATGAAATATATAATAAATACATTATACAAATTTAAACTTCTAGAAACTATTTTACAGAACATCAACATTTCCTGGGTAGGTGAAAGCTTTTATATTACATTTTTATTTTGCAAGAAAATAAATTATACAACTTAAAAAATAAAATCCAAAAATTATGCAGTTCATCAAAATATTTCAGCCTACTGCATACAGAAACTGCTACTCTTGAAACTTGTAAACTTGTACAGCGTTATCATCTCAGTATGTAGTGGCACACAATCAAAATAGTATATACCATACGAGGATTACAATTTAGGAATTCAAATTTCTTCAACACTCCAGGCAACATATGTAGTGTGGATAACAGAAAAGCTCTCATGTAATGTTTATTTCACAAACATGACCTTAAAAGAGTTCATAAGATAGCATCCCAGTCATTTACATGAAAATAGAAAACCAGCTTGAGTTTAAGATAGCAAATCTTTCTGGAAAACTAGTAAATCTTTCACCCAAATTGAATTTTTAAAATTTGCCCTTTTGAGCAAGGCTAATAAAATCCTACTGCAAATAACGCATCAGACTTTAAAACCACCCAGTCATATTTTGTATTTAATAGGAAGTAAAAATAAGAAAGCTAACATTTCATTTTTTGGAAATTTTAACAGTTATGCACAAAGAGTAAGAGACTTAAAGAGGTTGACAGAATGCAGACACCCCTCCAATAAATGTAAAAATTGGAAGACTTCAGAATTTACTTCAAGTTCCTCATTAAATCACTGGAACGGTAATGTTTAATATCTATCTCATTGTAAGCATTAAAACTGTTCTCTGGTTTTACTTTGTACATTTTAAAATTATGTATATTTACTCTGGCAATGTTAACATGAATTTTCAGATGGCTCCATTTTTAAACTAGAAGACGAATGTTTGAAGCTTAAACCAGCCTCTGAAGAGTTCTATTGCCATACTACTCATGAAAAAAAGAATCTATTTAATATTTTTCCCTTAACTATGTCAGGTTTCATTCCTGCTCAGATAGCACTAATTTTAAGTACACATTATAGAAAAGGGACCTGTTAAAGAATACTGTCATTAGCAAATTGCTGCTAAGTTTTATTTTTTTTCAGGTTCTTTAACTTTAAATTAGCAAATCTACTGCCAAAACATATTTTTTAAAAATTTAATAATGATATAGGCACCATGTCAATTGAATGATTTTCATAAACACCAAAAAGTGGTTAAATTTTTTATACATAACAAAAAAAAATGATGAAAACTGTGAGTCTACAGTATTTACTGCTGTTCTATTCCCCAAAATACAGTAAGGACATAATTAGCTATTAAAAATTTTATAAAATTTAATAGAAAAGTTTGCTATGAGTTACCCACTTTTGCATTAAATTTGCCTTTTATTAAATCAAAACATCATGAATTTCCCTCTTAAATGACCAAAAAGATTAGAAATTCCAAAAAAGTTGAGAACAATTGTGATTAAAAAAACAAATCTTTAAAAAATGGCCTGTAATATTTCTTTCCATTGTTTCTTCCTTTGGCATTCTTATACTGGAAAAGCAAATATGCCAATAGCAAACTATCTGTTAAACATAAGGATCACAATTACAATTAAAAAAAAAATTTATCCATTGTTAGCAGTCATTTAGAGAAAATGGTGAGCACTATTTTAATTTTTCACAATGTACTTGGTCTAATAATTGACATATGCTACCATAGAGTTCAAATGTAAGATTTTAAAATTAGAAACAAAATTTCAATTTCCTATGCATTTAAGAACAAGCAGATGACTACAACCAGCAAAACCTTAAGTGTTTTAAAATTTGTTTTCTTTCCTTTCATGAGGGCAGCTCCCATGAACTGCTCCTGCAGCCATCTGCAGTAATGCTGTGTGCCTTTTAACGCTCCAGCTCCAGTTCCTACTATCTTCAATTCATATGTTAAAGTTTACTCAACATCCAACAAGATATAAAGTAATTTGCAAGAAAATTTGAAATGTGTACCATAACGAATAAAAATACCATACTTCCCAATGGGGAATAATTTTTCTTTTAAGTTGTTCATGTTCTTAAGTCCGAAAATCTTTGCTACTTTATTAGTTGCTTTTAATTGACTAAAAGGAATAAGAGTTGCCTTCTGAACATTTCAAAAATGTTTATTTTTAAAATATATAAATATATATGTACATATATTTGGCAATTTTACTGTTCATATTAAGATTGCAACAATTTTGCTTATGCTTCTCAGGGCTTTCCTATGTGGTGGTTTTTTTCTTCCTCCTAGGTGACTGGTACTTATTACTTTTAAAACAGAATGTCTTCCTTTTCAGAAACCTAATCAAGAGACTTTAAAATACCAAAATATTTCTATGCTAGAGAATTAAGGGATCAGTTACATAACTGTAACATATGAGAGGAAGAGATTTCTGCTTTATTTTTAATATATTTGGACATAACAAATATTTGGTATATAATAAGTGTATTAGTAAACACACTTAATTTTGCTATTTTAACTTGGCCATCAAAATGACTTACCTAGCTCCATACGTTTTTTTAAACAATTGAAGAAACATTTTTTCAAAACAAGCTCTCCAGCCATATAAGATAAAAAATACTCCTTATCATTTAACAACAAACAACTAAAACAGCAGTCTCCTGATTAAAGAAAGCCACATCTGTAAGTTGGAAAAATTTAATACCATTTTTAGGTCACCAATAAAATCCAGTTATTACATGAAAGCAGTGTGTGAACAAATAATTCGATACTTATTACCTATCTTCTCACCTACAACTGCCCTCCCAATGTTGTGTAGACCAGCTCACTCTTTTGATCGAAAGAAACCAAGAGTGCTATTTCTAGTTTTAATCGCATTTTAAAACAAACATAACAGCATTTTTCAGTGCACAAATATCTGAAGATCCTTCCTTGTGCAAGTACATTTTTATAAGACAGGAAAAGGGAGGAAAAAAAAGCAATTAAGAACCCCACCCTCACCCTTCCCAAATGCATTTCTTCTGGTGGGTATAAGTCAAATTTACTTTGAAGAGTTCATAAAGGGCTCTCATGAATGCAAATGTCTCCACAAAACAGCATGCTATTAAAGAGTGTGTAACATGAAGGGAATGCCATCATGCTAACTAATGTGATGGGCAAAATATAGTTGTTTTGTTAGGTAAGGCAGAGATTTTAATATTTCTGTAATCAAAGTCCAAATAAACCTTCCTCCAGCACAAACGGTTACAACTTTCTGCCCAAGCACTCCAAAATTTGGGTTCTTAGTATTGTCCGTGATATCCAAAATTATGCCATGTATATGAAAGTGTTGATATCAGATTCATCTCTTCTGATGTATTTGTGCTCTATTAGCCATTCTATTTGCTCTTTTATCATTTTCTTTTGTGGCAAGAACATGTTTTTCAAAATTTCTACTAATTCAGTCTGCAGCTGAGCATTACTAATTTTCTTTCTCATCTTCATTATTTGTATGATAGCTTCCTAAAATAAAAAATAAAAAAGATAATTAATATATTAAATTATTTTAAGTAAAACAAAACTAAAAATGACTTTTTATGTATTTCATCCTCTATCCAGTATCTATCCAAATGATTAGCAATCACTAGGACAGCAATTTTCAACCACTGTGCAGCAAGAATTTTTAAAACAAGCAATACTCATACTTAGTTAAGAGTTTAAAAAATGAAGAAAATTAAAATTATTTACAACCTCTCTGCTGAAAGAGAACCACTCCTAATGTTCTGGTCAATTCCTTTCATTCCTTTTCCATATTATGTACATTTTATTATTATTATTTTTTAATTTATTTATTGATATTTTAGAGAGAGAGAAAGGGAGAAAGAGAAAGAGAGACATCGATTTGTTGTTTCACATATTAACTCATTCATTGGTTGATTCTTATATGTGTACTGATTGGGGATAGAACTAGCAACCTTGGCATATCAGGACAACACTTCTTTTTTTAGCGAGAGAGGGATGGGCTAGGTGACAGACAGGGACAGAGAGAGAAAGAGAGATAAGAAGCATCAACTCATAGTTCCTGAACTTTAGTTGTTCATTGCTTTCTTATATGTGCCTTGACTGGAAGGCTCCAACTAAGCCAGTGACTGCTTGCTTAAGAGACCTAGGGCTTTAAGCCAGCAACCCCGTGCTCAAGGTGGTGAGCCTACACTCAAGCTGGATGAGCCTGTGCTCAAGCCAGTGACCTGTGTTTTGAACCTGGGTCCTCAGCGTTCCAGGTGGATGCTCTATCCACTGCGCCACCACCTGGTCAGGTCAGGACAACACTCATAACCAACAGCCCTACCAGCCAGAGATACTGTATATTTAAAAAATTTATCTTACTTGTGAACATAATTTATCATAACTGTGCCAAAACATAATTTATCGTAATTGTATTAAAAATCAATTAAGATAAAATAAACTGCTTATACATACTTTTCCCTTGTATTCATTTCTTTATATAGTAGTAGAGGCTAGTTGGTGTGTTTCAATACATCAATAATTACTATTCTTTATATATTTATTAATACATTGTATTTGTTATAAATATTACCTTCAATTTGTACTGATTCAATAAAATGTTTTCTGTGTCTTCAGAAGTAAGCATTTTATTTTTATTTAACTTTTTTAGCATGCAAGACAGACGAGGACAGACAGGCAGGAAGAAAGAGAGATTAGAAGCATCAATTCTTTTTTTTTTTTTTGTATTTTTCTGAAGTTGGAAACGGGGAGACAATCAGACAGACTCCCGCATGCGCCCGACCGGGATCCACCCGGCATGCCCACCAGGGGGTGATGCTCTGCCTATCTGGGGCGTCACTCTGCTGCAACCAGAACCATTCTAGCACCTGAGGCAGAGGCCACAGAGCCATCCTCAGTGCCTAGGCCAACTTTGCTCCAGTGGAGCTTTGGCTGCGGGAGGGGAAGAGAGAGACAGAGAGGAAGGAGAGAGGGAGGGGTGAAGAAGCAGATGGGCGCTTCTCCTGTGTGCCCTGGCCAGGAATCGAACCCGGGACTCCCGCACGCCAGGCCAACGCTCTACCACTGAGCCAACCAGCCGGGGCCTAGAAGCATCAATTCTTTGTTGTGGTGTCTTAGTTGTTCATTGATTGCTTTCTCATTTGTGTCTTGACCAGGGGGGCTCCAGTCGAGCCAGTGACCCCTTGCTCAAGCCAGTGACCATGGGGTCATGTCTGTGACCCCATGCTCAAGCCAGCAACCTCGAGTTTTTGAATCTGTGTCCACAGTGTCCTAGGACAATGCTCTATCCACTGTACCACTGCTTGGTCAGGCTAAGCATTTTTATTTTTAAGGTGAGAGGAGGGGAGACAGTAGGAAGGGGGAAGGGGAAAGAGAGAATAGGATGAAAGAAGGTGAAGGGATTAGCCAAATTATATATACAAAACACCTATATACAGACAACAGGGTAGCAATTCCCGGGGAAAAAGGGGATGGAAATGGGGAGGGTAAAGGAGATGAAATGGGGGTGGAAAGAGATGTTGCATGGGGCATGGGAGGCACAATGTAGTGGGTAGAGGGTATTATATTGAGTGGGACCACTGAAACCATGGTAACACAATAAATTAAAAATAAACATTTTAAAAATGGGTAAAAGTTCCCCTAATTTCATACTACAATGAAATTAGCAAATAAAAATATAAATATATCAAACCTAAATATATAATTGTAATTTACTGCTGAGATACATTTAATCAGGTGTGGTCATCAAATAAAGACATAATTTTTTTTTCTTTAATTTTTAAAAATTATTTTATTTTACTGATTTTTTAGAGAAGGGAGAGAGCAGGAGAAAGAGACAAGAACACCTGTTTCTGTATGTGTCCTGACCAGGATGGAACTCGCAACCTCTGCATGCCAAGTCGATGCTCTAGCCAACTGAACAATCTGGCCAGGGTGAAGACATAACTTAAAACCAAGGTTTTGCCCAAGTACCACACTCTACCAAGCCAAACAGACAGCATCACCTTCAGCAGCTAAGAGAATGCCATCAATACATTTTTAAATTCTAGTAAAATGAAAATTTGTTCTTCCTTACAAAATGTTTTTGAATGCTTATAAATTTTAAAAAATGCTTGAAGATTTAAACAACAAAAAGGCCAAAGTTTTTAAAAATTTAGACATTTTGTCTTAAAATTACAAACCTGGGTTCTTAGTATTCTTAGTTGAACTATTCCTTCATTCTCTTCTTCTCTCATTCTTTCTGTAGTGAGCTGTAAGCGTCCAATCAAGTTTATTTTACCCCTTTTCTGAACTTTTGCATTTTTTCTATAAAAAACATTGAATCAAATATTTTATAGTGAGAGACCTTATAATATAATATTATAGTAACAATGTCTAAGAGGAAAAGTTAGAAATAGTCTAAAAATTAATATCCAGAATTATTTTTAAAAAAGTAACAAATAGCCAATATACCTAGCTTTATTTAAAATGAACCCTATGATTTCCCTCAAACACAATAAAGGCTCTGTTAATAAAATATGGGTGACTACACTTCCTGTAATAACAAATATAATTTATAGTGCCATAAAAGCAATTAGATAACTGAAGATATATGTATGTGCTGTAATTCAGTATTATTTTCTAACTGGATCTTAAGAAAAAGAATGCTTTGTGTGGATAAAGCTGCTTTAAAAATCAAAAGGATGGTTTACTTTAAAGATGAAAAGGAATACAGTATAATGTCAGACACCAAAACGTCCCCATGAAAAGTATGTACATAAAGTATGTTCATGGAGAACATGAACATCCCAGTTCATTCATGTTTAATAAACAACTAAATCTAGAGCAGCAATTTTCAACCAGTGTGCCGCAAGTTTAACACATGCGATACCCGACTATAAGTCAGGAGCACTGACCTCTCTTCGCTTAGATTGTCAGATAAAGAATGACTACAGCCAACACAACAGCTGTTCAGTGAATGGATCAAAATGGTAACTAATTTCTGGTCAGATGGGGAAAAAAAATTTTTTTTCTGTGCCATAGAATTTTAGTAATTACTTTGTGTGCCATGAGATGAAAAAGGTTGAAAATCGCTGATCTAGGTGATTGAAAATATACAGATGTGTTTTAAATATCATGTAAAAAAATTATTTTGTTAAAAATAAAGCACTAAAACAAGGTATTTTTATTTTAGATCAACCATCATAAACCTTACATTAAACTGAATTCCTGGTTCACTGAGAAGAGGGTACCTTCTGTAAAGTCTTTGGGTGAGTTAACTTGAGGTTCGTACAATAAAACTTGCCGTTTGAGCTTTGGGAAAGCTACTAAAGACTATAAAGAATAAAGAGAAAACAATTAGCATTTATTAACAGCATTAAATACTAAGATTAATTTTCCAACAGACCAATAGAGGTGAGAAAAAAATATAAGCACAAATTCAGAATTCAAACTTTTATTTGATACCTTCACAAATATAATAATGTAATGCATAATGAGGACAGAGAGAATGAGGAGAAAAGAGTTGGCTATAAGGAAGCAATACATGTGCTCTTTACCATAAGATAAGAAACTAGAGGACTGGTCATACATGACCCACAAAAACACCACTTACCAGGTATATACCAGCTGTTTCTCTCTACGTAATAAATTTATTTTGGAACTTATATGAGGTCTAAGAGGTAGGAATAAAATGCAGTTACCAACAGCAGGCTAAGGAGTACATTTTACAGGCCCACAAAAGGACCAAAATTGTATAATTCTTAGATTTTTGGTCATCATAAAATCTTTGAACACATTCTCATTATGAAATATTTGATCATTCTCTTCTTTTTTTTTCTTTTTTGCCCGCTCCATTTTTTAACTTATTTCTAATTTCTTTTATTCCATAAATATCTCATCGGCTTATTTTTCTTGGTTAAAATTCATTAGAGTGTGTTATGAATTCCTAAATTTATTGTAAGTGAGCCAACATATTTTCTGCTATGTGACAGGATACAATAAAAAAATTAAAAAAAAAAAAGGAAAAGAAAAAAACAAACCCATAAAGTCCTTCTAAGCTCAGCGTCAGGGAGTTCAGTTGCAAGTTTTAGATTTTCAAAGCTGATTTTCTCTCTGGGTCTTTGGTTCCATGCAAACAACACAGCCAGTTGAAACGTTGTTACCTCCAAATCATATTGACCTACTTCATTCTTAAATGTTATCTATAATAGATAAAAAAAGAAATCTTTTCATAATGATTACCATCTGTCTACAAAATACCTCTTATGAGATTATATGTAAAAAAGATTATATATATAAAAAGATTATATATATATTATTGGTAGTTGTCTTCCATTATCCATTCTTCAGTTTCTTACATGGTGGTAAAATTTTTGACAGACTTCAATGCCCAGAATAAAGATTTATCTCTCAACTTTCTGTGGAACAAAATGTAGCCATATGACTGCATTCTGGTCAATGAGATATAGGTGGAAATGATAGGGAAAATTCTAGAACTTGCCCTTGAATGTATAACCCTCATCTTTCTGTTGTGCTGATAGACACTGTAAGGACCATACTGAATTCTGCAGATAAGGGTAATATCTTAAGGATGGTGATATAAACAAAAGTCCGTATCCCTAACAAGTTCATGAAGAGATCCATTATTCTTGCTTAAACTTTTCCATGTGAGAGAAGCAAATCTACTTCATTTAAGCAACTCTTAGAGTCCTGCTACTTCCAGCCAAATCAGTATCTTAACCAACACATCATCTACTTACAATTCCATTTGACATGAGATGATGCCAATGTAGTTTTCTTCCACTATGATTTTTTTTATAGAATTCTTCTACTTCAGGTATCAAATCTTCCAGTTCAGTAGGAAGTGAGACAAATACTTTTTCAGAACTTCTTGACCAGGCACCAGCATTCAAAATTTTAATATTAACTGAATCAGCTATAGGCAAGAATATCAGAAAAATATAAATTTTGACATTGGATAAACTTCAAAATAAACATACATACATACATGGTAAGCTCTGGTAAAATATAAAAGACTAAAGATTTTGTTAAAAGTGTACCTTTATTTCCAAAATAAGGGTTAGCAAATCTGTTTTGCAAGATGTCTTCAAGGAATGTGGTCTTTGCTACATCCTTTTTTTTTTTTTAAATTAGGTAAGAGGCGGGGAGATAGACTCCAGCATGCACCCCGACCGGGATCCATCCAGCAACAATCTGGGGCCAATGCTCAAATCAACTAAGCTAATTTTTTTAGCTCCTGAGGTTGAAGTGTTTAGACCACGAGAGCTGTCCTCAGTGCCAGGGCCACAATCGAAAAAATCAAGCCACTGGCTGTGGGAGGGGAAGAGCAGAGAAGGGGGAGAGGGAAGAGGAGAGAAGCAGATGGTAACTCCTCCTGTGTGTCCTGAATGGGAATAGAACCCAGGATGTCCATAAACCAGGCCATACTCTATCCACTGAGCCACCCACCAAGGTCTCTTTGCTATATTTTTGTATCTGTTACTGCCATAGTTTATTTTTAATTTACTAGAAAACAAAGAAATTCTTTTAAAAAATTAAAAAAAGATATATATGTGTGTATCATATACATAAATTATAAAATAATACCTGGTAAAGCCAATTTATTATTTTTGTGCATTTCCTTAAAAGCCTGGTTCAAATCTTCAGATACTTTTATGTCCTGAAACATTCTAGCAAGCTTGTTTACATAATCTGCTGGCATACCAACTTCCTGTGAAAACCAAAGACAGAAGAGGTAAAAAATAATATATAATTTGATATGTTAGGAAAAAGAAATTTTTTTTTTTGGACAGAGAGTCAGAGAGAGGGACAGAGAGGAACAGACAGGAAGGGAAAGAGATGAGAAGCATCAATTCTTTGTTGCAGCATCTTAGTTGTTCATTGATTGCTTTCTCATATGTGCCTTGACCAGGGGACTAGAGCAGAGAGACCTTGGGCTCAAGTCAGAGACTCCGCACTCAAGCTGGTGAGCCTGTGCTCAAGCCAGATAAGCCCATGCTCAAGCTGGCAACCTCAGGGTTTAGAACCTGGGTCTTCCGCGTCCCAGTCTAACGCTCTATCTACTGCGCCACTGCCTGGTCAGGCAGGAAAATTTTAAATAGAAAACTTAGATGTTTTAATCTTAGAAGATGTAATAAAAAATTCTTCCTCTAATTTATTACAATGTTTATAGTCTCCAAAACATCCTATTTAAAATCTTTTTAAAATTTACTGATTTTAGTGAGAGAGGCAGGGATTGGGGGGAGAAAGAGGGATGGAGAGGGGGAGAGAGGGTAGGAGAGAGAGGGAAGGAGGGAGAGGGAGGGGGAGGGTGAGGGTGAGGGAGATCAACCTGTTCCTGTATGTGTCCTCACTGTATGGAACCAGCAACCCATGTGCTTCCGGACGACATTCTTTATTTTTTTTTAAAATAGAGACAGAGAGAGAGTCAGAGAAAGGGATAGACAGGGACAGACAGTCAAGAACAGAGAGAGATGAGAAGCATCAATCATTAGTTTTTTGTTGCAACACCTTAGTTGTTCATTGATTGCTTTCTTATATGTGCCTTGACCGTGGGCCTTCAGTAGACCGAGTAACCCCTTGCTCGAGCCAGTGACCTTGGGTCCAAGCTGGTGAGCTTTGCTCAAACCAGATGAGCCCACGCTCAAGCTAGTGACCTCGGGGTCTCGAATCTGGGTCCTCCGCATCCCAGACCGACGTTCTATCCACTGCGCCACCGCCTGGCCAGGCAGGACGACATTCTTAACCAACTGAGCTATCTGGCCAGTGCTAATACCTATTAAATTTGATTCTTAGAAACTAAATAGAATAGTACCAGCAATCTTGGCTTTCTCTGCACAATTCCCATATACTTGAATTTAGTTACTACACTATAACACCATTCTCCCAACAATACAATTCGACTTTCAGTGAACACTATATGTTAAATATTAGTAATACATAAAGTATAACCTCCATTTCTAGCTCCTCAATCTATGAATCACTATACCAATAACAGAGTACATTATGTCAGTGATCAATCACAATACTTCTTTCTAAATGTGTTAATCATGATTCAGTTCACCCGCAGACAGCAAAATACATAGTTCTGTCGCATCTCTGTCTGCCAGTGATACATCCACATGACATGCACAAAAATGAATAATCAGAAGAGGTAGCTCGCCAATAAAGATGATAAAAGTATACCAAAGAAATGAAAATCCTGAAATAAAAATAAAAATAGACCATAAATGGAGTTATGGAAGAAAAGAACTGACTGTGAATGTAATGTTGATATTGCCAATGCTGAAAACTCTAAATATGCAGAGGTATAGGAACTTACTGCAAGTCAACTATCAAAATTAATGAGAAAAATTGTAGTGACAATATGCCCCAGAGGAAGTGATGCTAGCAAAAACTTTCACAACATTGAAAGGCCAACAGACTAAATTCTGGAAGCAGATGCAAACTGACAGAGTATGACAACTCTCCAAGGCATACAGAAGATGCTTACTTTGTATCGGAGGGCACATGATAAGAAAGGCAAATTCTAGTCCATGTACTCTTCATTTTAATACAAGTGTTACTGAAATGTAATTCATCTACCACAAAATTCACCTTTTTAAAGTGTATAATGAAGTGGATTTTGTAAAGCATTTACAGAATTATGCAATCACTGCCACTATCTAATTTTAGAACATTTTCATCACCCCAAAAAGAAACTCCATATTTATTAGCAGTCACTCCCTACTCTCCTCCCCTCTAGCTCCTGGAAACCACTGCTGTACTTTCTGTCTATACAAAATTGGCTTTTTCAAACATTTTGTATTAGTGGAATCATATTATATGTAGGCTTTTGTGATTGGCTTATCAGTTAGCATAATGTTTTCTAAGTTCATCCATGGTGTAGGTTATATCAGTACTTCTTTTTTCTGCCAAATAATATTCCACTTTATGAATGAATCACATTTTATTTTTTCATCAGGTTAACATTTTGGACTGTTTCTGGTTATTATAAATAATGTTTCTATGAACATCTTTTTTTGTGACAGAGAGGGACAGATAGAGGGACAGACAGACAGGAAGGAAAAGAGATGAGAAGCATCAATTCTTTGTTGTGGCACCTTAGTTGTTCAATGGCTGCTTTCTCACATGTGCCTGGACCAGGGGCTCCAGCTGAGCCAGTGACACTCTTGTTCAAGCCAGAAACCCCGTGCTCAAGCTGGTGAGCCTGTGCTCAAGCCACCGACCTTGGGTTTTCGAACTTGGGTCCTCTGCATCTCAGGCAGAGGCTCTTTCCACTGTGCCTCTGGTTGGTTAGGCATTCTATGAACATTCATGTATAAGATTCTGTTACTGTGTGGTCATGTGTTTTTTAATTTCTCTTGAGAGGAACTGCCTAGGTGTAGAATTGCTAGGTCAACATATGCTTAACTTTTTGGGGAACTATCAAACAGTTTTCCAAAGTGACTGCACCACTTTATACTCTCATTAGCAACACATACGGGTACCAATTTCTCTTCTTTCTCTCCTTCTCTCATCTTCCTTTTTAATTTTAGCTATACTAGTGGAAGTAAAGTAGCATCGCATTATGGCTTTGATTTGTACTTCCCTAGTGATTAATGATGTTGAGAATCTATGCATATACTAACTGGCCATGTGCATATTTTCAATGAAGAAAAATGTCTAGTCTAATCCTCTGCATAGTTTTAATAAGTTGCCTTTTTCTTAATGTGAGAGAGACAGAGGGACAGATAGGGACAGATAGACAGGAAGGAGAGAGATAAGAAATATCAATTCTTCATTGCTGCACCAAAGTTGTTCATTAACTGCTTTCTTATACATGTTTGGACCGGGGGGGGGGGGGGCTGCAGCTGAGCCAGTGACTCCTTACTTAAGCCAGTGACCTTGGGTTCAAGCCAGCAACCATGGGGCCATGTCTATATAATCCCACGCTCAGGCCAACGACCTCAGGGTCTCAAACCTGGGTCCTCTGCGTCCCAGCCCAATGCTTTATCCATTGCATCACTGCCTGGTTAGGCATGAGTTGCCTTTTGAGTTATAAAAGTTTTTAATATATTTTAGACACAATATGAGACATATAAATTGCAAATATTTCCCTAACAAAGTTTTTTCACAGAGAAATAAAAACACTTTAACTCTGAAAAATTAGTGTGCTAAATATATATTGTTAATTTTTACTTTTTCAAACATACTTAGTAAGAGTTAAGGTTTTGACAAAAATTTCTGAAATAAGTAACAAAACAGTAACTTTTCCCACTGATGTTAAGATTAAGATCACTTTGCACAATAATTTTTACTATCCCAAAGCAGGGTTATCTGTACATATGCAATTTGAGATATATATATATATGTGTGTGTGTGTGTAAGACATATGTGAAAAGTATGCATAATTTATATAATTCACATATATAATTTTATTGTTTATATAATATATAATACCATAATAAACGAAAAACATTTTTATATAACAAATTCCATTAAATGAACTGAAAGAAATGAATAAAATATTTTGATAGGGGAATTTAGTCACATTAGCAATGATTACCCTAAAGAAGCCGTCATCTTTTACCTATTGGTTCTTTTTGCTATACAGAAGTATTTATTTAGAAACATCCCTATAGTTAAGTATTTAGTATAGAAAACACTTTAAAAATGAAATAATTTGTTCTGTAGCCTATTTAATAAGTCAGTTCAAATGAGAGTAAAGGTGCTTCACTAAACATCTTTTTTTTTTTTTTTTTTTTTTTTTTTTTTTTTTTTCATTTTTTTTTTTTTTTTTTTTTTTTTTCATTTTTCTGAAGCTGGAAACAGGAAGAGACAGTCAGACAGACTCCCGCATGCGCCCGACCGGGATCCACCCGGCACGCCCACCAGGGGCGACGCTCTGCCCACCAGGGGGCGATGCTCTGCCCACCAGGGGGCGATGCTCTGCCCATCCTGGGCGTCGCCATGTTGCGACCAGAGCCACTCTAGCGCCTGAGGCAGAGGCCACAGAGCCATCCCCAGTGCCCGGGCCATCTTTGCTCCAATGGAGCCTTGGCTGCGGGAGGGGAAGAGAGAGACAGAGAGGAAAGCGCGGCGGAGGGGTGGAGAAGCAAATGGGCGCTTCTCCTGTGTGCCCTGGCCGGGAATCGAACCTGGGTCCTCCGCACGCTAGGCCGACGCTCTACCGCTGAGCCAACCGGCCAGGGCCTCTTCACTAAACATCTTTATTAAAAATAAAGTTTATTAGAGATCACATTTTATATAATTGATGGTATAGGTTTATAAAATATTCCCTATTTCTTTAACATTAAAGATATCACCTAAATGCATTACTTAACCAATCATATGAACCATGTGCTATATTAAGAAAACCAAATAGTAAAAAATATTTACTTACTCTTAGCCACTCTACCATATTCTCTTCAATTTCACTATCAGCAGAGATGTCCAATATAAGACGCCGTGTCAAATGAGCTTTGTGATACCTCATAAAAACATCTTTGTTTTGCACGTATTTGAGTACCAAGAGCTGTATAGAAAACAAAGTTACTGTTAATTCATATATACACTCAGCCCTCTCTGTCATTTAGACCTTTCTATATTTCCCAATGGTCAAAATTCAGAGATTTATATAAGCATTTACAGAGAGAGGTCTACTAAATTGCCCATCTCTGAAAAATAGCCAGTCCTTACATACTACTTTACAAGTTAACAAATTTGAGACAATAATCAAATAACCTTTTAATTCCTATAAACATAAAACTTTCAATTTTTATAAAAATGTGATAAAAGTTTACATGAAAAATAGTATATAGCTTCACTTTTTTTTCTGACACTAATCTTCTCTCTAGGTCTTTTGTCTATATTCTCTCTATATCTTTACTTATTATTTTCCTCTTCGTATTCCTGGGCTTATATTACATTACACTAACAACCAGGAAAAAAACAAAAATGAAAGCAATTAATTGTTTATGTACACTCACTCCTCTCTAGTTAGCTATTCTGGACTCACACAAAAAGAATAAAGTGAAACTCCCAGTCTCTCAACAATCATTCCATCACTATCAGCACCATTCCTCTCACCTTTTTTGTGACCTTTAATAGGTGCTAGAATTTAATTACCTAAAAAGAAC
The DNA here is from genome assembly GCF_036850765.1 of Saccopteryx bilineata. NCBI lineage: Eukaryota > Metazoa > Chordata > Mammalia > Chiroptera > Emballonuridae > Saccopteryx > Saccopteryx bilineata. The sequence continues at coordinate 311,974,345 of NC_089490.1, forward strand.
CTATAAAAGGAAAGAATTAAATGCTACTTTCCTTTCTGGAAGCTATAGAATAAAAATTTTTAGGAAGATAAAAACTGCCTTATAGAAATCTTGCACTGTAAAATTTCGTATTAGTTGCTTATAGTTATATGTTTTAAAAAGTTAATACTATGACAGAAAGTCTTATAAAAAATTCAAACTAAGGTCATTAAAAATTTTAAAACAAAAGAAACTTATGTACCACTTCTTTAAGCTTTGCTTCAATCTCTTCAGAAGTTAGTTTTTTGCTTAATGGTGTTTTTCTTAGTAACATGTCACAGTAATTGGCAAGCAGCTCAGGGCATTTTGATTCAGGCTGAGTTTTTAATCCTACCCTATAAAACAAATTAAAAACAGTTAGTAAAAAATGATTGATATTTGCAAATATATTTTTTTAAACCAAGTTTTTCACAAATTTCTCATGTATTAATACAGTGATCAGGGCTGGGACTAGGATGAGCAAGAAGACAGCTGGGTACACAATTTAAGGAGGCACTCACTCTTATATTCTCCGAGACCTTAAATTTTGCACCCTAGGTGCCTCCTTACCTCATTCTAGGGTGGCTTTGCCAATGATCTTTGAAAGACCTTATTCATGTACTTGCTAAAATACTTTTAAATTAAAAACAATTTACTAAATTTATTATGTTGCAAATGTACAGTTCTATAATACATCCCTTGTATATTGCATTGTGTAAATCCATGCATATTTATGTTAATATTTAAAACTTTCCATTACTATTAAGTTAACACAGAGCTCTTCCTTCACTTTCTGAAAATCTCCAAAGTAACTGAAATTCCACACTGATGTAATATCTACTATGATCCATTTTAAAAAACTGCATTCCTGGCCTGTGATGGTCCAGTGGATTGACCTGAAATGGTGAGGTCACTGGGTCAAAATCCTGGGCTCACCTGGTTAAGGCACATACGATAAGCAACCAATGAAAAAATAAAGTGAAGCAACTATGAGTTGATATTTCTCACACCCCTGGCCCTCTCCTCACCTCTCTTTGTAAATTCAATTAATAAAATCTTAAAAAAAAAAAAAAAAGTAAATACATTTTTCTTAAATAATGAAGAACTTTTATCTTTTATTTTTTCAACATTTTAAAACAAATGTATTGAACCTCTATGCTGGAAAGTTTTTCATTTTTTCTTTATCCTACTTCTTTAAATTATATATGTACATTTCAGATTTTTAAATGTCTTGTGTATATAAAATTTAAGTGTTATTCTACCAGAACTGAGTTATCTAAATCATTTTAAGTACACAACTTATTAAACCAACATAATTATAGTGTGTATGCATATAAAGCATATAAATTGAAAAATTTTACTGTGTCAACTCTTATGAGGTGATTGAAACATTTTCCCCTTTCAATTATGAATGTGGGACTCACAATTTTATTTGATTTGATTTTTATAAACTTATGTCTTTGCCCTGAAAGATCTTAGTCACATAAGTAAGTAGAATTGGAAAAAGTTTTTTCTTAAGATGTTACTCAATTTGTTGACCACCTTCTGAGCTATTTGCAAAAAAACAAAACCCCCCCCCAAAGAGCGCGCGTGCGCGCGCGCGCGCGCGCGCACACACACACACACCCATAATGACCTAACAAGAAAAGTTGTTTTTCTTTCTACCTTTTTTTTTAAGTGAGTGGAAGACAGAGACAGAGACAGAGACAGACTCACACATGTGCCCCAACTGGGATCCTCATGTCAAGCACCATCTAGGGCCGATGCTCAAATTAAGCAAGTCATCTTTAGTGCCTGAGGCTAACACTCAAACCTACTGAGCCAATGGCTGCGAGAGGAGAAGAGAGAGAGAAGGGGAGAGGGAAGGAAAGAGAAAAGCAGATGGTTGCTTCTCATGTGTGCCCTGACAGGGGATTGAACCCGGGATGTTCACATGCTAGGACAATGCTCTATCAACTGAGGCAATCAGCTAGGGCAAGAGAAGTAGTTTAAGAAAAGCTTTTTTTTGAGAGACAGGGGAAGAAAAGTTGGTGGGGGGAGACAAAAGGGAGGTGGAGGGGGAGAGAGAAAGAGAGAAGCATCAATTCATTGTTCCACTTAGCTGTGCATCCATTGATTGCTTATCATACATGCCCTGATCGGAACTTGAACTGGCAACCTCGGAGTCGAGCCAGCATCCTCAGGATGAAGTCAGCAACCCTGGGCTCAAACTGGTGACCTTTGTGCTTTGGGATGACACTATCCATTGTACCACTGGCCAGGCCAAAAAAGTTATTTTTAATAATGTATCAAATTAACCATCATTGTGTTGAAAGCAAGGAAATGGAAACCATCTACTCACTAAAGAATCTGATACCTAGTCATTAGAAATCAACTTTCGGTTCAACAATAACAATATTTCAAAATACTCCTTTCTTATGCAACTTGGAGGCTTTTTATATTTTGATGTAACGTATCACAGTAAGAACCAAGGGAGGTATGTCTTCTTTGCAAAATAAGAGTAATAGTAGAAAGGAAAAGTGAGGAGAAATTGCAATGATACTCCCACCAGAGGGCTCAATTTTAGAAAAGACAGATGTAGGAGTTGAGGATTTAGAAACTGATTTGAAGTATCCACACTGGCATATTCTAGGAGAAATTTTCTGTATCTCTCAAGGTACACATATACCAGTCTGAAGATCACTCACTAACTTACTTCACAATTTATCCTAGTATTCCAATCTACTCATTCTGCCGATGCCTGGCTCCTGTGTGAACTACTGCAATAACTGCAGCAGTCTGTCTATCTCCCTTCCTCCAATTCAACCTGTTGTAAAGTCAGCTGTCTTTTATTGTCGTTTCTTTGAAAGTAGTGTGTCATTTTATGCCCTGGCTATTTTAGCTTTTTTTTGTTTGTTTTTAGTTAACTGTTGTTTACTATGATATACTCAGGAATGGTTCAATTTGTATGTACCCTGCATGGGATTAAACAGACGCTTAAATCTAAGAGTTGATATCTTTAACAATTTTGAAAAATTTTGATCAATAGCTCCTCAATTATTGCTTATGCCCCTCATTCTGTTTTCTATGATCCCAATTACATATTGTTATAGATATTTTACCTTTTCTCAGGTAATGATTTCCACCTATTTGTCCATGAATATTAATACTTATAATCTATTTAGGATTGAGATAAAATCCATACACCATACAACTGATGCACTTAAAATGTACAATTCAATGTCATTTAAATACATTCACAAGGTTGCAGACTATCATCATAATAATATTTTCAAACATTTTCATTACTCCAAAAAGAAACCCCATATTCATTAGCAGTTAAATGCCATTCTCCACCTATCCCTTCCTCATATCCCTGGCTACAACTCATCTACTTTCTGTCTCTATGGATTTCCCTATTTTGGACATCTCACACAATATGTGGGCTTTGTGAATGATTTCTCTTATTTAGCATAATGTTTTTAAGATTGATCCATGTCATAGTATGTGTCAGTTCATTCCTTTCTAAAAACATTTATCTTTTGGAGGTGGGGGAAAAAAATTTATCTTTTTATTGTGGTAAAAAGAAAGCATTTTAACCATACAAATCAGTGGAAGCACATTCACAAATGTTCTTCAAAAATCATCACTGTCTATGTCCAGAATTTTTGCATCATCCCAACAGAAGTCCTGTTCCCATTAAATAATAACTTTCCACTCCCCGTCCCCTTAATCCTTGGTAAGTCTATCCTATATTCTCTATCAATAAATCTGACTACTCCAGATAAGTCATATAAGTGAACTTATACAAAATTTATCCTTTTATGTCCAGCTTATTTTACCAAGCATAATATTCTCAAGGTTGTATTCATGTAATTATATATATCAGAATTTCATTTGTTTTTAAGGCTGAATAATATTTTGTTGCATAGATATATCACATTTTACTTATCCATTCATCAGAAAATAGACATCTGGGTTGTTCCTATTTCTTTTGGCTATTAAGAATAATGCTGCTATAAACATTCATAGTAAGTACAAGTTTTTGACTGGTTGTATATATTCATTTCTCTTGGGTATATACCGAAGATTGGAACTGCTAGGTTATATGGTAACCCTATGTTTAACTTCTTGAGAAACTACCAAGCTATTTTCAAAGTAGCTGCACATGACCCTGTTCGGGTAGCTCAGTTGGTTAGAGTGTCATTCTGACATGCTAAGGTTTTCCATTCGCGGTCAGGGCACATACAAGAAACAACCAATGAATGCATAAATAAGTGGAACAACAAATCGATGTTTCTCTCTTTTTCTCCCTCCTATCCTCTTTCTCAAAAAACAAAACAAAACAAAAAAACAAAAACCCCAATAACACCCCCCCCAAACCACCTCAAAGTAACTGCATACAAACTACATATGATTACAATGTCTCCACATCCTCATTAAAACTTGCTAACACCTTTTTAATTTGGGCCATCCTAGTGGGTGTGAGTGGTTAAGCGATTGATTTTAATTATTTTGAAGTCCTTGTATGCTAACTCCAATATTAGAATCATCTGAGAGTTTGCTTCTAAAATGATTTTTTAATTGATCATAAGCTTTTCTGTTTTTATAGGACTAGTATGTCAGACTAAATACTAGGCACTGCACATAAAAAAATCTTAAGAGGCAAAAGATTATGTTATCTTCCATTAAGAGTGAGTTCACCCTTATTCCTTTACACCTGTCAGAATGGCTATCATCAATAAATCAACAAACAAGTACTGCTAAGGATGTAGAAAAAGGGAAACCCTTGTACACTGTTGGTGGGAATGCAGATAGGTGCAGCCACTATGGAAAACAGCATGGAGGTTCCTCAAAATATTTAATGAAACTGCCTTATGATTCAGTGATTCCACTTCTGGGTATGTACCTAAATAAACCCAAAACACTCATTCAAAAGAATATACGCACCCCTATGTTCATTGAGCTTTATTTATAATAGCCAAGATACGGAAACAACCCAAGTGCCCATCATAAACGAGTGGATATGTTACTGCTGTAATAAACTGTTCTTTGTCTCTAAAAGAAACAAACAAATAAAAATGAGTGAATAAAAAAGTGGTGGCACACATACACAACGGAGTATTACTTGGCCATAAAAACAAATGAAATCTTACCATTTGTGACAGCATGGGTGCACCTAGAGGGTATTATGCTAAGTAAAATAAGTCAGACAGATTTCACTTACGATAGAATGATTTCACTTATATGTAGACTCTAAAGAACAAAATAAATGAGCAAACAAAACTGAAAGTCTCTCAGAAGCAGAGAACAGGCTGATAGTTTGACTGAAGGGGGTTTGGAGGTCTGGGAGAAAAAGGTAAAGAGACTAAGAACTACAACTTAAAGTTACAAAACAGTCATGGTCATGGGGATGTAAAATACAGCTTAGGAAATATAGTCAATAATATTGTAACAACTACTGTATTTCCACATGTATAAGATGCACCTTAATTTTGGAAAAAAATGTATTACATAAAGTTATTAAGCTCAAGTTTTATTCATCATAAAATTCATACAACTTTTTATCACTGCCAAAACTCCTATCAATTAGCTTGTGCTCATCTGTGTCTGATGACGAATCACTGTCTTCATATATTGATTGCCTTGTCCTCAGTACTATCTATGGCATTTGAAATGCCATAACCACTGTATAAGACACACCCAGTTTTTATACCCCAAATTTTTCGGAAAAGGGTGTGTCTTATACATGGTATGTATGGTGCCAGGTGGGGACTGAAAATAATGAGGGGATCACTTTGTAAAGTATATGATTGCCTACCACTATGATGTACACATGAAAGTAATACAAAATAATATTGAACATATACTGTAATTGAGAAAACAAAAGTGATTTACCCTTTGTTCTACTATGAAAGAGGCTGATAACTTTAATAGAATTAGAAACTGAGTTGGTTTGATCAGTCTATGTCTGCTTAGCCAGTGTATCAAAGGAAGGTCCCTCCTGGGCTTTTGACTAAGAGTCTAGTGGGTTTTGTCATTCCAGTCCTGTATGACTACCAAAAGCTCTACTGTCCTCCAGCAGGACTGCTCAGCCTACACTAAACCTAATTCTCAGCTGCTTTTCAGGGAAACACACTACAAATACTCAGCTAACCTCTGAAAGATTCTTTCTCATTTAAATAAATTTCCAGTCTTTTGTCCTAGTTGCTTCTGTAGCTCTCTGGAAATATTAAAATGACTACTTTCTAAATTTATCTGATTTTTCTGCTGGCTATCAATGAAAATGTTAGCCTATCACAAACTCCTCCATTCCTCCTTGAAGTGAGTCTCCCGAATAACTGGATGTTACCAGCAGTTTTATTTTTCTAAAACATCATCTCTATCACTTCCAATAGCCACAACACCCATGCCTGATACTTGGATCAGCTAATCATACTTATTTTATTCCACAGAAGTTTTCTACTTTAATCTGGAGCCTAAGGTAGGAGGACGTGGTGATCTTAGAATCAGAAAATAAAGAGAAACCCAGAAATCCCCACTTCGGGGAATTGAGACCACAGATACACTTTCACACATATAAAATAAAAAATATACAATATTATTCTCTGGAACACTATTAGTAGGAGCAAAATATCAGAAACTATGCAGTGTGGCAATAAAGGATCAGTTAACTATGCTAATCTATCAGACAGAATGCTATGCTGCCATTAATAAAAATGAAGTTATAAAAATCCCAAAGTGAATATACTCAGTGGTGAACAACTGAGAGAGTTCTCCCAATAAAGTTCCAGTTAGAACAATTAGGCAGAAAAAGGTGCCTGACCAGGTGGTGGGACAGTGGACAGAGTGTCAACCTGGAATGCTAAGGACCCAGGCTTGAAACCCTGAGGTTGCCGGTTTGAGTGTGGGCTCACTAGCTCGAGCGATGAGTTGTAGGCTTGAATGTGGGATCATAGACATGACCCACCACATGGTCACTGGCTTGAGCTCAAGGTTGCTGGCCTGAGCAGAGGGTTACTGGCTCAGCTGGAGCCCCCTGTTCAAGGCACATATGAGAAAGCAATCAATGAACAACTAAAGTGCTGCAATTATGAGTTGATGCTTCTCATCTGTCTGTTCTTCTCGCTCTCTCTCTCTCTCTTTTAAAAAAAAAGGCATCCAAATTGGAAAGGAAAAAGTAAAAGTTTCTTTATTACATACCGAGGAATAAATTTACCCAAAGACATGGAAGCCCAGACAGGGTAAAAGAGTCATCCATGTAGAATTGCAGCCTTGCATGGGACGTCAGAGCCTAGACTGGGTAAGTTAGACATCCACTAGAAAGGCTTAGCATCAGATGTCAAAGTCCAAATAGGTAAGAGGCATACTGACATGGAAAAGTGGCAAGGTATAAAGTGAGAGCAAATAGGTAAGGAGGTTGTCCATGTAAGGGAAGGCACTATGGTAGATGTTAAGGTTTCAGCAGGTTAAGAAAGGCATCCATGTAGGGGGGGACCCAAGGTGGAGATTCACAGTCTCAGTAGGGTGAGGAACACATCCACAAGAAAACAAGGCCATGCGTTGTATTGGAAATATGTATGTGTATCTTTTAGTTTGTCCACTGAGAAGGCCAAGAAACAGTGACACCCAAATGTGAATATACCAAGCACCAGATGTTGTCCACTAAATACCACCATTCACTGAAAGGACTAGAGCTCTGTGAAAAAATAGCTCATGCCAAGGCTGGGAAAGAGAAAGTACAAAATGAACCTGGAAATCCTCATGTACCAAAAAAGGAAGAGTTTACTGTTAAAAATTAGGACTCCAAATCAGCCCCCAATAGTGAAATCTAGGATATGATTAAACAGAAAACCATGAGTTCATATTGATATGATAAATCAATATATAAATTGGAAATATAATGAGCAATAGAATCTTTACATAGTTCTAAGGTACCAGTCACAAAATAATTACAAAGAGAAAAAGAATAACTTTCTAGTGGAAAAGTCTGACAGACAGCAACTTAATCAAACTAAACATGACCTAAATCAAAATCATGGCATAAATCAAAATCATGCACCCTCAGATAAGATGCAATGACAGGAACAGTTTCGCTTCTGCCAAAGATACAAACCTGAATCTAATTACAGGAAAACATCAAATTAACTCAAACTAAAGGACACTAGAAAATAACTGGCCTGTAATCTTCAAATGTCATGAGAGTCAAAGAAAATTTAAGAGATAATTCTACACTAAAGAGGACCAACAAAATATGACTAGATGCAACACACGATTCTGTGCTAGATTTTCCTATTAAAAAATACATTATAGCCTGATCTGTTGTGGTGCAATGCATAAAGCGTTGACCTGGAATGCTGAGGTCACCAGTTCAAAACCCCGGGCTTGCCCAGTCAAGGCATAGATGAGAAGCAACTACTATGAGATAGTGTTTCCCATTCCCTGACGCTTCTAAAATCAACAAATAAATCTTTAAAAATAGTCAATAAATGAAATTTAAAAGGATTTGAGAAATAGATGATAGTATGCATCAAAGTCAATTTCCTGACTTTGGTAGTTGTATTATGATTGTATTTATAGAAAATGATAAACAACTTACTCTCAAATGGTTCTAGAGAAAAAGTTTTTTGTTTTTGTTTGTTCGTTTGTTTTACAGAGACAGAGAGAGTCAGAGAGAGGGATAGACAGAGTCAGACAGACAGGAACGGAGAGATGAGAAGCATCAATCATTAGTTTTTCGTTGCGTGTTGCAACACTTTAATTGTTCATTGATTGCTTTCTCATATATGCCTTGACTGCAGGCCTTCAGCAGACCGAGTGATCCCTTGCTTGAGCCAGCGACCTTGGGCTCAAGCTGGTGAGCTTTTTGCTCAAACCAGTTGAGTCCACGCTCAAGCTGGAGACCTCAGGGTCTCGAATCTGGGTCTTCCGCATCCCAGTCTGATGCTCTATCCACTGCGCCACCGCCCGGTGAGGCTAGAGAAAAAGTTTTAATGTATTTTTAAAGAGAAAATAAAGAATAGTACTTACAACTTTATGTACATAAATTTGACAAATTAGAAAAAAATGAACAAATTCCTTGAAAACTACAACTTATCAAAATCAAAACTAGATGAAATAAAAAATCTGAAGAGCCTAGTAGCTATTAAAGAAATTGAACATATAATCAAAATCTGCCCATAAAAATACTCCAGGCCCAGATGGGTTTTATTTTATTTTATTTTTTTTTCTTTTTTTTTAAATAAATTTTTATTAATGGTAATGGGATGACATTAATAAATCAGGGTACATATATTCAAAGAAAACATGTCTAGGTTATTTTGTCATCAAATTATGTTGCAAACCCCTCGCCCAAAGTCAGATTGTCCTCCGTCACCCTCCATCTAGTTCTCTGTGCCCCTCCCCCTCCCCCTAACTCTCTCCCTCCCTCCCTCCCATGTCCTCCCTCCCCCCCCACCCTTGGTAACCACCACACTCTTGTCCATGTCTCTTAGTCTCATTTTTATGTTCCACCAATGTATGGAATCATGTAGTTCTTGTTTTTTTCTGATTTACTTATTTCACTCCTTATAATGTTATCAAGATCCCACCATTTTGCTGTAAATGATCTGATGTCATCATTTCTTATGGCTGAGTAGTATTCCATAGTGTATATGTGCCACATCTTCTTTATCCAGTCTTCTATTGAAGGGCTTTTTGGTTGTTTCCATGTCTTGGCCACTGTGAACAGTGCTGCAATGAACATGGGGCTACATGTGTCTTCACGTAACAATGTTTCTGAGGTTTTGGGGTATATACCCAGTAGAGGGATTGCTGGGTCATAAGGTAGTTCTATTTGCAGTTTTTTGAGGAACCACCATACTTTCCTCCATAATGGTTGTACTACTTTACAGTCCCACCAACAGTGAATGAGGGTTCCTTTTTCTCCACAGCCTCTCCAACATTTGCTATTACCCGTCTTGTTGATAATAGCTAATCTAACAGGAGTGAGGTGGTATCTCATTGTAGTTTTGATTTGCATTTCTCTAATAACTAATGAAGCTGAGCATCTTTTCATATATCTGTTGGCCATTTGTATCTCTTCCTGGGAGAAGTGTCTGTTCATGTCCTCTTCCCATTTTTTTATTGGATTGTTTGTTTGTTTGTTGTTGAGTTTTATGAGTTCTTTGTAAATTTTGGAAATTAGGCCCTTATCTGAGCTGTCGTTTGAAAATATCAGTTCCCATATAGTTGGCTGTCTGTTTATTTTGATATCAGTTTCTCTTGCTGAGCAAAAACTTTTAATTCTGATGTAGTCCCATTCATTTATCTTTGCCTTCACTTCTCTTGCCATTGGAGTCAAGTTCATAAAATGTTCTTTAAAACCCAGGTCCATGATTTTAGTACCTATGTCTTCTTCTATGTACTTTATTGTTTCAGGTCTTATATTTAGGTCTTTGATCCATTTTGAATTAATTTTAGTACACGGGGACAGGCTGTAGTCGAGTTTCATTCTTTTGCATGTGGCTTTCCAGTTTTCCCAACACCATTTGTTGAAGAGGCTTTCTTTTCTCCATTGTGTGTTGTTGGCCTCTTTATCAAAGATTATTTGACCATATATATGTGGTTTTATTTCTGGGCTTTCTATTCTGTTCCATTGGTCTGAGTGTCTATTTTTTTGCCAATACCATGCTGTTTTGATTATTGTGGCCCTATAATATAGTTTAAAGTCAGGTATTGTAATGCCCCCAGCTTCATTCTTTTTCCTTAGGATTGTTTTGGCTATTCGGGGTTTTTAATAGTTCCATATAAATCTGATGATTTTTTGTTCCATTTCTTTAAAAAATCTCATAGGGATTTTGATGGGAATTGCATTAAATTTGTATATTGCTTTGGGTAATATGGCCATCTTGATTATATTTATTCTTCCTATCCAAGAACAAGGAATATTTTTCCATCTCATTGTATCTTTTTCGATTTCCCTTAACAATGCTTTGTAATTTTCATTATATAGGTCCTTTACGTTCTTTGTTATGTTTATTCCTAGGTATTTTATTTTTTTTTGTTGCAATCGTGAAGGGGATTATTTTTTTGAGTTCGTTTTCTAATATTTCATTGTTGGCATATAGAAAGGCTATGGACTTTTGTATGTTAATTTTGTATCCTGCAACCTTACTGTATTGGTTTATTGTTTCTAATAATCTTTTTGTGGAGTCCTTCGGGTTTTCGATGTATAGGATCATATCATCAGCAAAAAGTGATAGCTTTACTTCTTCTTTTCCGATATGGATGCCTTTTATTTCTTTGTCTTGTCTGATTGCTCTGGCCAGAACTTCTAGCACCACGTTGAATAAGAGTGGAGAGAGTGGACAACCCTGTCTTGTTCCTGATTTAAGGTAGAAAGTCCTCAGTTTTATGCCGTTTAATAGGATGTTGGCTGATGGTTTATCATATATGGCCTTTATCATGTTGAGATATTTTCCTTCTATACCCATTTTGTTGAGAGTCTTAAACATAAAATTGTGTTGTATTTTATCAAAAGCCTTTTCTGCATCTATTGATAAGATCATGTGGTTTTTGTTCTTTGTTTTGTTGATATGGTGTATTACGTTAACCGTTTTGCGTATGTTGAACCATCCTTGAGATCCAGATGGGTTTTAATTATGAACTCTATCAAACATTTAAGGAAGAAGTTATACCAATATACAAAAGAGGAAATAACTCCCAACCCATTTTTTGAAGTCAGCATAATCCTGATACCAGAAAATGACAAAAAAAATTTACAGAAATGAAAATCTGTACTTGGCACAAAACCAGAAAAGAAGATAAATCCTTCGTGAACATAGACAAGAAATAATCTAAGAAAACATTAGTGAATTTTTACAACATTTTGTGAATCTATACTTATCTAAAACTCAAAAAGAAAAACAACTATGAACTGAATTTAGGAATACATAAAAATACATCATGACTAAGTAGAGTTTATTCCAGGAATTCAAACTTGTTAAATGTGTTTTTCTTTAAACTATTGTATTTTATCACGTCAAAAGAATAAGGAAGATTAATCTTATGATTATCTCAACATAGAAAAAGGCATTTAGTGAAAGTTAACACCCATTATAAAAACTTTTAGTTAAATTAGGAGTAAAAAGTGATCCATTCAAGGGTATCTGTGAAAAATCCTCATTTAACTTTGTACTCAATGATGAAATATGATATTAAAGGAATTCCCCTTGAGCTTGCCCAAAACGGCAAGGATGACTATTCTTATACTTTCATTCAACATTATATTTATGATCCTAGCCAGCGCATTAAGACAAGGAAAATAAGTGCTATAAATATCAGAAAGGAAGGAGTAATACTGTCTTTATTCACAGATTATTTTGACTGTTACACTGAAACTCTTAAGAAATCTATAAAACAATTATTATAACTTTAACATGGTAACAAAATATAAGATAAATTACAAAAATTAATCATATTTCCATATACTTTCAAATACTAGATTATCAAAGGCACTCATGGAAAGAACCAAAATTACCTCAAGACTGACTACAAAACTATAATAATCATGACAATGTGGTAATGGCCTAAGGATACACAAATAAATCAGTGGAATAGAATAGAGAGCCCAGAAAATAAATATATATTTAAGTCACTTGATTTTTGACAAAGGGCACCAAAAGCAATGTAGTAGGGAATGGAAAGTATGTATTTCTAACAAATGGTAATGAAACCACTTGCTATTCATATGGAAAAGAAATAAAGAAATTTAACCTCTAATGTACACTATACACAAACATTAATTTAAGATGAATCTTAGATATAATGTGAAAACAAAAATTAGAAAGTTCCAAGAAGAAAACATTATCTCCATGACCTAAGGGTAGATGACAGAGGTAGACAAAGGTCTGCTAAAAAAAACACAAAGAGCAAAAACCATGAAAGAAAACCATATATCTTATAAAGGATCTGTATACAGAATATATAAGAACTCTTACAGTTCACTAAAAATAAAAAATAAAAATAAATTTAAAAAAGTAAATTTGCTTAAAAAATTTTTTTTCCAAAGAGAGAGAGAGAGGATAAAGGGGGAAAGGTGAGAGAGAAAAAGAGAACTGGAGAGAGGAAGGGAGGGAGGGTAAAGGAGAGGAGGGAGAGAGAAAGAAGAAGAGAGGGAGAGACACATCAATAGTTGTTCCACTGCTTGATCTGTGGTGGCGCAGTGACCTGGAATGCTGAGATCTCCAATTAGAAACCTGGGTTTGCCTAATCAAGGCACATGCAATAAGCAACCAATGAACAACTAAAGTGAAGAAACTATGAGTTGGTACTTCTTGTGCCCCATCCCTCCTCTCTCTGTGAAAATCAATAAATAATCTAAAAAAAAAAAAAAAAACCAACCATAAACCTTGTTTTCCACTTAAACTGCTTTTCATATGTGTCCTGATTTGGAATCGAACCCATAACCTTAGTGTGCCAGGAGGACCTCTACCCACTGAGTAACCCAGCCAGGGTTGAATGCTTTATAAAGGAAAATATAATGCCCCAAAATACATGAAAAAGGACTCAACATCAACAGTCATGGGGAAATTTGAATTAAAGCTATGAGATATCACTACTAATATCCAACATGATTAAAATTAAAATGACAATACTAAAGGACTGGAGAGGGAAGATTAATTGGTACTCTCACACTTTGCTGGTGGAAATGTAAAACAGTACAAATCAACACTATGCTGAACTGAAAGAAGCTTTACAAGAAAAAGTATGTGTTGTTTAATTACATTCATACAAAGTGCTAGATCAGTCAAAGCTAACCTATGTTAAAATGATCAGAACAATAGTTGTCCCTAGAAGGGGTGGAGGTGGACTGACTGAGAATGGGCATGAGGCAACTCAAGGATGATGAAGATATTGTATACCTTAAAAGCAGTGTAGCCCTGGCCGGTTGGCTCAGCAGTAGAGCGTCGGCCTAGCATGCAGAGGACCCGGGTTCGATTGCCGGCCAGGGCACACAGGAGAAGCGCCCATTTGCCTCTCCACCCCTCCGCCGCGCTTTCCTCTCTGTCTCTCTCTTCCCCTCCCACAGCCAAAGCTCCATTGGAGCAAAGATGGCCCGGGCGCTGGGGATGGCTCTGTGGCCTCTGCCTCAGGCGCTAGAGTGGCTCTGGTTGCAACATGGCGACGCCCAGGATGGGCAGAGCATCGCCCCCTGGTGGGCGCGCCGGGTGGATCCCGGTCGGGCGCATGCGGGAGTCTGTCTGACTGTCTCTCCCTGTTTCCAGCTTCAGAAAAATGAAAAAAAAAAAAAAAAAAAAAAAAAAAAAAAAAGCAGTGTAGGCATTTGTCAAATCTCATAAATTGTACATTTAAGATTTAATATGCGGCCTGACTAGGCAGTGGCGCAGTGGATAGAGCGTCGGACTGGGATGCGGAGGACCCAGGTTCAAGACCCTGAGGTCACCAGCTTGAGCGCGGGCTCATCTGGTTTGAGCAAAGCTCACCAGCTTGGACCCAAGGTTACTGGCTTGAGCAAGGGGTTGCTTGGTCTGCTGTAGCCCCACGGTCAAGGCACATATGAGAAAGCAATCAATGAACAACTAAGGTGTCGCAACGAAAAACTAATGATTGATGCTTCTCATCTCTCTCCGTTCTTTTTGTCCCTATCTATCCCTCTCTCTGACTCTCTGTCTCTGTAAAAAAAAAAAAGAAAAAAAAAAGAAAAAAGATTTAATATGCATATGTAGGTAAATTTTACTTAAAAAATAAACACTCAATTCAACTTATGACTGCATGCTGAAGTGTTGAGGGAGTAAACATTATTGATGCTTGAAACTTCTTCTGAAATGTATTTAAAAAGTTGACTAATAAATAAATGCACAGAGAGATACATATTTAATAAAGCAGCAGAGTGACTATGATAAGTTTGAAAATTTTTTTCATTTCTTATTGATTTGAGAAAGAGAGAGAGAGAGAGAGAGAGAAACATAGATCTGCTCCTGTATGTGACCGGATCAGAGATTGAACTGGCAATCTCTGAGCATCAGAATGATACTAACCAATTGAGCTATCCAACCAGGGCTGAAATATTTTTTTTAAATGCTGAGGCAGGGGAGAATGTGGAAGACTTTTATGTATTACCATGAAGATATCTCCAAAATATAGTGTTATATGTTTCATATATTTCACAATTTATAGAAAACACAAAAGATGCCTTCTAAACAATGTCAGTTACTATAATACTCAGGTATCTAAGATTGTAACATCATTCAAATAAATTACATAACTAAAAAAAACCCCTAAAATTGTTAAAATAAAATTTAAAACTCTGAACTTTTCTTAAAAAATGCTATTTTAAAAATATTTTAGGACCTGGCCAGATGGCTCAGTGGTAGAGCATCAGGCCAGCATATGGAAGTTCCAGGTTCGATTCCCGATCAGGGCACACAGAGACGCCCATCTGCTTCTCCACCCTTCCCCCTCTCCTTTCTCTCTCTCTCTTCCCTTCTACAGCCAAGGCTCTATTAGAGCAAAGTTGGCCCCTGGTGCTGAGGATGGCTCCATGGCCTCTGCCTCAGGCACTAGAATGGCTCTGGTTGCAACAGAGCATTGCCCCCTAGTAGGCTTGCCAGGTGGATCCTGGTTGGGCATATGTGGGAGTCTGTCGCTCTGCCTCCCTGCTTCTCACTTCAGAAAAATACAAAAATAAATTTTTTTGGTGTTAAGTATAAAATTTGTTTAAAATAGCAATTTCCAGCTAGAAATTATATCAAAATATTTCTAACTGTTAGTTCTACTTAGCACTACTCTCAAGAATCTTTAAATAGCTCAGATTTAGTACTATTTCATTAAATTTTGATTTTCAGGTTTTATATAATAGTACTTAGCACAAGTAAATTCATCCTACCAATTACAGATCAATTTTTAAAAATGGTAAATAAATATTTACTTTAAAACTGATTCCCATTTTTTTATCCTTATGCTGAATTGAATTTTATGCTTTTATGGGTAATAAAAGAACTTTAGTGACTAATAAGGAAGGCAAAGCAATCAAGTAGAGTTTCTAAAAGAAAAAGAACAAAACATTTTCCAGGTGGGTACTGGAAATATTGGGGTAACACTTTGCAAACTATATGACTGTCTAACCACTATGCTCTACATCTAAAACTAATATAAAATAATATTAAATGTAAACTATAATTGAAAAATAAAATTAAAAAGCTAAAACAAAGAACAGAAAATTTTTTCTACTTAAAAATAAAGTTTAACTTTTTTGATCATAAAAGGAGGTAACAATACAAAATTAAAAGTTGTGATAGACCTGGCAGGGTAGTGCAGTAGCGCTTTAACCCAATATGCCAAGGTTGCAGGTTCGATCCTTGGTCAGGACACATACAAGAATCAACCAGTGAATATATAAATAAGTGGAAAAACAGATTGATGTTTCTCTTTTTCCTCCCTCCCTAAAATCAATCAATAAAAAAATTTTTGAAATTGAGACAGTTTTTAATAATCAAAGGTTGCAAAAATCATAAAAGAAAACACAACAAAAAACACAACTAATTCAATTAGAAAAATAAGGCACTTTGCATACCCAATAACCGTATGACACTCTAAAAAATTTAAGAATTTTAAACATGATTTTTAAAAAACTTACCCTTTCTGCTTCAAAGGTAATTCAAGTTTAAATATGGTAGCATCATTAACAACTGCTTTATATGCCTGCAAATAATAATTTAAAATAAAATATAAACATTCTTTTTGATTTATATAAATTGTTACAATTCCAAAAAAACCCATATAAAATATAAATTAGTTTTTATTTTTAATGATGTATCCAGCCTTACAGGATTTTTCAAGTCAATGACTTCAGCATACTTTTTGTCATTTTGGGATTACTATTCCTCCCAAGTGCCTATGGTCAACCATACCATTTTCTCTTGTTCATAGCTTATCCTGGAAATCGTTTTCATACTATCTCTTTTCTTTTCACACTTCCAATATTCTTTTCTCCATGTACACTGTTGGCTGATAAGGTAACTTCCTAGTTCACTGAGAAAACTAATAACCAAAATATCCTCTTATTACTCTGGCATCACCAATTTTTTTCCTTGTCCATTGTTTCTACAGCCTCAGCACACATATTGCTATTCTTTAAATCTTAAAAATTCTCTCTATGGCTTTGTCTACCTTCAGTTACTGCCCCATTTCTCTCTTTAAGCTAAACTCCTGGAGGAACAATCTAAATCCTTTCCTACAATTTCTCTACTGCCATTCTTATCGGAAACCATTCTAATCAGGCTTTCTATACCATGACTCCACTCATTCATTCAGTCAAAATCACAATCTTCTTGTTGCTGAAGACAACGCTTAATCTAATCTCTATTGTATCTGACCTGTCAGAACCACTTTAAAACAGCAAATCATGCCCTCTTCCTGAAAGTGCTTTTCCACTTGTTCTCTAGCACACCACACACTCCTGACCATTCCACTCCTTCTCCTCTGCCCTCATGAAAGATGGTTCTTCATCTTTCTGATAACTAAATTTAGACTGCACCAAGCCAGTCCTTAGATCTCTTTTCTACCCTCACTCATTACAGTGGCAATCATAGTCAATGTCAGTGCTTTAAATATCATCTATATGCTGAAGGTATCAAATTTAAACTCCAGAGTTGACACTCCAATCACTTCCAAGTTCATGTATATAAAATAGAGTTCCTAATCTCTCTGCAACCATCTCTCCCAAACATGATTCTTCCAATGTCTTCCCCCATTGCAGCAAGTATATGCTTCTAATTGATCAGATCAAGAATCTGAGTATCATCCTGAAACTACCTCTATCACATTCCACATCTGATTCATTCCCAAATCATGTATAGTCTATTTTCATAATGAAATCAGAATTCAACCTCTTTTGACTACCTCTACCCCAGTGGTCCCCAACCCCTGGGCCATGGACCGGTACCAGTCCGTGGGCCATTTGTTACCAGTCTGCAGAGAAAGAATAAATAACTTACATTATTTCCGTTTTATTTATATTTAAGTCTGAACGATGTTTTATTTTTAAAAAGTGACCGGATTCCCTCTGTTACATCCGTCTAAGACTCACTCTTGACTCTTGTCTCAGTCACGTGATACATTTATCTGTTCCACCCTAAAGGCTGGTCTGTGAAAATATTTTCTGACATTAAACCGGTCCGTGGCCCAAAAAGGTTGGGAACCACTGCTCTACTCACAATTGTTCTGGACCAATTTTCCACCATTACTTAACTGAATTACTTAAACAGGTTCTTAACTGATAATGTTGCTTCTTCTCTTACCCCTTTCAATTTATTCTTTACATAGCAGCCAGGTTATCCTGTTAAAATGTAAGTCAGGGCCCTGGCTGGTTGGCTCAGCGGTAGAGCGTCGGCCTGGCGTGCGGGGGACCCGGGTTCAATTCCCGGCCAGGGCACATAGGAGAAGTGCCCATTTGCTTCTCCATCCCCACCCCCTCCTTCCTCTCTGTCTCTCTCTTCCCCTCCCGCAGCCAAGGCTCCATTGGAGCAAAGATAGCCCGGGCGCTGGGGATGGCTCCTTGGCCTCTGCCCCAGGCGCTAGAGTGGCGACCGCTAGAGTGGCTCTGGTCGCGGCAGAGCGACGCCCCGGAGGGGCAGAGCATCGCCCCCTGGTGGGCAGAGCGTAGCCCCTGGTGGGCGTGCCGGGTGGATCCCGGTCGGGCACATGCGGGAGTCTGTCTGACTGTCTCTCCCTGTTCCAGCTTCAGAAAAATGCAAAAAAAAAGAAAAAAAAATGTAAGTCAGGTCCTGTCACTCTGTTCAAAAGCTTTCAATGACTTTCTGAACCTTATTCAGAGTAAAATCATGGTTCACAGAGCTTACATGACCTGGCTTCCTGTTAACCTCTTTGACTTTATTTTCTACTATTCTCCCCATTTCTCAATCTACTCTGGCCAAAATGACCTCCTCCTTCTATGTTCCTGGAACATGACTGCTATATTCCTGCCTTAGAGCCTTTGCATTTTTCTGCCTCCTCCGGTAGGAACACTCTTCCCTCAGATAGCCACATGGTTTATTCTTAATCACCCTCAATCTTGACTCAAATGTCACCTCAAAGATGTCTTTGCAGGCCATTTAATTAATATTTCAAACCATCTTGTTATTTCCACTCTCCCTTAACCCCTTTCCTACTCCATCCATCTATCTGTAACCCTATCTACCTTAAAATGTAAAAATCACATGAGAACAAACGCCTACTAGAGGACGCTGATATATTTTTAGAGTCATAGAAGAAAAACCTAACTTGGGAAGTCAAGAAAAGTAGGTGAAAGGCGGTAGGGGTACAACAAAAAAAATAACCCAATGGTAATTTCCAGTAACAGATTTATGATGTTTAAAAAGATACAACTCTAAGGACAATACTATGTTTCATTATCATTTTCCCCTACTAGTGAGGATAGGAGAAGAGGGTATGAGAATCAAGGATAAATGTGATATAACTCTCATAGGGACCCTATGAAAGGATGGATGAATCGACTCTACTTGGGACAGAATGTGGGGGAAGCTCCAGATGTACACTTTGAGCTGGGTCATAAAGGAGGTTGAATAAAAATTCAATAATCAATATTAAAATAAAAACATTCTTAGAAAAATGAAGAGTGACTTTCTGACTAAATTCTAGTTCATAAGGACACCCAATTCTTACAAAAACAGAACAAATCATATATATTAAATATGGTTGCCCTTGACTCATGAGAAATCAGAGTTCCTAGGTTTTTAGTTTGTAATTTAATAGTATAATGATGCAAGTTTCTCATTGTTTCTCATTACAGATAAATGTTTTGGTAAACTACAGGTAAGTATAAAATGTGTATCCTTTCGGTTTTCCATAAACAGATTCATAAAATTGTTCTGTGCTTTGCTTTTAGAAGTAAACAGTATCTTTCCAAATGTAAACACAAAGTAAATGATGACAGTAGTGTTAATATACAGGAATATATACCTTATCTCTTGCAGTAAGAAATCGTGGATCATCTTGAAAAGCTTCTTTGACGAGTTTACTAAATCTATTAAATAGTGTAAGTAACTGCTCAACATATTTCTCAGAGTCCTAAAAATAAAATGTTTTATATTCAACTGAGTTTTTAAAAAGAAAAGAATACAAAAAAAGAAAATATAAACATAATTTTAATAAAACACGAAAGCCTTAAGATTTGGGAAATTTTCTGAAAATTTTTCTTCTTAAAATTAAAAGTTGTTCCAACATCACTGCTTTGCCACCAATTATTCTTTTAAATACCCAAATCTCCATTTAAAAAATAAACTTGATATTTATCTATCATTGCCATTAAGGAAAACTTACAGTAGTAATAGTTTCAGCAGCTGCTACCATATCTGCCAGTCCAGCACTAATGATATGTTCCTCCAAGTCTTTCAACATTGGCTCTATCCCATTAGGAACTTTGTCCATTAATGAAAACATTAAGTGTAATTCTGAAAGGATAAAACACACTCATGTAATCATTTCAAACATCAGAATAAATGTTCTCTTTGATATGTATAATGGCTCTAGAATGCCTGTGATAGTTAGAATTCAGAGAAATATTAGTTTGATGTTGACAGTATTTTGCAGGTACAGTTAGTTCAGGAGTTGTTATATTTAGTACTATAACTTCCTGATCCACTTATCAGTCTCATAAAAATTACTTTTAAAAGAAATTCTAGGTCCTGGCCAGTTGGTTCAGTGGTAGAGCGTCAGCCCAGCATGTGAATGTCCCAGGTTAGATTACCGGTCAGGGCATACAGGAGAAGTGATCATCTCCTTCTCTATCCTTCTCCCCCTTCTTTCTCTCTCTCTTTTCCTCTCCCTCAGTCATGGCTTGACTGGTTCAAGCACATCGGCCCCAGGTGCCAAGAATGGTTTCTTGGAGCCTCTGCCTCAGGTGCTAAAAATAGCTCAGTTGCAAATATGGCCCCAGATGGGCACAGCATCAGCCCCAAATGGGGCTGCTGGGTGGATCCTGGTTGGGGCGCATGTGGGAGTCAGTCTTTCTATCTCCCCTCTTCTCATTTGGAAAAAGGAGGAGAAAAAAAACTCTAATTAAAAGTGATTGACAGTACATTGCAAAACCCAACTCTTAAAAAGTGAGTCATTTGTCAATATATGGAATATTTTTTATTCTAAGAAGTACAAAAGATTATGTGAAACATTAGCACATTTTATGAAGTAGACATAATATGAAATACAAAACCACATTACCAAGCAGTAAAAAAAAATCCTGTCATCAGACTGTTTAGAGTAATGATTATAAAATACAAGTACATTAGAGATAAACTATACTCATTAACTTTTCATTGCTTAAAAGCATTTTATCATGTTATACCATTTAATCGACCTTCACAAAAATCTAATTTCACAGAACTGATTACTATTTCATAAATGCTTTTAGAGAGAATGCAAAATGGATCAGATATAACTCTACTTACATACAGAAATTCAAATATCTCATTTATGCAAAGGAGCAGCTTGCTTTTCACTACAAAATTACTTCTAAAAAGTGTATGAACTTAAGTAAATGGAAATCCTCACTTTAAATGTAACTAGAGATTAAATGGAACCTTACAATTATATACAATAAAATCTAGAGATGAATACATCAAAATGTTTTAAGTGGTTATCTCTGGGTAGAAGGGATATGGATAATTCATACCGCATTCTTTTTCATTGCAATGTACTTACCACGCCCTCAAATCTGTATTTATTAATAAAATATTTAAGTGATTAAAAAAACACTTCTGAAATCTTAAATTATAAAATATTTTTGGGGAGAGGGATGAAGATTAACATGGAGTGTTTTATTACTTTCTAAAAATATTCATAGCAAAATTCCACACAAAAGTCATATTCCTACTGCTATCCTATACCATGTGTTTATCATTTAAATTAGTTTTTAAAAGCAGAGTCCTATGTCGGGGGACAAACTGAAATGCACGAATGTGTGTTCATGCATGTACTGATGCCTAAGGGGGGAAATGCTTTTAACATATAAGTTTATAACCTTCTTCACAATGCTTCTAATTGTGCTAAATATTCGATCATTTTCTTTAAGCACAATGTACTTTAATAAATATACCTATATATAAAGGAATGATCTAAGAGCAATTTATTAAAAGTGATCTGCCTCAGTGATAGCCTCTTACAAGAGAACGTTAAGTGGTGTTTTACCTACTTTCAGTTTCATTTCGCTTGATCATGCCTTGGCACTCTGCTAAGATAGTCTCCTTAAAGGATGTCACCAGGGCATTTACACAGCATTCCATGAGCTGAAATATATCAAAAATTGGTCAAGGCTATTATAAGCACAAATTTATTCCACTTCATTTTGCTTTATAGCTCCATAAAACTATTTTTCAACAACAGCAAAAAATTAAGTATACTAAAAGTAGATTTTACTTACTACAGAAATGTTGAAGATGAATACTCTATACTAGTTTACGAGAGTATAGTTCCCCCGAAGTAAAAGGCTATAGAACTTAGGTTCTCTTTAGAAATTTTAACAAAAGTTTCCAGAGGGGATGAAAAAAGTAACATATATATAAAACAAAATGAAAAAAAAAAAACTTTGACAAACTCTTCTGGAGAGAACCTGTGTTGGAATTAGACTCTAAAATTCTAAAAGTATTCATATATATTCATTCAGTAAACCACCATTGGATGCCATCTATGTACAGACACCAAAGAAGTATTTAGTAGACTAAAAAGAATAAGATATAACCCCTGCTTCAGAGCAGGTCACTAATTAAGGGTGAGGAGGGAGGTAAACATAAATAATAAATATGACTCAGTTAAGTGGCAAAACACATCCACCAAACAAAAGCAATCAAAGGAACCACATACTTCTTCCTGGGGTAGTTAAAAAGGTCTCATACATAAGATGAAATTTAAATTGGATCTTGAAACTAAGTACAAGTCTTTAAAAGGACTGAGTATTTTAGGAACAATAAGCTGAATGCGATAGGGAAGAGACAGTGGAAGAGAAAACTAGACAAGTCAGCTGGAGCCAGATTGTGAATGAAAATCTATGATTTGGGATTTTCTTCTGAGTAGAGAAAAAGGAATCAAAGATTTTAAAAAGAGGACACATGTAACAAGCTTCTACTTCCGCCAAGTCATTTTTAAAAGACCAGTCTAATGCAGCGAGGTAGGGGGTACAAGTGACAGTAGGAAGACTGGAAAATGAGGCTGTTGAAATAATCAGGTAAGATAGCCAGGGTTTAGTGTTCTATGTGGCACTCAAGAAAATCCACCCTATGCCATCATTGCTCACTTACATAATTATTTAGTCTTCTTGCAGGTATCAAATGAGTAGATTGTAGACACTAACACAAGGTACACTAAGGCTGCTATATCTCTTCTGAAAAACAGATAATCTATCTGTATTAAGAAAGGAAATTATGTGTGCCTTAAAAGTTGTTCCCTAAAAATTCCTCTTGGAATTAGCATAATGTTGATAATTACTGAAGTTGAATTTAGGAAATGGAGACTCATTATATTATTTTTTATACTTCTAAGAATATTTTTAAATTTCCATAATAAAACATTTATTTCAGGTCCTTGAGAATTATGCTAACGACTTTAAAATCTATGTATGTCAATTTCTGTTCTAAGAAAAACAATACACCTACAAATGGTTGAGAAATTTCTGCCCTACCTGCTGAGTAACTTCATTCTATACCATTCTATATGCAGAAAATGCACAACTAAATACTCCCACCTACAGCAGCAAAACCATATTGAGAACAGGTAAATTAACTACGTTTAACTAATAGCGAGGAAGGAGAAAGTGCAACTGAGATAAGCTCCAAGCCCCAGTTACTTCATCTGTTTTCTGTATCATTGAAAATTTACACCTGAACATAATCTAGTTGAGTACTAATTCAAAATTTTAGATTCCAAAAATCTAGACCAGTGTTGTGAAATCAGTTTTAACTGTAACTAGCTTTTTAAAAATAATACAGAACAACAACAAAAATCAGAGTGCATTTCAAATAGTTGCAGATGAACAGAGTATATCCACAATTAAATGTACTTCTTATTGTGGGTTACAATGATTAAAGGGAGTGGTTAAATTGACAAAATAATTGAAGTAAACTGAGCAGAATTTGGTTAACTGCTTAGATGAAAGGATTTAGGGAAACTAAAGGTTAATGAAGTATTTCCTAGCTTGAGAAGTTAAATTATAGTAACAGGTATGTTTTAAATAAGCACTTACTCTGTACCAACCACTGTGCTAAATGGTTTACACATAATATCTCATTTAACCCACATCAAATCCTTACGAAGCAGATATTTAACATAACAGGAAATAAGCTTAGAGAAGCCAAGTAATTTGAAAATGCTGTACAATTACTTTACAAAGTCATGAGCTGTAATATATGGTCAAGTATGTGACTCCACAGTCCACAAGGTCTGTTACTACATTAACAGAGTAAGTATACACTCAGAAATGACTATATGCTCAGAGTTGAGTTAGTAAGTGTTGTAAAGAACACAGAAGTATAGCACATGATTTATAGCCCTGGACTGGGTAGCTCAGCTGGTTAGAGTGTCAATACTGACATGCTGAGGCTATGGTTTCAATCCCCAGTCAGGGTACTGAATCAACCAATGAATGCATAAACAAGTGGAATGACAAATCGATGTCTCTCTCTCTTGCCCTTCCTCTCTCTAAAAATCAATCAATAAATAAAATTTTAAAAATGAAACAAAAAAGCATAGTTGATTTCTCCAGTTGGGAAATATAATTAATTACATAACTAAAAATGTATGCAACTTCATATATAATAGAAGTATATGAAAAGAAGTTTAGCCTAACTTAACAAAGCCAAGAAGGAGAAATAAATCCATCATTCCTACACTATCAACTTCATAAGGACAGAGACTGTTCTGTCCATAGCTATGGATTCATGGCCTCACACACAGCTGGTGTTTGATAAAATAACACAACAAGCAGTCTGTAATACGCTACTAAATCAAGTGGTAGAAACAATAAATAGGTACAGTAGAAAATCAAGTTAAGAGAAAACTGATGAAAGCTAGAGAATCTGGGGCAACTTAATTGCACAATGGGCTATAAAGATTCTGAAGAACTTAACAGGCAGATAAAAAGTAAAAAAATTAGTATGTAAAACAATAAAAAAGGTAAAAACATTATTTATAAATGACTCCAAGGAAAAAAAAAGAATAGAATGAGGTATATGAGAATGACTCTTGGCAGCTGTCCATGGTCCGGAGTGCCAAGCTCAGCTAAACAGCTAAACGTTTCTAGGTGGAAGAAAATGAGAGGTGTTCACAGTCCATGGAACTTCAGTGAATTGAAATCATTCTGCTGTATGTCATTGGGAGTGTATGTTATGGGATTGATGTGAAGTGCATGAAAAGTAGAAACTCCCCAGTCCATCCAACTCATCGTGTGCCTACAGAGAGACCTGAAGATGGCAGCGGAGTAGGCAGATGCACAGACTCCCAGCTCTCACCACCAAACTGGAATACAAATCAATTTAGGAGTAATCAGCGTGAAAAACCAACTCTGGACTACAGGAACAGCTCTCAAAAACAAAGGAGAATGACTCTTGTGTGACAATATTAAGTTAGAAATACAAGGTAGGGCCAAATTATGAAAAGTTTTGAAAATCAGAGATAGGAAATAATAATATTATGTTTTTTGAGTAAGAAGTAAAATAATGAAAGGGATGTTTATAAAAGATTAGCTTGTATACACAAAAGAAGAAATACAAATGGTCCATATATAAATAAAGATGCCCAAACTTCATTAATAATTTTATATATGAACATAAACAATTTATGATTTGGCAAATTTAATGGACTGACAAAACCCAGATTAGCAATAGATACTGGCACACTGTTGATGGGAGTAAGCATTATTATAACATTTTTGAAGACCAGTTTGGCATTATATAGCAAATTGTAAAAAACACATACTCTCTGCTTCACCAATCTCATTTCCAGGAAATTTTATTCCAAAAGAATGCTACAAATGAGAAAGATTTTTGCAGTATAAGGGTATTCCAGGAAATACTATTTATAAGAAATATAACAATGAAAATTAAAATGTCCATCATTAGAGAATTGGTTAGGTATTTATAATATATATGATAAAATATACAAAGGTATTAAAAATGTTATAACCCAGAAAGGTTAAATTTTTTTTTTTTAGGTGAGAGGAAGGGAGATAGTGAAGCAGACTCCCCTATGTGCCCGCACCAGGATCCACCAGTCTGGCTGATGCTCAAGTACTACGCTCTTTTTAGTGCCTGAGGCTGACTCTCTAGGACCAAGAGAGCTATCCTGGGGCCATGATCAAACCAATCAAGCCACTGGCTGTGGGAGGGAAAAAGGGAGAGAAGGGGGTTGAAGGAAGAGGAGAGAAGCAGATGGTCGCCTTCTCCTCTGTGCCCTGAGCAGGGAACAAACTCAGGCCATCCATATGCCCAGCTGATGCTCTATTCACTGAGCCACCGGCCACAGCCAATACAGAAGGGTTTAGAGTAAAAAATGCATAATGCATTTTAAATTTCTTTTAAACTGCTAGAGGAAAGAAAGAGAAAGGAAGGGAGGTAAGGAAACAGGGAGGGAGGGAAAAGAAAAGAGGGATCAACCAAGAAAATATGACAGAATGATGATCACTGTTATATCTGAGGGCTGGGTATGAAAGCTTGGGTTCACTATGCTTTTTTCTCAACTTTTATAAACTTTCACAACAAAGGTTTTTTTAAAAAAAGAATAATTATGGTACAGATCACTATGTGTTTAAAAAATCCTTTAGAAAACTACTTTATGCAGGCAAAAAGAAAGGGAGATTGCTTGATAAGAGTTATTTCAAATGAATGTTGTTTTAACAAGAGGGTAAGTTCCTTGAGGGCAGAAACCATTTTATTTTTCTCTTTTGTATTTCATCCCCATCATTTACCAAAGTACTATATACAGTCAACCCTAAATATATTCTTATTTTAAAAAGACATCTTGAATGGAAAGGATAGTGATAAACCATCTCTCTCACCTTGTATTCCCTGTCTCCTTTTGCTAGCTTCCGTGAAGAAAAAAACTTTTTGCCACATGCCATCAACTCCTGTATTTTGCCTGAGATGAGCACAACTTCTAAATCCATAGCAATCTCTCCCCAGAGGTCTGCAAGGTGAAAACTTTAACTATCAATGCTCTTGATGTTTTACCTTCCTCTATAGCAAAACTCTTCAAAGATGATGCCTGCCATAAAACACAGCAGGCACTCAGTAACTGTTGAATGAATGAATGCACAGGTCTGTGAAGATGAAAGGTGGGATAGGTAGGCTAAGTGATAGAGTCTTCTTTTAGTGGTATTCAGTTTGAACAATTAATTCTACTTCACTGCAGTTTAGTAAAAAGCAACAAGAACAGTTCTGACTTTTGTTAGGTAATTCTATATAAGTAATAATTTGCTTTGCCTCAGCTAGCTATAAGATTGAAGTTGAACTAGAAATTATCCTACAATTTTCCATGTTAAGATTCTATATTTTACTATCAACTATGACTCTAACCATACATGAGTATCTGTAATGTAGTCAAGAATTAATTTATTCCATGTGTGGTAGGTTATTTTCAAAATTAATTTCTCTTAGACCTTCTGGCTTGGTATTGATTTGTTCTTTTTTTCTTTTTACCATTATAACTAGTAGTTACTTGTTTCATTTCTAAACTAGTTACACAATAACTCTTTACGTAGAACAATAAAGAGTCAGACCAATTCACCCTGACTTTTTGGATATCACCTTTAATTTACTAAAATACTAAAGATTAACAAGTACTCACTTTAATAAAGATAATTTATGACTGTGACCTATTTCTAATTTAGTTTTATCAATGTTTTATAGACTATAAAATAGTTCCTATCAGTACTAGAATCAGTAGCAACTTTCTCCAAATCACAGTCCTAATAGTAAAAAGTACCACACCAGACACAGTGCTTAAATGTTTTTCATATACAGTAGTTATTTCATTGAACTCTGATAACATAAGTGGGTATTACCTCATTTTACAGTTGGGAAATCAAGGACTACAAAGACTAAATAACTTTGTATTCAAAAGAGCCCATAGTTTGTAAAATGAAAAAAAGAGGAATTCAAATCCTCACCTGGTTCCAACATGAATGTGGCTAACTACTATAATACACCGTCACTGTTTCCCTGACTGCTCTAGTTGTTGAGAGGACGACTTGCTACCACCAACTAAGTCTCAATTCTACTTACTCTATTATAGAAATAATTCATTTTATT
This sequence comes from Saccopteryx bilineata, assembly GCF_036850765.1. Classification (NCBI taxonomy): domain Eukaryota; kingdom Metazoa; phylum Chordata; class Mammalia; order Chiroptera; family Emballonuridae; genus Saccopteryx; species Saccopteryx bilineata. The sequence continues at coordinate 312,002,634 of NC_089490.1, forward strand.
CTAGTTCCACTCTGAAGACAGGAACCAGGTCTATCTTATTATCCCCAATTAGCAAAAGGCTTGACATATTTTAGGTGCATAATAAATACTAATTGAATGCTCTCAGGAATACTAAGGTATGTTGGACTATTGCCTAAAAAACACTAATAGTGTTAGAAAAAAGTTAAATTATTTTGGTTTAAATTTTTTCCCTCCCTCTTTTCTTACTATTATGTGTCACTTTTTACTGTCAATAATGCCTCTTTGGCAGCACAGCTCTGAAATCTCTTACCCAATTTTTACTAATATACTGCTGCTCTTTTGCTACAGGCCCATCCAATGATAACCAAGCTTATTAGAATTTTATGTCTATAGGTGTGGGGGGAAGTAAAGGAAAGTTCAGTGGGGATAAATGGTGATGAGCAGAAACATGACTTGGGATGGTGAATACACAATACAACGTACAGATGATGTGTTATAGAATTGCACTCCTGAAACCTGTATAATTTTGTTAACCAGTGTCACCCCAATAAATTCAATGAATAGGGAAAAGAAAGAACTGTGAGTCTAATTGGATCTGAGCAGAGCTAATTTGCTCTCCCATAAGTAAAAGAGCAGGCCTGATAATAGAACTCTTGATAAAAGAAAAGTAATACTCATTGAATATAGTGAAATGCATACATCATGCCAAAAATCCACCATGCTTAATGGTGAAAATTTAGAAGCATTCCTATCAAATATTAGAAGACAAGGATTCCCAATATTATTAACATTTTTCTAAAAGTTAACCATGTAATATTATTAGGTGAACTTAATCCAATGAAAGAAGATACTAATATCAGAAGAGCATCATCATCATTTGCAAATGACATAGTCAGATGCTTGGAATACCCAAGTGAATGAAATAAAACTCATAAACCATGAAAAAATTCAGTGAGCTGCTAAGCACTTTGTGAACATTATTTGAAATATACATCTGGCCTTTATTAGGCCTGGCCTCACAACTGGGTTCTACGGAGGTGAAACTTGCTTTACTGTATAGAATATGGGCCAGAAACATTTTTTATGCATATATTTAAAACTAATCAGGTTCAGAAAATTCAGATTGACTCATAATAGCTAAATTCAAAAAAGATAATTGGTAAACTGCAATAATTTGCTAATTTTTAGAGGAAAACACAGTGCCAAAATTGTACATATTTTAATCCTAATTTTGGTGTGCTTTATTGTTTAGCCCCATATGAACTGATATATAACTGTCCTTCATTAATAAGACTAGCCTAATAGGTAAGTATAGACTAAAACTAGTATCAATAGAACATTAAGGTATAGCATAACATGTTCTGAAGGCTGAAAATTCCTCTTCGAGAAAATTTAGAAGAGCAAGTCTGTTTTCAACAGTTTTTAGTATGGAAAGTGACTTGTTTCTTACTAGCTATTCAAATAATAGTGTTTACACTTTATTTGTATTAAATTAGAACCCAGGACTTGGTATTTTTTGGTTTACTGTTCCTTCCATTACAACATACTTCATTTTAACACATTATATGTCTCTGAAAACAAAAATTGTAAATTAACAAACATATAATATAATGTATATAATATAATGGCTTTAGCTCAGTGAAGAATATAATGTAGTAATGCATGTACATTAAGCCTTATATTCCCAATATCATAATTAATTTTAGAGTTTTGGTGCTTGTTGTCTCCCTCTGCACCAAATTTTGCTATAATCTATGTTGTTAAGAGGATTGATAACCTTTGAAGAAAAAGATAGAAATAGTCCTTTAGAGGGGGAATAGAGGCTTTCTGAATTGCTATTAATTCTTTTTCTGGTGATTTCATAGATATGTTCACTTTGTGATGATTAACTTAGAACTTGAGACTTTGTACACTTTTCAGGATATATGTCATATTTCAATCAAACAGTTGATTTAAAAAAATTAGCAGAAAATCAAAACAAAATAAAAATCAACTATACAAACAAACTTCTTACATCCCCATTAAAGTACAATTTCTTTGCAAGCATTCTAAATTGCACTTGGTGTCTTTGTTGAAAAATAACAGAATAAAAACTTATCTTTAAACTCTAAAATCATTCAACTGGTAAGATGCTCACACTATTTGGTAACTGGGCAAGAGCAAATTCACATCTCCTATTTTAAGTTTTTCGTGTGTGTGTGTGTGTGTGTGTGTGTGTGTGTGTGTGTCTTTTAAAGTGAAAAAGGAGATTTAACTGTCCTATTCAAGTTGTGGTATGTATTTGTTTATCTCTACCTTTCTCATTCTCTTTTTCTTGCTCTTAGTTGGACCTTTATAGTTGAATTTCCAAATGTTTAATATGGATGTCATCAAATTAAACTGTATAAACTGAATAATTCTACCTTAGGAAACTGGTACATAAATCAATTCAAAATACTCAAATCCTTAGAACTAAACTCATCTTTGTTCCTTACTGAGATTTCTTATACCTGATCTCTGTGTAGCAGCACAATTCTCCCAAGCTAAAACCTCAGAAACAAAACTAAGTTCTGTCCAGTATCTAGCCCCATTCATGTGATACAATGTTCCACCTCTGGAAGCCTTTCTCTCTACCCTTGTCTTTTCCATTCCCATCGCTACTCCCTTATTTGGTACTCCTAATACCTTCCTTGAATTATTATAAAAATCTCCTACCTACTTCATATCCCCAGCTCTTCGCCAATCCAATTAAATTTTCATACTGTCACTAGATTCCTCTTCCTCAGAGATAACTCTGAGCATGGCATACTTGTTTAACAAACATTCAATGGCTTTCCTGCTTTCTGAATGAAGCCCAAGCCAACTTTAAATTTCTTCAGAGAACTTCTACACACAACCACTAAGTTAGCCCTCCTTCTCTGGCCAATATTGAAGTTATTTTAACCTTTGAAAGAGGAAACATATTGCATACTATGAAAAGCAACACAAAGCCCTGGCCAGATAGCTCAGTTGGTTAGAGCATCATTCTGAAGCACAGAGGTCACCAGTTTCATCCCTGGTCAGGGCACATACAGGAGCAGATCGATGTTCCTATCTCTCTCTCCCTCTCTTTCTTTCTCTTTCTCTCTCTCAAATCAATACAATAAATGTTAAAAAGAAAAAAAAAAGCAACACAAAACAAAAACAAGGGGGAAAAAGATCCAACCCAACCCAACTCCTGAACAAAGAATAAACATGACTGCCATTGAAGATGAAAGAAACAAAAGAAAAGTTAGAAGGAAAAAAAATAATCAGTTGAAAAATGTTTGGTTGAAGGCAATCTGGAGGGTTACTCCTCAGAATGTACATCTAAATCTAATTCCTAGGCTCCAAAGTCTGAAAGGAACTGGAGAAATTTTACTGCTATATTTTCCTTACTAAGGTACACTAAGGTCATTCTCCATGTAAAGAAAACACCCAGGATAGATATTGTAGCATGGCTACTACTTCTGATCAGTTTTTTTAAATGAGGAGCTTACAATATAAAATAAATAACACAATATAAAAGACTGATGTTTGCTTATCCAATAATATTTTATCTCATGACAAGAGAACATTTAAAAACATCCTCCCATAAGAATTATCCCCTAATAATGACTAGATACTCACTAATTCAGTGTTCACAGCCACTCTATAGAATAATCACTGTGAATAATGAGAATCAACTATCTCTATGAGTGTATTTTACTTGCCCCATGAAAGTTACTAAAATGGTTAACCTTAGATATACACAACACATAATAAAAGAGACTGATTAAAAATTAAGTACATTAAATACAGTCAAGTCTAAAGCAGGGATGGCAAATAGATTTTATCTTGCATATCAGCTCTGAGAAACAATGAGTTCTAAATAAGGTGTTCATTAAAGCTGTGCTTTGGCTCATTGGGAAAGAGCACTATAATCAATTAGCAATGATAGAGAAAGGATAGATGATGTCACTTGATTATGTATTTGCCATCCCTCTGCTAATCCCACAGAATATACAATTATACAATTACTTACTGCTTCAACAGAGTTACATTCCCGTCTTGTTTCTAAATAACGTAGTGCACGTTTTTCTTCTTCTTTTAATTTAGCATCTGCCTGTCCAGAGGCAAAATAGCAATCATTTTAAGAAAATCAAGAAAATAGCTCAAATAACACATATACTAAGTTCTGACTTACATATTTCATATAATTCTGTACACCATTTTGTTGTAAATACGAGGGTGCCTGTGTTCTATAAAATCTCTCTGTTGAATCCAAGTATGCCTTCTCAAAATTGTCCCTATAAATTTGAAGCTTATCTTCAGGATTAGAACAAAGGTTAACTGAAAAACAGAAAATAAAATTTTACTCTAATTATGATTCAAATCAGTATTTAGAATATGATAAATGAAATATAGAGAAGCATTATGTGCAAGGGACTGTCAATGCTCAAGAGAACATAAAAACATATAAGACAAAATCTTCTTTATAAAAAACTTAAAAAGATAACAGTACAAAGCAGTAAAGTGACAAAGAGTATAGAGAACATAGACTACTTTATTTTTGAATAGGAAAGAGAGGAGATTGAAATGAGTCTTAAAGAATAAAGTAGGATTTGCAGACAAATCTATCTAAAGTAACTAACCACTCAGAACTAAAAAAAGCACAAGGCTAAGTCAAGGTATGACTACGATGTCTGAACAGATTGTAAGGTTAATAGAAGATAAGGTTAAATTAGCTGTGGGGAGCCTCAACTCTCAGGGTAAGTAATGTGAATTTAGCATGGTGTATCACTAAATGGGATAAGAAAAATATCAATAAAATTGTACTTAAAAATTAATTAATCTTGCCTGACCAGGTGGTGGTGCAGTGGATAGAGCGTCGAACTGGGATGCGGAAGACCCAGGTTCGAGACCCCGAGGTCGCCAGCTTGAGTGCAGGCTCATCTGGTTTGAGCAAAAAGCTCACTGGCTTGAGCCCAAGGTCGCTGGCTCAGCAAGGGGTTACTTGGTCTGCTGAAGGCCCGCGGTCAAGGCATATATGAGAAAGCAATCAATGAACAACTAAGGTGTTGCAACGCTCAACAAAAAACTAATGATTGATGCTTCTCATCTCTCCGTTCCTGTCTCTATACCTGTCTATCCTTCTCTCTGACTCTCTGTCTCTGTAAAAAAAAAAAAAAAAAAAATCTTGTGAACAATATATGGGTAAAATCATAGCAACATGATCCCTATAAAACTGTTCCAAAATTCCAGTGGCTAATGAAAATCTAGATTTGATACTTAAAGAAATATGAGGGCAATGGAGAAACAACTCAAAACTAAAGGTTCATTAATATAAAAAATTCTTATTGGCAACTATTTTGTGCCAGGCACTTCATATTCAGTAAAGACACACTGTCAACAACACAGTTAATTATACTAAAGTAGTACGGCACCCTGGCAGGTTAGTTCAGTAGGTTAAGAGCACCGCCCCGAAACAAGGCTGCGGGTTTAATCCCTGTACAGGGCACATATAGGATCCTGCAGCTCAATGTTCCTGCACTCTCTTGCTCTGTCTCTCACTCTCTCTGTTTCTCAAAAAAAAAAAAAAAAAGTATCATGGCAGGGAGGCATGGGGGGTACTATAAAAGCACAACGAGGGGACTTAACTTAGTCTGGTATTAGGAAAGACCTCCATGAGAAAATTAAAGCTGTGGGTGAGTTAGAAGATAAAGAAAGAGGAGAATGAATATTCTAGTCAGACAATGTCTGACTGAAAGAACAAATGAGAATGTAATGGTCAGAAACAGGAAAAATCGGAGAGTGATATACACATGGAATTAACTTACATCCCTAAAATATAAGTACAAAACCAGTTGTCCTTCATAAGCTATAGGTTCAAATCTACATTTCTTCAATTCAACTTGCTAAAAGAATTTGCCAGCCAAAAAATGAGATGAAGAAAATAAATATTAACCACACAAATATGAAGTTTCATAGGTTTCTTTAAAGGAGAATACCTTTTGTGTACTTTTAAAAGCAGACATGACTTTATGCTAATAAACATAATTTTGATAGTACTACTCTGTAATTCTTAGAATTTACATAAAAAGAAAATTATGATCATAAAAGTTCAGAACATACCATAGGATTCTCTTACTCCAATGACCAGCTGAGAATCAAAAGCTTCACCTAATCTTTCAGCATGTACTAGCTTCATGGCACTATCTTGGAGTCTGTTCTTTATATTTGAAAAAATTGACTCATTCCATGTATCAAGCATGAGCTAGAAAAAAAGAAAAATATGCAATCATTTCGATTATTAATATATAAATTACCTCACACACACATCTCTTTTATTTTTTTTGCACGGGGAGCAATGGAGCAATTTCTTATATTATGTGGGGAGGACTTGGGTGATGACTCTCAAGTTTGAAGTTCAGAAGAGTTAAGGGTGAGATAAGTGTGGTCTTGGAAAGAGAGGGGCAGACATTTTGACAGCTGAGCTACAGTCAAGAAAACTTAAGTACAAACACTAAAACAGGAAATCAAATTCTTAGGCTTCATTCACTTGAATACTTTAGGGAAGTAGTACAGTCTGTTTAAATGTGGTTAAAATACACAGTAAATAATGGTAAAGAATAGGTGTTTCAGAACCAAACATAATTAGATTTGAATTTCAGCTGTTTGTTGTTTACCTGCTTTTTCATCTTTAAAATCATGAATAGTGGCTGTAAAAATTAAATATGGTAATATATGGACAATGCTGCTTTCCCTATAGTTCCAAGATTGAATTTCAGAAATACTAGAATGTTTGGAACATTCATTAGCACATTTTTTGTTTTTTTCTTTAAGTGAGAGAAGGGGAGATAGTGAGATAGACTCCCTCATGCACCCCAGCCAGGATCCACCCCAGCAACCCCGTCTTGGGCCAATGCTCGAGTATCAAGCTATTTTTAGTGCCTGACGCACTCATACTAACCAAGCTATCCTTAGCACCTGGGACCATGCTTGCTGCCAGAGGAGAAGATGAAGAGGAAGGGGAAAAGAAATGGGGAGAGGTAGGCAGACAAGAAAGGGGAAGAGAATCAAATGATCGTTTCTCCTGTGTGCCCTGACCGGGAACTGAACCTGGGAGTCCAGATATTGGGCCAATGCTCTATCCACTGAGCCACCAGCCAGGGCTCATGTGCATATCTGTACAAATAAATAAAAACTGTGAAAAGAACTGAAACATGTTTGACAGTGAACCTCAAAAAAAGGAATAAACAGACTCCTTTCTGCTGGTGGATGTCACCAAGTAAGCACTGGTCAAGTCTACTCTCCCACAGTCATCATGTCTAAGTCAGTCTCCCAAAGAGCCAAAACAACTGCAGAAATTCTTTATTGGCAGTCTGAGCTTTGAAATAACCTATGAAAGTCTGAGGAGCCAATTTGAGCAATGGGGAATGATCACAGACTGTGTGGTGATAATAAATCTAAACACCAAGTGCTCCAGAGGCTTTGGTTTTGTCACCTATGCCACTGTGGAGGAGGTGGATGCAGCCATGAATGCAAGGCCACAGAAGGTGGATGGAAGAGTTGTGGAACCAAAGAGGGCTGTCTCAAGAGAAGATCGTCAAAGACCTGGTACCCACTTAACTGTGAAACAGATCTTTGTCAGTAGTATTAAAGAAGACACTAAAGAACATCACCTAAGACATTATTTTGAACAGTATGGGAAATTGAAGTGATTGAAATTATGACTGACCGAGGCAGTGGCAAAAAGAGAGGCTTTGCTTTTGTAACCTTTGATAACCAGGACCCTGTAGAAAGACTGTCATTCAGAAATACCATACTGTGAATGGCCACAACTGTGAAGTAGGAAAGCTGTATCTAAATAAGAGATCAAAGTGGTTCTGGAAACTTCAGAGGTGGTCATGGAGGTGGTTTCGGTGGGAATGACAACTTTGGTCGTGGAGGAAATTTCAGTGGTGGAGCTGGCTTTGGTGGCAGCCATGGTGGAGGTGGATATGGTGGCAGTAGGGATGGCTATAATGGATTTGGTAATGATGGAAGCAATTTTGGAAGTGGCGGAAGCTACAATGATTTTGGCAATTACAACAATCAATCTTCAAATTTTGGAACCATGAAAGGAGGAAACTTTGGAGGCAGAAGCTCTGGCCTCTATGGTGGTGGAGGCCAGTATTTTGCCAAACCATGAAACCAAGGTGGTTATGGCGGTTCCAGTAGCAGCAGCAGCAGTAGTTACGGCAGTGGCAGAAGGTTTTAATTACTGCCAGGAAACAAAGCTTAGCAGGAGAGGAGAGCAGAGCAGTGACAGGGGAGCCACAGATTTGTGAACTGAGCCAAGCACAGTGGTGGCAGAGCCTAGCTGCTACAAAGAAGACATGTTTTAGACAATACTCATGTGAATGGGCAATAAAATACTTGAGGACTGTATTTGTGACTAACTGTATAACAGTTTATTTTAGCTTCTGTTCTGTGGAAAGCATAGAGCATTCCAACAAGGGTTTTATTTAGGTTTCTTTTTCTTTTTTTCACCCAAACTGTTGATTGCTAAAGGTAATTGTCTGATCATGGCACTGAATAAATGTCTTTTTTTTTTAATGTGCTGTGTAAAGTTAGTCTACTCTGAAGCCATCTTGGTAAATTACCCCAACAGTGTGAAGTTAGAATTCTTCAGGATGATGCCAGGTTCCACTTGAAATTTACACTGCTCACAAAAATTAGGGGAGATTTTATCGCTTCATATTTGTTTAGAAATATCCCCTAATTTTTGTGAGCAGTATATTTACAATATTCTTGGACACAGAAGCGACTGTCTTCAAAAACCTTGGTGTAGTTGAATTGACAGTTACTGTGTTGTGACTTGGTGTTCACAATGAAAAGGGTCACCCAAGCAGAGTCATGGGTTTATTTGGTTATAAATGATTGCTGGCACATCCTATATGCAATATACCTAAATTTAATTATGGTACCAGATAAAATTATAGATGGGAATGAAGTTTCTGTATCATCTATTATGTATAATCAATAATTGATTTAATATCCTCTTGGAAAATAAAAAAAGAATACATAAATCATCTTAGAGATGTTCTATTTAAATGATATATACATGGCCCTGGCCGGTTGGCTCAGCGGTAGAGCATCGGCCTAGCGTGCGGAGGATCCGGGTTCGATTCCCGGCCAGGGCACACAGGAGAAGCGCCCATTTGCTTCTCCACCCCTCCCCTTCTCCTTCCTCTCTCTGTCTCTCTCTTCCCCTCCTGCAGCCAAGGCTCCATTGGAGCAAAGATGGCCCGGGCGCTGAAGACGGCTCTGTGGCCTCTGCCTCAGGCGCTAGAGTGGCTCTGGTTGCAACAGAGCAACGCCCCAGATGGGCAGAGCATTGCCCCCTGGTGGGCGTGCCGGGTGGATTCCGGTAGGGCGCATGCAGGAGTCTATCTGACTGCCTCCCCGTTTCCAGCTTCAGGAAAAAAAAAAAAAAAAAAAAAAGTTATATAACATTCACTATGTACCTTGCACTGCTCTAAATAATTTCCACATATAATTCATTTAATCCTTATAACTTAAATATAGGTACTGTTTTCTCCCTTTAGATATGAGAAACCTTGGGCACAGAAAGGAAAGCTAACTTTCCTATGTTTACATAGCTCATAAGTGGCAATAATGGAACTTAATTCCAACAACTGTGGTCCTACAATCTATACTCTTAAACATTAAGTGATGCTGATTCCCACAATCCATAGGGAATAATAAGAATTAAAGAAATAATAGAGCCCTGGCTGGGTAGCTAAGTTGATTAGAGCACTGTCCCAAAGCACAGGGGTTGCTGGTTCAGTTCCCAGGCAGGACACATACAGGAACAAACTGATGTCTCTCCCTGTCTCTCCCTTCCTTTCTCACTAAAATCAAATAAATTTTTTTTTAAATTATAGAAAAACAAGAGCAAATAATATTATAGGACTACAAATTAAAAAGCAGCTGGAAGTGTTTCTCTTTTGTTTGTTTTTTTGGTGGGGAGGTGAAGTTATTTCTACCACTGAAGAATAACTGGGTATCTGAATTTATAGTAACCTGTCAGCATTAGTACAAATTTTAAGGCTGGAGTAAAAATGGCCAGGCCACTATTTGAATATATGAATACTCAAGCTTGTTACTATCACCATTGCAGTAGGAAGTAAGTTGTCTAAAGTTCAAATGGTCTTTTTCACTTTTTAAATTTGTGGCTCCTTTTTAGTCTTACAAGTAGGAAAATACACGATAAATGAAGAGAGAGAGGTTAGGTTATCACTGATTGAAACGAAAATCTGGGACTCCATTTCAGAGTTTAACTTTTCCCATTAAATCATGAGTTGTTACTAGCAAAATATAAAAACAAACAAAGCACATACTTAATTCATAATAACTATAATCAAATAAAAAAATTGTTAAAGACGACAGTCGGCCCTGGCCGGTTGGCTCAGTGGTAGAGCGTCGGCCTAGCGTGCGGAGGACCCGGGTTCGATTCCCGGCCAGGGCACATAGGAGAAGCGCCCATTTGCTTCTCCACCCCTCCGCCGCGCCTTCCTCTCTGTCTCTCTCTTCCCCTCCCGCAGCCAGGGCTCCATTGGAGCAAAGATGGCCCGGGCGCTGGGGATGGCTCCTCCGCCTCTGCCCCAGGCGCTAGAGTGGCTCTGGTCGCAACATGGCGACGCCCAGGATGGGCAGAGCATCGCCCCCTGGTGGACAGAGCGTCGCCCCTGGTGGGCGTGCCGGGTGGATCCCGGTCGGGCGCATGCGGGAGTCTGTCTGACTGTCTCTCCCTGTTTCTAGCTTCAGAAAAATGCAAAAAAAAAAAAAAAAAAAAAAAAAGACGACAGTCGTTCACCCATGATTAAACACAAAGATACCAGAAGGTAATCTAATAAAAAAATTTTTTTTTAATTTTCCACTAATGAGAGAGAGAGAGAGAGAAAGGGAAAGGGAAAGGAGGAATAAAGGGAGAAAGGGGGGAAGGAAAGAAGGAAGAGAGTGAGAAGGGGGAAGGGAGAAGGGAGAAAGGGAGGGGAAAAGGGAAAGGGAGGGGAAAAGGGAGAGGGGGGAAGGGGGGAAGGGAAGAAGAAAGGGGGAAGGGAAGAAGAAAGGGGGAAGGGAAGAAGGAAGGGGAAAGGGAGAAAGGGAGGGGAAAAGGGAGAAGGGGAAGGGAGGAAGGGGAAAGGGAGGGTAGAAGGGAAGGGAAGGGAAGGGGGAAAGAAGTGGGGAAGGGAGAAAGGAAGGAGGGAAAGGAAAAAAGGAGAAAGGGGAAAAGGGAGGAAGGGAGGTGGGAAAGGGAGAAAGGGAAGGGGGAAGGGAGAAAGGGAGGTGGGAAGGGAGAAAGGGAAGGGGGAAGGGAGAAAGGGAGGTGGGAAGGGAGAAAGGGAAGGGTAAGGGAGAAAGGGAGGTGGGAAGGGAGGGAGGAAGGGTAAGGGGGGAAGAGAGGTGGGAAAGGGAGAAAGAGAAGAAGGAGGAAGGAAGGGGGAAAGGGAGTTGGGAAAGAGGGAAGGGTAGGGGAAAGGGGGAAAGGGGGAAAGAGGAAGGGGAGAAGAGAGGGAGGAAGGGAGAAGGGGGAAAGGAGAAAGGGAGAGGGGAAGGGAGGTAGGAGGGGAAAGGGAGGAAGGAAGGGGTGAAGGGAGGAAGGGATGGGGGAAAGGAGAAAGGGAGGGAGAGCAGGAGAGCTGGAGAACAGTAGAGAGGGAGAAAGAGAAAAGCATCAACTTGTTGTTCTATTTAGTTGTGCATTCATTGACTGCTTCTTGTAGATGCCCTTACTAGAGTCAAACCCTGGAGCTCAGTGTACCAGGACAACACGTTATCCACTGAGCCACCCAGCCAAAGCCAAAAGAGGGAGTTTTGAAAAAGAATGAAAGTAATTTAATTTACAGGAATGTAAAAGTACAAAGAAGGCATAAGAAAATAAAATCTCAAACATAAAACTAGGAAAAGGAGAAAGTGAAAGGCAAAGCAAAGGAGCTAATGTCTGCAATGTAGATCTATAGTTTAATAGCACAAACACGAAAGAAAACTGAAGTTAAAAATGGATTAAATATTCCAGCTTTGGAAAAATGCAAAAAAAATGGATTAAATAAATAAAAGTATTATTCAGTAAAACCCAACAAAAGCTGGAAAGAAATATATATATGTGATGTAGAAAAACCTACTTTATATATAAATTACTTTCAAAAGTATTCAAATCACCCTTTCTGAAGAATATTAGGAAAAAATTAGGAAAACTGACCTACCTTTCGAACAATACCGTCTTCTACATTTGATTTTTTATTACCTCCCTGTTTACCCAATAAAGTAATCTCTAGTTGGCAAAAAGGCTTCGGTAAAATATCACATTGTGTAAAGAATTTTCGCCATTCAACAATATATGCTTTTAGCAAAGCTGTATCATCTTGATGGCTCAGTACTCGCTGAAAAACAGAATTGTACCAATTTGAAATACAGGTGCTTTAAAGAATACTAGAAATTTTTTATGCTATAAATATTAAACATTTTATTTATTGTACAAAATATCTTAAACTCAAAAGAAATGAAAACAATGGTATATATCCAAGAGAAAATTAAAATATATTCACATGAACTTGTGATGATTTCACAATACATATATCAAATCATGTTGTATACCTGAAACAAATAAAATGTTTTATGTCAATAATATATCAAGTAAAACAAAACACCCTATAATGTCACCCCATTAAATTTAATTTCTAAAAAATCCTGTATCTATTAGCTATTACCTTCTCTCCCTCTATTTCTCCCTTCTCTCATGCCCCAACCCTAAGCAACCACTAACTTACTTTCTGTATTTATGTATTAGCCTGTAGTAGCATCCATCAGTATTTTATTTCTATTTATGGCTAAATACGATTTCATTTTCTGGATGTCTCATATTTTGTTTATGTTTGAGCAATGACAGACATTTGAGTTGTTTAAACCTTTGTCTATCATAAATAACGCAGCTATAAATATCTATGTATAAAAATATGTTCACAAAAACTTGTAATACTCACCAAGAATAAAAGAGAGGACTCAAGGAAAATCAGAAATGAAAGGAAACATTACAACTGATACCAGAAGTATACAGACTACAACATTATCTGCCAACAAATTTGACAACTTAGAAGAGATGAATCAATTACTAGAAATATACAATCTACTAAGAGTAAAGCATAAAAACCCAAAAAATCTGAAGACTAATTACTAGTAAGGAGATTGATTCAGTAACAAAAAAAATTCAAAAAACAAAAGTCCAGGACTAGATGGCTTCACTGGTAGATTTTTATTTTTTTAAGAAAGAGAGAGAAAGGGAGAGAGATGAGAAGCATCAACTGGTAGCTTCAGTACTTTAGTTTTCCATTGTTTTTCATATGTGCCTTGTGGGGTGGGGGGAATGGGGGATGCTCAAGCCAATCAGTGACCCCTTGCTCAAGCTAGCAACCTTAGGCTTCAAGCTCTCTACCTTTGGACTCAAGCCTGTGACCATGGGGCCATGTTGATGATTCCACACTCAAGCTGGCAAGCCCATGCTCAAGCCAGTGACCTCAGGGTTTCAAAGTTGAGACCTCAGTGTCCCAGGTTGACGCTCTATCCACTGTACCACCACCAGTCAGGCTTCACTGGTGAATTTTATCAAGCATTTAAATAAGAATTAATACTGATCTTTCTCAAATTCTTTAAAAAATTAGAAGATGAGGAAATACTTCCAAACTCATTTTACAAGGCCAGCATTACCTTGATTCCAAAATCAGACAAGGATGCTATAAGAAAATTACAGACCAATATCCATAAAATAGATGCAAAAATCCTGAAAATATTAGCAAACCTAATTTTACAGCACATTAAAAGGATTATACATCATGATCAAGTGGGACTTATTCAGTAATGCAAGAATGGTTCAACATTGTTAAATCAAAATCCATGTGATATGCCACATTGACAAAATGAATAAAAATCATAGGATCATCTTGATAGATGCTAAAAAAGCATTTGACAAAATTCAATATCCTTTTATGATAAAAAACTCAACAAGGTGGGTATAGTGAGAACGTACCTTAACACAATTAGGCATATTATGACAAGCCCACAGCTAACATCATATTCAATGGTGAAAAGCTGAAGGCCTTTCCTCTAAGGTCAGAAACAAGGCAGGATGCTTACTCTCACCAATTCAATTCAACACAACATTAGAACATCCAGAGCAATTAGGCAAGAAAAAGAACTAAAGGCATCCAAATTGGGAAGAAAGTTGTAAAACTGTCACTATTTGAAGATGATATATTATATATAGAAAACCCTAATGACTCCACAAAAAACTGTTAAAATAAACAAATACAGTAAAGTGGCAGGATACAAAAATCAAAACTCAAAAATTGCTGTTTCTATATTGTCTGTTTCATAGCAAACTATCAAAAAGAGAACTTAAGAAAACAATTCCACGGCCTATCGTGCGGAGGACCCGGGTTCGATTCCCGGCCAGGGCACACAGGAGAAGCGCCCATTTGCTTCTCCACCCCTCCGCCGCGCTTTCCTCTCTGTCTCTCTCTTCCCCTCCCGCAGCCAAGGCTCCATTGGAGCAAAGATGGCCCGGGCGCTGGGGATGGCTCTGTGGCCTCTGCCTCAGGCGCTAGAGTGGCTCTGGTCGCAACATGGCGATGCCTAGGATGGGCAGAGCATCGCCCCCTGGTGGGCAGAGCATGCCCCTGGTGGGCGTGCCGGGTGGATCCCGGTCGGGCGCATGCGGGAGTCTGTCTGACTGTCTCTCCCTGTTTCCAGCTTCAGAAAAATGAAAAAAAAAAAAAAAAAAAAAAAAAAAAGAAAACAATTCCATTTATAATGCATCACAAAGAATAAAATACCTAGGAATAAATTTAGCCAGGCATATGCCAGATCTATACTGAAAACTATAAAACATTGATGAAAAAAACTGAAGACACAAAAGTGAAAAGATGGTCTGTGTTTATGAATTAGAAGAATATTATAGTATTAAAATGTTCATATACTCCCAAAGAAATCTACAATGGAGAAAGGACAGTCTCCAATAAATGGTGTTGGGAAAATCAGACAACCACATGCAAAAGAATAAAACTTGACCACTATCACACAACGGATACAAAAAATTAACTCAAAATGGATTAAAGACTAAAATTTAAGACCTGAAACCATAAAACTCCTAGAATACATAGGTGATAATCTCCTATCAGTGTTGGAATAAGTTTTTTTTTTACTTGATACCAAAAGCAAAAATAAACAAATAGGACTACATCAAACTAAAAAGCTATCTGTAGAAGGAAGTATCAACAAAATAAAAAGGCAATTTAATGAATGGGAGAAAATATTTGCAAATCCTATCTGACTAGGGTTGATATCCAATATAGACAAAAAACTCATACAACTCAATAGCAAGAAAAACAAAAACAAAAGGCAAAACAAACAAAAGCCCACAAACAATTAAAAAATGGGCAGAATATCTGAAGAGATCTCTTTCCAAAGAAAACATACAGATGATGAGCAACAGGTACATGAAAAGATGCTCAATATCACTAATCATCAGGGGAATGAAAATCCAAGCCACAATGAGATGCTACTTCATAGCTGGTAGAATGGTTGTTATAAAAAAACACAAGAAATAAGTGTTGGCAAAACTTGTGGAGAAAGGGAACCCTCATGCACTGTTAGTGGGAATATAAACTGGTGCAGCCACTATGGAAAATAGTATGGAGATTCCTCAAAATATTAAAAATTGAACTATCAGATGACTCTGAAATTCCACTTCTAGATATCTATCCAAAGGGGAAAAATCTAATTTGAAAAAATATAGTCAGCCCTACATATTCATGGGTTCTGCATCTGTAGTTAGTTGAATCTGTAGGTGCAGAACTCACAGATACAAGAGCTGACTAAGGGATCTGAACATCCATGGATTTTGGTATCTGCTGGGGGCTGGGGTACCCTTAAACCAACCCCCCTTGTATACTGAGGGAGGACTATAGCACCCCCATGTTCACTGCATAGTATTTACAATAGCCAAGATATGGAAACAACCTGCATGTACATATAGTGGATAAAGAAAATGTGGTGTATATATATATAGACACAATGAAATATACTGCTCACAAAAATTAGGGGATATTTTCAAAATAAATATAAAGCTATAAAATATCCCCTAATTTTTGTGAGCAGTATATTATTCAGCCATAAAAATGCCTTGCCATTTGGAACAACATGAATAAAATTTGAAGAAAATTACTGTCAGCTTGAGAAAAGGTATTAGTCATGAGAATAAAAAAAGATTTATTCAAAACCCTGGGCTTGCCCGGTCAAGATGGGAGTTGAAGCTTCCTGCCCCCCCCCCCCCAAACTCTCTCTCTCTCCTCTAAAATGAATAAATAAAAATTAAAAAAAAAAAAAGATTAAAAAAAAAAAAAAGATTTATGTGGCCTGACATATGGTGAAAAATAAATGGTGATGAGGACATCTAATGCAGTGGTTTTCAACTGTCGGTTGGCCAAAAATTTTGTGCTGGTCTACGAAAATTTATCACCCTGATCTTGTGATGAACTCTCTCACAGACTGGCATGGAAGTTTTGGTGGACTGGCACTGGTTGACAGACCCATGGTCAAAAAACATTGACTAAGGGACCTATAAAAAACTGATTTTCTTTATGTCTTTTCTTTCTTTAAAAAAATAAACTTATTGGGGTGACACTGACAATAACATTTATATAGGTTTCAGGTGTACAATTCTATAAGACATTATTTGCATAATGCACTGTGTGTTCAACAAAACCTAGTCTCTTTCCATCACCATATATATCTGACCACCTTTACCCTCTTTTCAACCTCCTCCCAAACCCCTTCCCCTTTGGTAACCACCATTCTGTTATCTGTGTCTATGAGTTTGTTTTGTTTGTTCATTTGTTGTTTATAGCATCTTTTAATTGAGGATAATAATTTACTCTCTAGAAAAAAATGTCACTGATGGGGGAAAAAATATGATAATCATTTCATTAAAAATTTGTTTAACAGGTATGTCAAGAGTCAATGTTATATTTAAAATTACTTCAGGAAGTCTTACATTTAAAATATTAACATATTTTATAATATATATTATAGTATTCTTTGAGTACAACCTTAAATTTAATATAAAGATTCAGAACTTACTGCCTGTGCTTGCTTTATAAACTCAAGAATATCTTCTTTTAAAGCCTGGTGAATTTTTGCTGGGCCTTTATCATCCCACAGACAGACTGCATGCACATCCCTATAAAAATAAAGCAGGTAAGCAAACATTAACACTAAAACAAGAATAAAGACAAACTCATGTTAAGTCCTGTTTAAATATAGTTTCCAGGGATCATGCTAGACAAGCTAACAGTGCTTGAATCCATTCATAAACCAAACATTTTTTGATAAGTTGTCTCACATTCATTTCTATTTTTAATTCTTTGTGATTTGTTTTCTTTAAATCTCTGCTAGTTATTGCATATTTTTAATTATAAAAGTATACTATCTCCCAATTCCATTCCCCAATATGAACTACTACTATTTTCTTGTTCAAAGCAAGTATAAATCCTTTTAATTCTTTAACACAGTATATGTAAAACAGTCTTATCTTTCAGAAAAATATAGTAATTTAAATGCTGTTATAATCACCTAGCTTCCTCCACACATTCATTACATTTATTTTTTCAAGTTTTTAAAAATCATGTTTATTACTCTAATCAAAAGTTACTCACACAATACAGCATGGTTTTACAATCTGAATATTTTATTTCTCATGATTATATAGTCTAAATGACTAGCTCACAATCCAAGACAGTTTTGTTTTGTTGTCCAAAATGGTGTTAGTGTTGCAGGGCAAAAAGACCTTATTGACAAAAAAGTTACATTTAACAATATCAAGAACAATGTGCTGGTACCACACAGATTACAAAGTGGCTTCAAACAAGACATTCTCCCACCTCTCACAGCAAAGGGGATTAAGATAAAAAACAAAACAAAAACAAAAAACCCTAAAAAACTTTTATATAAAGATCAAGATTATAAATTATTAATCCATGATGCTCAAAAGTGAGAGAATTAAATGTAAGTCTAAAATCAGGTGAATCTTCTCATTTCTTCTTCTTTGTGGAATATAGTTTTTCTTCAAGTGGGACAGGGACAACCCCTTCACACTCTTTTACTTCCTGGGTCAGAGGGTATTTTATAATATTAGGTCTAATCACATTAATGTCTCGAGACAAATGTTCCATTATGCTTCCAACAGTTGTTGGTGCATAAAAACCCACCAAGAAATACCCTCCTCTACTGTGGCACTGGCTGTGGGAGAGATTTTATGAGGAAGCATTTGTTCACTCAGGTTTCCAAGGCCCGCACTATGGCCCCTTTGTCAAATCATAGGATGTCCCCTATCATCCATTTCAAAGCATAGCAGTCTCTGGCCGCTTTTAGGATCAAAGCCAGCTTGTAGCAGGGCATGCTCAAATGTGTGGTGCCGCTCCAGACCACTGAGCCAGCTCCCAGGAAGATGGAGAGGCGGGAACCTGAGAGGTGCTGGACTAGTAGGTTCCTGGGTGGAGAAAGTCTATATTCATTACATTTACACATTAATTACTACTGTATCTCCTTTATTTAAAAAAAAGACAAAGCCTGACCAGGCGGTGGCGCAGTGGATGGAGCGTCGGACTGGGATGCAGAGCAGAGGACCCGGGTTCGAGACCCCAGGCTCGCCAGCTTGAGTGCGGGCTCATCTGGTTTGAAGAAAAGCCCACCAGCTTGAACCCAAGGTCGCTGGCTCTAGCAAGGGGTTACTTAGTCGGCTGAAGGCCCACAGTCAAGGCACATATGAGAAGGCAATCAATGAGCAACTAAGGTGCTGCAATGCGCAATGAAAAACTAATGATTGCCTGACTGGTGGTGGCGCAGTGGATAAAGTGTCGACCTGGAATGCTAAGGTCGCCGGTTCGAAACCCAGGGCTTGCTCAGTCAAGGCACATATGGGAGTTGATGCTTCCTGCTCCTCCCCCTCTTCTCTCTCCTCCCTTCTCTAAAATGAATAAATAAAATCTTTAAAAAAAAAAAAAAGAAAAACTAATGATTGATGCTTCTCATCTCTCTCCGCTCCTGTCTGTCTGTCCTTGTCTATCCCTCTCTCTGACTTACTCTCTGTCTCTGTAAAAAATAAATAAATAAAAAATTTAAAAAAGACAAAAAGAAACCCACAACCAAGAAAAACCCAAAAACAAAAGCTCTCATAAACAAATATACAAAAACTCTAAACTTAAAAGTTGACATTTTACCCAAAGGACATTCATTAGGAAATATATTGCATTGTGTATTCACCGCCTCTCGCACAAAGTTAATTTCTTTTTTGTATTTTTCTGAAGCTGGAAATGGGGAGAGACAGTCAGACAGACTCCCGCATGCGCCCGACCGGGATCCACCCGGCACGCCCACCAGGGGGCGATCCTCTGCCCCTCCGGAGCGTCGCTCTGTTGCGACCAGAGCCACTCTAGCGCCTGGGGCAGAGGCCAAGGAGCCATCCCCAGCGCCCGGGCCATCTTTGCTCCAATGGAGCCTTGGCTGCAGGAGGGGAAGAGAGACAGAGAGGAAGGAGAGGGGGAGAGGTGGAGAAGCAGATGGGCGCCTCTCCTGTGTGCCCTGGCCAGGAATCGATCCCAGGACTTCTGCACGCCAGGCCGACGCTCTACCACTGAGCCAACCGGCCAGGGCCACAAAGTTAATTTCTTAATTACCAAGTTGTAGAGCAAGGAAACATAACAAAAGTGTAGTCTTAAAGGATTCTTTTATTCAAAAAATGCTCCCCAGTGACCCATTCAGTGTCTTCTGGAGTCCTTGCTATAAAAAATGTCAAAGAAATCTAAATAAAACATCTCCAAAATTATAACATTATAACAATGGCCAAATAGTTTGTTTTACATTCAGATTCTTAGGAACATCATTATAACCCAAAGTTATGTCTGCATATTAATTTAAACTTGCTTTTATCATTTGTTAAAATCAGCTTAATAGTGGTATCTGGCTCAGTGCCTAGGATGCAGTAAGGACACAAATATCTGTTAAATAACAACATAACTGGTAACATATGACTGCTTAATATGTGCAGATTCTATTCTAAGCTGTTTGAACTCATCCTTCACAGGAACTTTGAAAGAGTACTATTTTTATCACCACTTTACAGATGTGAACACTGAGGCTAAAAAAGTTAAGGAACATCACCAAGATTATACAACTAGTATATGTTGGAACCAGCCAATTGAGATCCAGAGCCCACACCAAAATTTCCCCCCAAATTTAGTCTTACACTCCTTCAATCATCTAATAAAGAGTAGCCAAAATAATTTCTATAAAATTCAAAAATCACATCATATTACCTCTACATTTAAAATCCTCCAATGGGCCTCCATTGTTTTTTGAATAAAGTACAAAATAGTTACTTGACCCCTATAATATGGCTACAATCTCACCTCATGACTAAAGGAATCTAGAGTTGAAAAGAAGAAATTGATAGAAAAACAGTTTATAATTCACTACTTTTACAACCAGTGGTAGTCAACCTGGTCCATTGGGCATTCCAGCTTTCATGGTGGGCAGTAGTGGAGCAACCAAAGTATAAATAAAAAGATAGATTTAACTATACTAAGTTGTTTTATAAAGATTTATTCTGCCAAACAGCAAAAATTCGACATAAAGTACTTGGTAAGTAATTATTATTATATGCTTTAACTTGCTGTAACTCTGCTTTATAAATTTTATAAAGTAAAGTTACTTCCCTACTTTATAAATCACCATTATTGTGAAACCGGTGGGCGGTTATAAAATTTTACTACTAACAGAGATACAAAAGTGGGCAGTAGGTATAAAAAGGTTGACTCCCCCTGTTAACAGTATTACTATGCATACAAAGACAAGATGTAAGATCATGGTGGAAGAATATTTTATGAAGTAACAATGAGCAAAAGACTGTGGATCACTATGGCGTCTGCAGTGAACTAGAGACAAATCAATGTTAGCATGTGATGTGGGGAGTGATAAGCAAGAAATTAGCCAGACTAACTTCATTTTAGCACCTACATTCAATCAGTCCTACTGTACCCATTACATAATGTCAATCCAATTTGGTTATTTCCATCTATCACCACTATCATAATAAAATTCACCACCATCTCTTGTTTATTGTAACAAAAATCTTTATGAATTGACTGCTTACTATGTGCCAGGCACTTTACATATACTGACTTGTGTTAGTTTAGGTTTTCCAAGAAGCAGATGGGATTAGAAGAGCAAGAGATTTATTGAGGGAAATGCCTGGGAGGGAAAACAGAAAATGAGCTACAGGAAGCTGGGCAAGGGATAAGCCTACAATGCTGGTCTAATTCCTGAAGGGAAGAGTAGAAAGGAAGGTTGGGTAGCAAGAATCTTAGCATACAGGGCAGTTCTAATGAAATCTGATAAAGCTGGAGAGTTCTGGAACAAGTCACTCATCAGAGGAGATCCAGGTCTATCTAAAATAGGGCTATCTTAGCCTCCCTGCATATTCAAACCACTGCTGGGTACATGTCAGAAGGGCTCAAATGTGACTTGCTTCTCATAAGGCAAGAGGGAATAGTGTGGTGAAGGATGGGCAGCTCCAAAAAAATCTTACCCAAGTCAGTCAAACTCAGTAATGATTTAATACACCTTCTCTAGCTCCCTTTTCTTAACCTCCAGGTATTCCATGTGTTGCTGTATTAGGAAAAATGTCCTCAATATATATACTCTTTCTTATTCAAAATACAACACTACCACATGATAAAAACACGTCAAGTCTCCTGGTCAATCTTCTAAACAGTTTTTGAAACGATTTTATTTATTGATTTTAGAGAGAGAAAATGGTGGAAGGAAGAACGGGAAGCATCAACTCATACATATACTCATAGTGCCTTGACTAGGCAATCACAGGGTTTCGAACTGGAACCTCAACGTTCCAGGTCGATGCTTTATCCACTGCACCACTACAGGTCAGGTCTGGCCAATTTTCAAACACATTTTGAGAAACATATATTTGAAAAATGTATATAGTTCTGAGGGTCAGGAATCTAACAGCAGCTTAATTGGGTAGTTCTAGCTCAGGGTCTTTTATGAGGTTGCAGTCAAGCTCTCGGCAAAAGATCTGGGTCTGTATTCAACTAGGACTGAATCTTTTTCCAAGCTTATATGGTAGTTGGCAAGTCTCAACTCTTCACTAGCTGCTCAGTTCCTCACCAGGTGGAACTTCCATAAGGCCATCTACAGTATGACAGCTCATTTTCCCCAGAGTGAGAAAGAGAGATCTCAAGACAGAAATTGTGGTGTTTTATAACATAATTTTGGAAGTGACAAACTATCACTTCTGTCATATATACGGCTCACAAAAATTAGAGGATATTTCAAAATAAACATGAAGCGAAAAAAGCATTTGATTTCATTAAAGAACATCAGAAAAGCAAACAAGTAAAAGAAAGTTGTTCAATTATGCAAATGAGATGCAAAACCAACTTTTACTTCATTGGTGAAAATGCACTATACAAAAGGCTGAAAATACTGGAGTATCTGCATGTACCCTGATTCCCTAATTTTTGTGAGCAGTATATAAGATAATGTGCTTGGTTTGTTTTAAGCTGCTAAGGTTTAGAGCAATTTGTTATGCAGCAACAGATAACGAATACACACATAGATACAACAAAGAAGGTAGAGGGATATAAGGCTAGTGTAATCATTCAGATGATGACTGGGGAAAAGACAGCTGGGACAGAATAAAGTTCAAGAGATATTTAATAAAATTCTGTGAAACCAAGTAACCAACTGGATATAACAAAGTAAAAAACCATAGGCGGTTCATGCTAGCTGACAGGTTTTTGGCTTGAGACTATGAATAACAGATTTTTATGATTCTAAATTTGGAGTACTTACATAATTTAAAAGACAGACATATGCAGGGAACAAAATGCAACATTAGTCTAGAAGACTAACTCAGAGTAAGAATCTGAATTGCTTATATAGAGATGAAAATTCCAGTAAAAGAAACGAAAAAAATGGAACCCATTTATGCCTCATGTTTCATTATTGCAACAGAAGTGACATAGGAGTAATTTATATCCTACTGTTCAAGGTCATCACCGAGGTCTGAGTTTTCACACATGTCTGCCTCCTGAGGGTAGTACACGTATGCTATCATATGGCTCAGAGAGTTAGTCACTACTGCAGATACTAGCATGCTGCGAGCTTGTCAAAAAGTGGTGTGAATTTTCAGAAAAGTTTTGAAGAACTGAATTTCAAAAATTTCAACCTGCAGCATAAGTGGGTTAAGGGGCACAGAGGATGAGTCAGCTAAGAACACTGAGATCAGGCAGACTTTAGACAAGAGATAGAAGAGAAAAACCAGGAGACAATGGTGTCATAAAAACTAAGGAATAAGAAAAAAATTTTTTTAATTCAGTGAGAGGAGGGGAGGCAGAGAGACAAGACTCCTGCATGTCCCCCAACCGGGATCCACCCAGAAAGCCCACTAGGGGGCGAGCTCTGCCCATCTGGGGCATTGCTCCGTTGCTCAGCAACCATGCTCTTCTTAGCAACTGAGGTGAGAAGAGGCCAACTTGCTCCAATTGAGCCATGGCTGCCGGAAAGAAAGAGAGGGAGAGAAGGGGAGAGGAAGAGAAGGAGAAAGAAGTGAAGGGGGATGGAGAAGCAGATGGGTGCTTCTCCTGTGTGCCCTGATCAGGAATTGAACACAGGACATCCACATGCCAGGCCAACACACTACCACTGAGTAAACCAGCCAGAACCAAGAAAAACATTAAAAAAAAAATCATTGCCTGACCTGTGGTGGCGCAGTGGATCAAGCATCAACCTGGAATGCTGAGGTCGCTGGTTCAAAACCCTGAGTTTGCCCAATCAAGGCACATGTGAGAAGCAACTAACTTTGAGTTGATGCTTCCTGTTCCTCCCTCCACCACCTCTCTTTCTCTCTCTCTCTCTCTTCTCTCTAAAATCAATAAATAAAATCTTTTAAAAATTTGTATTTATTGTAGCCTGACCAGTGGTGATGCAGTGGCCACAGAATCGACCTGGAACGCTGAGATCCCCAGCTTGAAACCCTGTGATCACTGGCTGAGCATGGGCTCATCAGCTTGAGGATGGGGTTGCTGGCTTGAGGGCAGGGTTGCAGGCTTGGCTGGAGCCCCCTCGTCAAGGCACGTATAAGAAGCAATTAGTGGACTAACCAGGCGGTGGTGCAGTGGATAGAGCATCAGACTGGGATGCAAAGGAACAGGGTTTGAAACCCTGAGGTCGCTAGCTTGAGCACAGGGTTGCTGCCTTGAGCATGGGATCATAGACATGACCTCATGGTTGCTGGGTGCTGCAACAAAGAACTAATGATGTTTCTCGTCTCTCTCCCTCCTGTCTGTCCCTATCACCAAAAAAAAAAAAAAAAAAAAAAAGCAATCAGTGAACAACTAAAGTGAAGCAACTATGAGTTGATGCTTCTCCCTCTCCCTCCTCTTTCCCTCTCTCTCTAAAAAGCAATCAATAAAAAAATTAACTTATAGTAAAGAAAAATTTTCTAAAAAATAAGGTCTCACAAGTTGAAATAATTATTATTTAATTCTGATTTCCATTTCACACACCAGAGTCAAACCAAACAATATGTATCAAAAGCAGCAATTCTCAACTGAGAGAGAGGTACTGCCTCCTCTGGACATTTGGAAACATGAGAGCATTTTTTCTTTCAATAATGAGGGGTAGGAAGGATAGTACATAAGGAATGTCCACTAAAAGACTTTATGAGGCTGAAGGCCAGAGTAATAACCCACAACATACAGAACAGTCTTTTATAATCATCGAAAGTGTCTATAGCACTCCCAAGAAAAATAAGGATGTAGATGAGAAAATGAGAGTAAATAATCAATGTAGTTTAATATCAATACATTAAATACATCAATCAGATTTAAATATGAGCAACGTCTGTTACTAATATGGTCAAATAGGCTAAAATTTGGAAAGATTTTATTTAATTAATGTAAGTCTTGCAATTTTGGTGATGGCATTGATAAGATATACAAGAATCCTAAAAGGGTTGCCTCAGGTAACCTCGGGTAACTCCAAGGAGATCAAGGATTTTTAAAAACAGTATTTTCAGACCACTAACTTTAGCAAGCATGAGGTTATTGATGACTACTGCTTAGAAGTATACATTAAGCAAGAACAGCATCACACTATGCTCTGATATCCAGTCAGGAGAACACAGAGAACAAGCATTATTCTACACGATGAAGCATGTTATCGACAAAAATTGGCAAAGTTAAAACAAAAAGAAACCCTACCACATTCAACATATTATTCATAAAATAGTTCAATCAATCAAATTTAAGAAAAGTACATGTATATATAAATGCTTTGAAGTTTTTATATAGCAATTTTCTTTTTCGGGGACAGAGAGAGAGTCAGAGAGAGGGATAGATAGGGATAGACAGACAGGAATGGAGAGAGATGAGAAGCATCAATCATCAGTTTTGTGACACCTTAGTTGTTCATTGATTGCTCTCTCATATGTGCCTTGACCGCGGGCCTTCAGCAGACCAAGTAACCCCTTGCTCGAGCCAGTAACCTTGGGTCCAAGTTGGTGAGCTTTGCTCAAACCAGATGAGCCCGCGCTCAAGCTGGCGACCTCGGGGTCTCGAACCTGGGTCGTCTGCATCCCAGTCCAACGTTCTATCCACTGTGCCACTGCCTGGTCAGGCTAAATGCTTTGAAGTTTTAAAAGATCTCTGCTATTTCTTATTGAACGCTAATTTGTCAAAGGCAGAATCATGGATATACAATATTATGCAACAAATTCTATGTTATTTAGGGAAATCAAATTATTTTCTTATGTAATAAGGAAAATAAGGAGCACAATAGCTTATGTATATGTATAGACTATTCAATCATACATCTACACTCAGTGATGTAGTATATATTTCATTAGTGCACAACCACACAAAAAAATTTCAACAAGTCTACGACAGCTATCCTTAGGAAGACACGGTTGCAAACCTGACCCTTGGCTGGTATCTGGGAACTTGGATTTTCGGAAAGTTCTCGCCAATTCCCAATAAGAATGGCTCATTGTAACTTATACTGTTTATGTAAAGACTCTATATATGTTAAATACTTGCTTTTCAACTAAGAGTATGGAATTTTGGTTCATGTCAGGCACAGGCTGCCTACGTGACCAGACCCTGGGAAAAACCCTGGGCACTGAGTCTTTAATGAGCTACCATGGTAGACAGGATTTCACAGGTGTTGTAACAAGGAGTTGCTGAAGGAATTAAGTATATCCTGTGTGACTCCACTGGGAGAAAACGCTTGGTTTCCCCTGGACTTTGCCATATGCATCTTCGTGGCGTTTTGTTTCGTATTCTCCATTGCAATAAATTATAGCCATGAGTACAACTATATGCGGAGTCCTATGGGTCTTCCTAGCAATCTTTGAAGACTGCTGACATGATGGTGTCAAAAACAGGTCCACTAGAACAGCTCTGACTCATGGAAACCAGGGGAAGCACTGTTTGGGAAGTAGGAAATGGTAGGACAACAACTCTTTCCTGCCTGGGTGGCTATAAACAGTAGCTGAGTGCCTGACCAGGCGGTGGCACAGTGGATAGAGCGTCGGACTAGGATGTGGAGGACTCAGGTTTGAGACCCCAAGGTCGCCAGCTTGAGCGTGGACTCATCTGGTTTGAGCAAAACTCACCAGCTTGGACCCAAGGTCGTTGGCTTGAGCAAGGGGTTACTCGGTCTGCTGAAGGCCCACGGTCAAGGCACATATGAGAAAGCAATCAATGAACAACTAAGGTGCCGCAAGGAAAAACTGATGATTGATGCTTCTCATCTCTTTCCGTTCCTGTCTGTCCCTATCTATCCCGCTCTCTGACTCTCTCTCTGTCTCTGTAAAAAATACAAAAAAACCAAACAAACAAAAAAACAAAACAGCAGCTGAGCTGGTATCCACTGTGAGAGCGAAGAGCTACCAATGAAACTTAGAAATAATAGCGCTAACCCGGGAGAGGGGCTTGCTGAATTCCCTGGCTGCTTCTGGCCATGTTGATTAGAATGAGAGGACAAAAAGCACAGCCTGGGTGGTGTCTTTGGTTTTTGTTGGCCTCTAAGTAGGAGGAGAAAAGGCCCCAAAATTCCCAAAGCCAAGTGTTAGGTAGACCCCAAATGTCAAACTTTTATGTTACTTTCTCCTCCAAGCATGAGAAAATAAATTAGATCCCAGGGCTGGAGAAAGTTTTAGATACATCAAGGGAGAGGAAATCACCCCAACTGTTTTAGTCAGCTTAACTGATGCTGTTGCATTAATCCCTCCATACTTCTTTTTGTGACAGAGAGAGATGGTCAGAGGGACAGATAGGGACAAACAGGAAGGGAGAGAGATAAGAATCATCAATTCTTGCTGAGGTCGCCGGTTAAAAACCCTGGGCTTGCGTGGTCAAGGAACATATGGGAGTTGATGCTTCCAGCTCACCCCCACCCCCCGTCTCTCCCTCTCCTCTCAAAAATGAATAAATAAAAAACTTTTTTAAAAAATTAAAAAAAAAACACAACAATCATCAATTCTTCATTGTGGCTCATTAGTTGTTCATTCATTGATTTCTCATATGTGCCTTGACCAGGGGTCTACAGCAGAGTGAGTGACTCCTTGCTCAAGCCAGCAACCTTGTGCTCAAGCTAGTGAGTCCATGCTCAAGCCGGATGAGACTGCGCTCAAGCCGGCAATCTTGGAGTTTTGAACCTGGGTCCTCCACATCCCAGTTCGATGCTCTATCCACTGCGCCACTACCTGGTCAGGCAACCCCTCAATACTTCTTGCATTCCAGTCAAGATCTCCCAGCAACTGTAATGTTAATGTTATAAATGATGAATTTTACTGTTGGGATTTAAGTAAATTTTTAGTGAGAAAAAAGGGACAGGACAAAGGAGGTTCAAAAATATGGATTTGTATTTTATAGCTGTATGATCTAGATCTATGATAAAGATATAAAATATATGTTTGTACTCTCATAAATGCTAGAGGGGTCGTATCAATCAGGGAAAGCTGCAAAATAAAACGTGAGACACAACCTCCTTGCTTTTTACTGCTGGTGAGGAGATTAAAATTTAAACTGCTTAAGTATTGGAAACATAATAAATTTCTGTAACGAATGATATTTACTACCTGTATTATTTTACCTATTGATGTCTCTGAGAAAATGGATACAACATGAAAATAAAGAAAATCTCCAAACAGCAATATACTTTTGGCCTTTTAATAAGCAGCTTTAGTTGCTGCTGAGCTCTTTTGAAATCAGATATCTGACCCTTAGAGGTGGATGATCATCCAACTCTGATGTGCGTAATTTTGAGCGGATCAACTTGGACTCTTAAGATTGACAATATACGTAGGCTTAGAAAAGTCACTTGGGCCCTGGCTGGTTGGCTCAGTGGTAGAGCATCTGCCTGGCGTGCAGAAGTCCCGGGTTCAATCCCCGGCCAGGGCACACAGGAGAAGCGCCCAACTGCTTCTCCACCCCTCCCTCTCTCCTTCCTCTCTGTCTCTGTCTTCCCCTCCCACAGCCAAGGCTCCATTGGAGCAAAGTTGGCCCGGGCGCTGAGGATGACTCTGTGGCCTCTGCCTCAGGCGCTAGAATGGCTCTGGTTGCAACAGAGTGATGCCCCAGATGGGCAGAGCATTGCCCCCTGGTGGACGTGCCGGGTGGATCCCGGTCGGGCACATGCGGGAGTCTGTCTGTCTCCCCATTTCCAACTTCAGAAAAATACAAAAAAAAAAAAAAAAGAAAAGAAAAGTCACTTGGACTTGCAATATGGCTGTCTGCAATTAAATGCAGATCTTAATTGTCTAGATCTGCATTTAAGCTGAAACCCAATAATGTCTGGTATTGGGCTGTTTAAACCTCAACACAAGCTGTACTGATATAAAGCAGGCATGTACTCAATGAACATGACTTTGACTTGAGGATTGTGGAAGATTTAAGACATACATACTCTGTGGAGCCATAAACTGAAAACATCATGCATTCAGCCTAATCATTTGAATCACTTGCAATAGCCACAGAATTTCTGATGGACCATCTGAAATCAAGCTGTTGCTTGGTTCTACTATCTGACACAGAGACTAAATACATTCCTAATTTGTGGTTACTGACAAAGCCGCAAGTTGGGAGAGGTCAGACTACTCACTCCCTACAGACTGGACTCTCTACCCGTTTCAGGTCTCTCACTGCTATTGACTTGTGTTCAGCTTTCTGGATTAGTTGCGATTTTCAACAATATATTAATAACCTGATTTCATTTCTCTTACCTTTAACCTCACTCCTCCCTAAACATACATCATAGTGAGGCGACTTGGTTATTAAACACAGCTGTCTTCAGAGGAACTGATCTTGTTCAGGCTGCTCACCAGATAAATCATCAGGACAAAAGGGGTGGGAGGTGACAAATCTATCTTGAAAGTTTTTGAAAATTCAGGATTTTATCCAGACCAATTCCTTTTTTTTTTTTTTTAAAGATTTTACTTAGTCATTTTAGAGAACAGAGGGAAAGAGGGAGAGAGGAAGAGAGGGAGGGGGAGGGAGAGGGAGAAAGAGAGGGAGGGAGGGAGGGAGGGAGAGAGAGAAAAGAGAGAGAAGGGGGAGGAGCAGGAAGCATCAACTCTCATATGTGCTTTGAACAGGCAAGCCCAGGGTTTCGAACCAGCAACCTCAGTGTTCCACGTCAACGCTTTATTTACTGCGTCAGCACAGGTCAGGCCCAGACCAATTCCTAAACATGATATGTCTTTCTAGTTAGGTTGTATATGAATGTTTATCTGTACAAATGCTTTTGTTCCTCTTGCAGGTCTGGGTAACGGGAAAAAATGCATAGTTTTCAGTACTGAATTGGACATATTGATTTTGTAAGTGAGAGAAAATAAAACTCAGCATTAGGGGAGGAAAAGGATATTACTGATTTTAGTTTTTCAGAACTATTCTTGAAAGCTTTTCCCTCTTACTAAACAAAAACAAAACAAAATTCCTGGTATAGATTTTCCACACTGCTGTGAATGCTTTAAACTCAAACCGCCTCCTGGCCATGCTTCCAATCACACCAGTGTGCTGAGACCCCAGGGAGCGACCTTAAGTCTTACACTTTCTACAAAGAACACCTCTGAATGTCATCTGCACTACTGAAGTAAATGAACTGGTGTCTTGGATAAATAAAACTATTTGGAATTAATTGCCTCCAGGCAGTCCACCTGAAATTAAGGCCTGAACTGAATTAACTGGACTCGATTAGGACCCATAGAGCAAAAGGCCCCATGGAAGAAGGGCATATTTGGGGGCCTTCTTAACCTACACTACCTAATGTATGTCTTGCTTGGGGTACCTAACAATAGTAAACTTTCCAAGGGTACCATGTATACCACCTGAGATTGTACTTCTTTATGTGTGGACTCTATCCTGACACTGCCTGAACCCTGGAAAGTGTTCAGGTCTGCATCAATTTATGGACAAGAGTTGTACTTGGTCTAAATTGATACTTCAGGCCATGTAAAAAGGTCCATACAGAAACTGAAGGAGAAAGCCACCAAGTTTTCTAAGATAAACCTCATGGTAAAGGGAATTTATTTTAACTAGCTAAATCCAGGACCCTTAAAAGGTGTAACTGAGATCAAGACTACAGGCTGGTCTTGCCTTGCTGTGTGAAATCTTATTGATAATAGTTTTGCTGTAAAGACATTTGGCCAGAGTTAACAAAGGCCAAGAGTTAATACAGCAGACCTCAGGCTATATTCCTTAGAAAAGCCTGCTTGGCCTTGACTGGCATCTGACAACTTAAATGGTTAAGAGTTCCCTACACTGACAAAACTTTCCTAAAACGGTAAGAATGACTGTGCCTAATAATGTTTGTAAAAACAGTATGGTTTACAGAACACCTGCTCTCTTTATCTGGGGATCTGAAATTTTGGTACATGACAGACAGAAGCTGCCTATGTGACCAGTCTCCAATAAAAATCCCAGGTACTGAGTCTACAGTGAGCTTCCCTGGTAGACAACGACACTTCATGTTTTGTCATTCTTGCTGCTGGGGAAATTAAGTGTGCCCCATGTGACTCTACTGGGAGAGGACTCTTGGCACTTTGTTCTTGTTTTTCCTTGGACTTCACCCCATGTGCCTTTCCCCTTTGCTGTCTTTGCTGTAATAAATCATAGCTGTGAGTATGACTACTTGTTCAGTCCTTGGAGTCCTCCTTGCAAATCACTGAAACTGGGGGTGGTATTGAGAACCCTCAACATAAGTAGTAATAATTTTAAACAAGTAAACAGAGCTATTTAGAGTAAAAATTGGATACAGAAATGAACCACCAAAATTTTCTTAATATTAGCAAAAAGTTAGAATTAATGGATTACTTACGAAAACAGATCGAACCACTGCTGTTTTGTAACAGATTCCTGGCGTAATAGCTTCAAAACAATTGGTCGCATGAAATCCCATTTGTCTTCAAACTGAAGAGAACCTTTATTCTTTGATTAAAAAGAAAGAATAAACAATAGTTTAATTTAAATGCAGTTATATCAAAAGTATTATTTTTATCTTTTAAGAGATAGCAAGAGAAATTGCAAATAATTTAGTTTTCCATAATGGAATCCCTATAAACTTAATCTAATATGAAGGAATCACAGGAAGACAATTATAAAAAAGAAATCAACTGTATAAAACTATATGATGTAAAATCTGGTCTTGTCCAAAGTGAAGGTCTACTCTTTTGCCATGTTTCTACTAGGTAATCTCTAGACCAGGGGTCCCCAAACTACGGCCCGCGGGCCACATGTGGCCCCGAGGCCACTTATCCAGCCCCCCACCGCACTTCTGGAAGGGGCACCTCTTTCATTGGTGGTCAGTGAGAGGAGCATAGTTCCCATTGAAACACTGGTCAGTTTGTTGATTTAAATTTACTTGTTCTAATCCAATAAAAAAATGGGAAGAGGACATGAACAGACACTTCTCCCAGGAAGAGATACAAATGGCCAACAGATGTATGAAAAGATGCTCAGCTTCATTAGTTATTAGAGAAATGCAAATCAAAACTACAATGAGATACCACCTCACCCCTGTTAGATTAGCTATTATCAACAAGACGGGTAATAGCAAATGTTGGAGAGGCTGCGGAGAAAAGGAAACTCTCATCCACTGTTGGTGGGACTGTAAAGTAGTACAACCATTATGGAGGAAAGTATGGTGGTTCCTCAAAAAACTGCAAATAGAACTACCTTATGACCCAGCAATCCCTCTACTGGGTATATACCCCCAAACCTCAGAAACATTGATACGTAAAGACACATGTAGCCCCATGTTCACTGCAGCACTGTTCACAGTGGCCAAGACATGGAAACAATCAAAAAGCCCTTCAATAGAAGACTGGATAAAGAAGTTGTGGCACATATACACTATGGAATACTACTCAGCCATAAGAAATGATGACATCAGATCATTTACAGCAAAATGGTGGGATCTTGATAACATTATACAGAGTGAAATAAGTAAATCAGAAAAAAACAAGAACTACATGATTCCATACATTGGTGGAACATAAAAACGAGACTAAGAGACATGGACAAGAGTGTGGTGGTTACCAGGGGTGGGGGGAGGGAGGACATGGGAGGGAGGGAGGGAGAGAGGGGGAGGGGGAGGGGCACAGAGAACTAGATAGAGGGTGGCATAGGACAATCTGACTTTGGGCGAGGGGTATGCAACATAATTTAATGACAAAATAACCTAGACATGTTTTCTTTGAATATATGTACCCTGATTTATTAATGTCATCCCATTACCATTAATAAAAATTTATTAAAAAAAATAAATTTACTTGTTCTTTATTTTAACTATTGTATTTGTTCCCGTTTTGTTTTGTTTTTTACTTTAAAATAAGATATGTGCAGTGTGCATAGGGATTTGTTCATAGTTATTTTTATAGTCTGGCCCTCCAACGGTCTGAGGGACAGTGAACTGGCCCCCTGTGTAAAAAGTTTGGGGACCCCTGCTCTAGGCCCTTGCAATGCTATGCCAGTATTTGCCTGGGGATCTTGGATCATGCTGAATAATATAATAATGTGATTTAGGGAGCAGAGTGGGGGCTGGCCAATCCAGAAACATCAGCAATGGTGAATTAGGTTGGGGGCTTTGGGTCAACCAACCTGGAGACCAAGATGACCCATGTGAGCAATCAGTCAATCATGCCTACATGACGAAGTCCCTCTAAAAGTGCTGGACACCAAAGGTTGGGTGAGCTTCTGTGGCTGACAGTACTCTACATGCACTGTCACACATTGAGACAAGGAGAGAAATGAGACCCAACTACATGGGAGAGAGCAAGGGAAGTTCTGTGTTCAAATACTCCTGGACCCTGCCCTATATATCCACTTCCTTTGGCTCATCTTAATCTTGCTTTTCCTTGTAATATACCATAACCATGAGCAGAGCAGCTTTCAGTAAGATGTATGGGTTTTTCTAATGAATTATGAAACCTCATGCTAGTTTTGAGAGCACCTCAAATATGCAGCTGGTGTCATGAGAGTGGTCTTGTATGTGGAGAATATGGCCTTTATATGTTTGCCCTAAACTCCTCACAGAAAGTATATTTAAAATTTACACAAACTCTGAAAACTGAGACCAAAAAACAAAAAAACCTCCCCAAACAACAACAAAAAACAAACCCATACAGAAAGATACCCATTTCATTTCATAATGCTAAGTAAACACTGATACCAAACTGGTGAGAAGAGCTGGAAATGCTAAACCAATCTAACTACAGAACACAGAAGCAATCATCTTAAATAAATAGTAAATTAAACAAGTGGCACATCAACAGAATGATACCTCATAATCATGCATGACTTCTCCCAAGAATGTGAAAGTGATTCAATAATTTAAAAAATCTATTCATTACATTATTAAAAAGAGAAAAAGAGTGACTCCCATATGTGTTATCATCAGTACTGTTCCTTTTGAAGTTAAATATGGCCACGTGACTTGTTTTTGCCAATAAATCCGAAAAATCATTAATTTTCTAATATACCAGTATCACATATCCCTAAGAAACCCACTATTGTTTTTACTATATGACTATTGATAAGTTGTTCACTTGTATCAGATAAGTTCATGTACTGACTGCATGGAATCTGCAAACTGCTTGAAATCATTACCCAGAAGCAGCTTTGAACATTCAGTCTGACAAGAACCTAAGTGAGAATCAGCTAGGATGGTGGTTGGTTATACATACAGATTTCTAAAACCTACCTCAGACCTGCTGGATCAGAATCTCTTGAGGTGAGTTTAGAATTTGCAAGTTTAGCAAATTCATGATAAAAGTATATGAAAATGTTAAGAGGATTTATGACTCAAAAAGGTTAGGAACCTCTAACTAATATTAAGTTCTGTGAAAGCAAGTGATGCTTCTTACATCAACAAATATTTTTGATCCTAAAGGTTACTATACTGTCACGCTCTAGGTACCTATTTTTACCATACAGTATGTTTATTATAAGGACCACAGAAGATAACTCTCTCAAAATTTAGCACAGGAGCCTGAACAGGCATTGGCACAGTGGATAGAGTGTTGGACTGGGATGCAGAGGACCCAGGTTCAAGACCTCGAGGTCGCCAGCTTGAGCACGGGCTCATCTGGTTTGAGCAAAGCTCACCAGCTTGGACCTAAGGTTGCTGGCTCGAGCAAGGGATTACTCGGTCTGCTGTGGCCTCACGATCAAGGCACATATGAGAAAGCAATCAATGACAGCTAAGGTGTCACAACAAAAAACTGATGATTGATGCTTCTCATCTCTCTCCGCTCCTGTCTGTCTATCCCTCTCTCTCTGTCACTTTAAAAAAAAAAAAAAAAAAAAAAAAAGTAAAAAAACAATTTAGCACAGGACTAGCTGTGCTTTCCCCTGAACAAGTATACTTGTCACAAAAATTAGAAGATATTTCAAAATGAATATGAAATGATTTAAAAAAGCATTTGATTTTTAATTAAACAAGAACATCCGGGCCCTGGCCGGTTTGCTCAGCGGTAGAGCGTCGGCCTAGCGTGTGGAGGACCCGGGTTCGATTCCCAGCCAGCGCACACAGGAGAAGTGCCCATTTGCTTCTCCACCCCTCCGCCGCGCCTTCTTCTCTGTCTCTCTCTTCCCCTCCCACAGCCAAGGCTCCACTGGAGCAAAGATGGCCCGGGCTCTGTGGCCTCTGCCTCAGGCGCTAGAGTGGCTCTGGTCGCAACATGGCGACGCCCAGGATGGGCGGAGCATCGCCCCCTGGTGGGCAGAGCATCGCCCCATGGTGGGCGTGCCGGGTGGAAGTCGGGCGCATGCAGGAGTCTGTCTCTCCCTGTTTCCAGCTTCAGAAAAATGCAAAAAAAACAAAAAACAAAAACAAAACAAGAACATCCGAAAAGCAAACAACAAATCAAAGAAAGTTAGTTGTTCAATTATGCAAGTGAGATGCAAAACCAACTTTTATTTCACTGGTGAAATGCAGTATACAAAAGGCTAAAAGTTCTCGAGTATTTGCACATCCCCTTATCCCCTAATTTTTGTGAGTAGTTTAGTTTGTTCTTACCTTATGGACTTAATCAGGGAATGAAAAATTCAATGAGATTTGTGATCCTATGGCATACAAGTTGTGTACTAATCTTTCTCTACTGTTATTATTTTCCTATAACCCTCATTTCTTCATTTATTCTTCCTCTGAGGAAGGGATATACAAACAAATATGAAACAACAAACATAACATACAAATCTTTTCTTGACTCTGACATGGAGAATCATAATTTCCTCTTATTAAAAGATCACTTTTTAATGTCAATTAAGTCTATTTCCATAAACAATTTTGGCACTTTATAAAATTATATAAATCCTTCAATTAAAAATCAAAAAGGTACAGAACACTAGAGTAAACAGGTATTTGAGATAAATACTGGTTAGGCTCTGAAATCTACCAGCTATGGCAAAATACCTTTTGGTTCCAAACACCTTTTGTTACGCCTGTTTGATGAAACATATAAGATTAACTACAGAAACATTTTCTCCTAAAGGACAGAATTTAATAAGTAAATGTTTTCTATTAAGCTTTTATAATAGATTCCAAAAATGATAATCAAACTAGTTCTCTGACCTATTTCCTGTTAAACTGAAGAGTATATTATATCATAACTAGGCAGCAGGATATCAGACCTACAATCTGCAATTCACTAATTCATCTACAATTAAGGGAAGGGACCTTCAAATTATGAACCATGATTTATGAATGTTTCCAATGGTTAACTGAAGGCTGCTTCATCTCTATTAATGTATCACAATGTGTCTTCTGCTTTAATTCTTTCACTATTACTCAGAATAGCAATTACATTACTACACAGAACTCACCAATTACCAGTAAGTCTAGCATTATCCCACCCACTGGCTCTTTTTCAACAGAGATGTTCATTTGCCATACACCTGCCTCTATACCATTCACTCCTATGGCACAACTAATTCCTTTACCGAGGTGGGCCCCAGCCCCAACCCCGGGGCCGCGGACAGGTACCGGTCCGTGGGCCATTTGGTACCGGTCCACAGAGAAAGAATAAATAACTTACATTATTTCCGTTTTATTTATATTTAAGTCTGAACGATGTTTTATTTTTTAAAAATGACCAGATTCCCTCTGTTACATCCGTCTAAGACTCACTCTTGACGCTTGTCTCAGTCATGTGATACATTTATCCATCCCACCCTGAAGGCCGGTCCGTGAAAATATTTTCTGACATTAAACCGGTCTGTGGCCAAAAAAAGGTTGGGGACCACTGCTTTACAGGCACTCTTCTCACACAAATGGGCCATGGGGAAGCCAATGAGAGATGGACATGGAAGATATGTAGGGAAAAAGTATGTAGGCAGAGGAAACAGCCATTGTAAAGACCTTACTCCAAACATAGAATATTTGATGTACTCAGGGTAGAGCAAAGCAAGGACAGAGGAAAGTGCAGATGAGGTCAATAGAACAACAGAGGGCTGGATCTGGCAGGGCCTTAAAAGACATCAAGACTTTGGTTTTAATATAAGATGAGGAAGAATTAAAAATTTTTGAGCAAGAAGTGATATTATCTTATTTCTATTCTATTGTATTTTATTTTTAAAATCATTTTTATTTTTCAATTCAAGTTGACATACATTAGTTTTAGGTCTGCACCTCAGTGATCAGACATTACATAACTTACTAAGCGATATAAATCTCCCACCTGACACCATATAAAGTTAGACCATATTTCCTATGCTACAATTTACCTTCCCATGACTATTTTGCAAAAACCAGTTTATATTTCTTAATCCTATCACCTTTTTGACCCATTCCCTCCCAACACTCCTCCCATCTGGCAACCATCAAAATGTTCTACAGTGTGTCCGTAAAGTCATGGTGCACTTTTGACCGGTCACAGAAAAGCAACAAAAGACGACAGAAATGTGAAATCTGCACCAAATAAAAGGTAAACTCTCTCAGTTTCATACCTATTCAGTGCAGTTAGATGTGGGCTCACACACAGATACTTTAGGGCTCCTTAGGTAGCTATCCCGTATAGCCTCTATGGACTCGTCACTGACTGATGGCCTACCAGAACGGGGTTTCTCCACCAAACTGCTGGTTTCCTTCAACTGCTTATCCCACAAGGTAATGTTATTCCGATGTGGTGGCACTTTGTTATAAACGCACCAATATTCACATTGCACTTTTGTCATGGATTCGAATTCAGCAAGACACAGAACACACTGGACTTTCCTCTGTACCGTCCACATCTTGACTGGCATGGCTGTAAAATTATGACTTAGCGACTTGCCAAATGCGTGACCTTGAGTAATTACTTAAACTTTCTGTGCTCCAGCTTCGTCTGTACATACAATAAGTACGTATTTGAAAGGGTTGTTGTAAGGATATAGAAGTAAAGTGTTCAGAAAAGTAGTTGACATAAATAAAAATATAGTGTTAGCTATCATTATTATGATATTAGAACCACTACTGCTTCTACTTGTCCTACAATTATAGGATTTGGTGATCAATTAGATGAGAGAATGATCGTCTTTTGTTGAAAAGACTCAACAAAAGCAGTATTAAGGCCCTAATACTCTCAAATGACTAGTATAGTTTTCCTCATCACCAGTACTCCCCAATAAAACTCAATATACAAAGGATACGAAATTCTAAAATACAAACATTCAAAGGTTTTCTTTAAAAAGTATGAAATATAACCTTCCCACACAACATGTTTTTCTGTGGGGGTAAGGTATCCTAAATATGTGCTTGTTCTCCTATTTCATAATACAACAGGGTCCTTAATTTCTGACTTGAACGAATGGCTGGTGGAATTAGCACATACACAGGCGATCAGTGAACAACTAAAGTGAAGCAACTATGAGTTGGTACTTCTTGTCACTGCCCCCACCTCCGTCTCTTCTCTGTAAAATCAATAAATCTTTTTAAAAAAATAGTATAAATAACTGAACTCAAATTTATTTAGATGTCAGATATTTGAACTCCCATGGAATTGTAAAGGAAACTATTTGAAGAGAAATAAAAAGAAATCCTCTTTTATACCACAAATATAACATGTACAAAATGTGTTGGCCTCTATTAACCCAGAGTAACCAAATGCTATATATTTGTAATGAAAGAAGTAGTAGAATGATTAAACAAAAGAATAGTATGAGAAAGTTTTAAAAATTCCATCCTTCTATAACCTCCATTTCAAGCATTCTAATTTGATTACCCTCTCCCGTCTTTGTATCTCACTCTAATGCTCTTATTCCAATACTCTTAACTCTCCTAGAGCCTCCAACTCATTGGTTCTGCCACTTTATTGTTCTGTGTGTTAGATTTGTGGGGTTTTAGCTTTCATCAACTTAGGAAACATTTGGCTTATTTCTTCAAATGGCAGAAGAAATGCCAGGGGAGAAATACATTTGAGTTGGATGGTTTAGGAGAAGAGGTGAGTTCAGTTTTGGAAATATTCTCCGATAAAAACAAATGTTGAACTCTTAGCCTTCATTTCTTTTCTGTGTTCTCCCTTTATTTAAATAAAAGTTTATTTACAATACTAAATTGGCTTGCTTAATGTCTCCCTCACAGGGCTGAGTGGAAAAATCACTGTCAGTTTCTCAGAAACAAAAAGAGATGGAAGAAAATAAACAAAGGTTCAGCATCCTTTCCCTGCTCTGATCAGTATTTAAAAAAACCAGAGAAAAAACAAACAAACAAACAAAAAAAAACCAGAGTGACTGAATATAACATGTTGGTTACCCAGACCCAAATAAAATATATGCAGCTTTAACAGAAAACTATTCCCTAATGAAAGAATCAGTTCTGAAATAGATTGACAGTAAAATCCCACAATCTCTTATCTATAGCCATGGCTGTTTAAAAATTAAAAAAAGAAAAAATGCATTAGGAAGAAAGTAAATACAGAAAAAGTTTAACCTTTTGTAATGTGTTTGGAGTGTGGGGACATGTTTTATAGACCAGTAATGAAAGATGATACACAGAATTCTAGAATATATTACTTTAAAAAATCTGTACACATCCCATTGAAATTTAAGAGTGCTTTTTCAAACAATGAGTTCATCTACAACAATTCCATTTTATTTAATCACAAGAAAAAGTAGACATATAATTGCTTATACTATTAGGTATCATGTTAAAAAATAGAAATGCTTAAATAAACACATAAAAGTAAATTAACAGAGAAGTCCACTGGCTTACAAAATGTTTTAAAAGTAACAAAATCATTTTTAAATGACTCACTTACTTGAAACAAAAATATAAATACTGACCTATTGGTTTTCCTGAAAACATCTGGAAATCCTATAAAATATATGGAACAAGTCATACCTTATCAAATACTAGGTGCAATATTATAAGTACAATATTTTATAATGATGTCAAATGTTGCCTTTAAGAGAAAACAATGTAGCTATTATCACTGTCCATCATCTTGCTACATCTTCATGATGACAAAAGTGAAAGAAGAGTTATAGCAAAAGGACAAGTTGAAGGCAAAATAAGAAATAAAAACATCTACACAATTAACAGCAATTTTTTTCTAGCATTTGGATTTTTTTCATGTGCATAATATTTTGACCACAAAGCACGTTTAGTTGTTTCAAGATTTGTATTTGGCCCTGGCTGGATGGCTCAGCTGGTTAAAGCATCATCCCCAAGCACAGAGGTTACTGGTTCAGTCCCTAGTCAGGGCACAAAAAGGAACAATTGATGTTTCTGTCTCTCTTTCCCTCCCTTCCTTTCTCTCTAAAATCAATAAAAAATAAACATTAAAAAAATTTTGTATTTGTTCTCTCTTTGAAGTTCCTAATCTATTGATTATGGATTATATCCAATGCTGACATTCTAATAAGTTATAAAGAATCCAATTTGTATATTTTAAGTCTCATATAAACTATGAGGTTAGCTATTTGAATATGTGGGTTCCCATAGTGTTTATAAGCCACTAGTGCTCTCAGTTATGTGATTTTAAAACCACATTTGCAATCCCCTTTGACCAAAGGAACCACCAACTACAGAATACATTTGAATACTGGCAATTCTACATTCTAGCCACACCGCCCTTTTAAAGGTGTTCCTCAAATATGCAAAGCTCACCACCGCACTTCAAGACTTTCGCCTAAAATGCAGATTACTTTTTTAAATTTTTTACTTTTATTAATTTTTAGAGAGGAGAGAGAATGAGAGAGAGAGAGAGAAGGGGGAGGGAAGAGCAGGAAGCATCAACTCCCATATGTGCCTTGACCAGGCAAGCCCAAGGTTCTGAACCGGCGACCTCAGCATTCCAGGTCGACGCTTCATCCACTGTGCCACCACAGGTCAGGCTAAAATGCAGATTATTCAGGCCTCAGTCTCCATGTCACCTTAAAGAGAACTACCTACACAATCTAAATAATGCCCTTCTCCCTTTCTTCTATGCATATCCAAATTCAAGGTCTTGAGCTGGTAGG
This sequence comes from Saccopteryx bilineata, assembly GCF_036850765.1. Taxonomy (NCBI): domain Eukaryota; kingdom Metazoa; phylum Chordata; class Mammalia; order Chiroptera; family Emballonuridae; genus Saccopteryx; species Saccopteryx bilineata. Next base: position 312,043,688 of record NC_089490.1, read on the forward strand.
AAAATTGCTTTGATTTGCTGAGATTGATGAGACTAAAATTTTAATTCAGACTAAACAGTACTTTCAATTTTTTCTTTTTTTTTTTTTTTTTACAGAGACAGAGAGAGAGTCAGAGAGAGGGATAGACAGGGACAGACAGACAGGAACGGAGAGAGATGAGAAGCATCAATCATTAGTTTTTCCTTGCGACACCTTAGTTGTTCATTGATTGCTTTCTCATATGTGCCTTGACCATGGGCCTTCAGCAGACCGAGTAACCCCTTGCTCAAGCCAGCGACCTTGGGTCCAAGCTGGTGAGCTTTGCTCAAACCAGATGAGTCCGCACTCAAGCTGGGGACCTCGGGGTCTCGAACCTGGGTCCTTTGCATCCTAGTCCTATGCTCTATCCACTGCACCACTGCCTGGTCAGGCCTAAACAGTACTTTTATTTTTTAAAAAATATTTTATTTATTGATTTTTTAGAGAGAGAGAAGTGAGAGAGAGAAGGGGGAGAAGCAGGAAGCATCAACTCCCATATGTGCCTTGACCAGGCAAGCCCAAGGTTTAGAACCGGCGACCTCAGTGTTCCAGGTCGACGCTTTATCCCACTGCGCCACCACAGGTCAGGCTAAACAGTACTTTTAAAGAATACCAAAAAGCTATGCGATCTGACTGAAATGTCATTTAGTGGCAGGGAAGGAAAATTCAACAGAAAATAGTTGAAAGTAATCTTTAGGGGAAAAAATAAAATTATTTTCTGTTGTAAATAAGTAAAATAACCCCATCTTCTGAATACCTGTACTCTTGATTATACTGTTCTTGATTATATTGTTTTCATCACAGCCCTCACTACTACAAAAACTACTCAATGTGTTATTTTTTTAAGAGAGGAAAGTTGTGGGGGAGAAAGAGAAAGACAAAGAGGGAGGGAAAGAGGGAGAGAGAGGAAGGGAGAGAGAAGGAGAGAGAAGGAGAGAGAAGGAAAGGAAAGAGAGAGAAGGAGAGGGAGGGAGAGAGGGAGGAGAGAGGGCAGAGAAGAGAGGGGGAGGGGGAGGAGACAGGGGGGAGAGGTGGGAGAAGGAGAAAAGCATCAACTCACTGCTCCACTTCATTGTGCATCCCATTGATTGCTTATCATTCATACCTGCCTCGACTGGGGACTGAACCCTCGACTTTGGGCTCAAGCTGTGACCCCAGGATTGAGCCAGGGACCACAGTGCTCTGTGTTGATGCTCCATCCACTGCACCACCACCAGTCTGGCTGTTACTTATTTCTTTAACTTGTCACAGTCACTACTTTATCACTGACACTTAGAATAGTATCCAGCACAGAGTAGATGCTCACATTAGTGGAATGACCAAATTCCAATTATAGAGATAAATATTCTTGATATTACCTGTTTGTAGTCCATGTATTATGCCCAGTGTTGTAACCTGGGCTGTAATTTGTTGATTTGTTCACAGAGCCTATCAGGCACCAATTTACTCTACCTACTATACCCAGGCAAGAGGCAGATGACTTTCTCTGACACAACTGGGTTCACCAGGACCCTAGCAAAACATTTAATAAGAAAAACCTATCAGCCTGACCTGTGGCGGCCCAGTGGGTAAAGTGTCAATCTGGAGCACTGAGGTTGCCAGTTTAAAACCCTGGGCTTGCCTAAAAGGCACTTATGGGAGCTGATGCTTCCTGCTCCTCCCCTACTTCTCCCCCCCCCCCCAAAATGAATAAATAAAATCTTAAAAAACAAACAAACACCTGCCTTTGTCCACTTTTCTTCTCCACCCTTCTTCTCTGTTCACTAGATAGATGCCTAGTGTCCTCTTGATATCCTCCTTCAGTCTAAGTCTCCTCATCTAATCCACTGGTAAATGACTGATCTCTCAAAGTTTATCTTGAATTGTGAAAGTTAACAGCTTTACAGATTATGGTAACTATTTGCTCATTTATTTTCACATACTATGATAAATTCTCACACATTTATTACAGTTTTACAGAAAGTTATTTTGTTCACTATTCACACTCCCATCCCTACCCAAGGTCAACATACATACCCTTGGATTCCTTTTCTCCCTGAGTGTCAAATGTAACCATGTCTCTAGGACAAGACACTACAGTGAGGGAAAGCAGCCCTAATGATCACACCCCTCTTAGATGACCATTCAAGAGGGCAATTTCCATCAACCCAATGAAACCTGACAAGTAAGGTTCTAAATAAACAAGGCTCTTATTTATGTTTAAGTAGGCAATTAAAAGAATTACCCAGGTGTGTATCTTAACTACATTCATTGACAACATTCAAATATTGGTACCACATCCATATTCCTTGTCAAATCTGTTCCTGACTGAATGCCTTTGCATTGGCTATTCTGTTCCCTCCACCTCAAACTCTTCTCCCAAATATGTACATGGCTCATTCTCTTGCTTCATTCAAGTCTTGCCTCAGATGTCATCTCCTTCCCTGATCATCCTATCAAAAACAACACCCATCACTTTCTGTATTTTACCCTGATCATTTATTTTTCTTCATAGATTTATCACAACCTGACCTTACAGTACATATTTGCCTATATGTTTGTCTCTCTCTACCACAAAATGCAAGTTACATTAAGGGCAAGAATTTGTCTACCTAGATTATCATTATCTACTTGGAATTAGAAAATGCTAAATACTTGTTGATTGAATTAATTTTCAGTCTTAAGAAGACTGCACCATGTTCCGTTTCAATGAACATGGTTTCATTAGCACAAATGCCCCTTATTCATGGCCACCTCACAAATTAGATTTTGAATACACACAAAATAGAAGTAATGAAGGCCAAGAATTCAAATATTCCTCATTATCTGTGGAACTTTGTTTCAAACTTCCTTGTCTAGCATTGAAGACCTTTAACAACTTAACCCTGACTTTCTTTTGTATTCCTGTCTCCCAGTGTTTCCCATATTCTGGGCTACTATGCTGCAAAGATTTCAAGGAGAATCATTCATAAAGAACTGTAACAGCATGCACCCCTGCTACAATATAGCCATACTGATCTAGTCTCCATTCCAGCCAGATTTTCTGCTAATCACCACCTATAAAGTCTACCCATCTTCAAAATCCAATTCCAATGCTTTCACCATAAAACTCTTCTTGATGATCCTACCAGAAATTATCTCAGCAAATGGTAATACTCTTGAAGTTCTTGCCTGAGAGCAAATAATCAGTACATTTTATTTTTATTTTTTGCACGTGCACAAGAGAGAAGTAGAGACAGACAGACACAGAGAAAGGGAGAGATGAGAAGGGTCAACTTGTACTTGAGTCACTTTAGTTGTTCATTGATTGCTTTCTCATAAGTGCCTGGACTGGGGAGCTCCAGCTGAGCCAGTGACCCCTTGCTCAAGCCAGCAACCTTGGGCTCAAGGCAGCAACCTCGGGGTTTCGAACCTGGATCCTCAACGTTCCAGATCAACACTCAATCCACTGCACTACCACCACTCAAGCAAATCATTAGTACTTTTTACTCTCTTAGTATATGGTAAATTCCCAAATAGGCTGGGCATTGTTTTATACATCTTTGTATCCTTCATGAGGCCTTGCACATGTGTCTAATAAAATCATTTTAATAGCTTATTTAATATTTCAATAATGAATAAATCCTACAGAACTTTGAATCATTCCTTTACACGAGATGGTTAAGATATCACAGACTAACAAAGTCCTGGCACTAATAGGGCTTACAGAAAGGGAGATACATGTAAAAAGGTCCTGTAACTAATACATAAGACATAATATAAGTGCTACAGCAGACTGCTGCAGTGATATGGTTGTGCAGAGCAGGCTACAATTAATTCCAAATAAGAGCATTCAAAAAAGAAAGGTGGTATCTGAAGCTGAGTCTTGATGAATGAGTAAAGATTTTAACAGGCAAACATTGAGGTGAAGGGGCATTCCTTAACAGAAAAAACAGTAAACATAAAGAGTGCTGAAGACTCTAGTATGCTAGTGAACCAAAAAATAACCAGCCAGAAAGGGAGGGAGGGGGAGAGACAAGGGAAGAGAGAGAGGAAGAGGGAGGGGGGAGAGAAGGGAAAAGAGGTGGGAAGAGAGGAGGGAGGGAGGGGAAAAGGGGAGGGGAAAAGGGGAAGGGACAGAGGGGTAAAGAGGAAATATAAATGGTTATTAGGGAGAAGAACCAGATAGAAAGAAAGATCACAAAGAATTTGAACCATCAAAGGTATCTGAGCAGGAAAGTAATGTGGTTAATACTGTTTTGGTCTAGAGCTCAGATCAGAGTTAAGAGATAAAAACAGTGAAATCATGGGAGTCGAGACTATCCCAGAAAAAATGAAGTAGAAAGATAGAAAAAGGCTAAAGATTTCCTGAGAAATAATTATATTGGGGAGGAGAGGAGAAGAGGGAGGTCAGCGAAAAACACAAGTGGTTTGAGAGCTAGGAGACCAAGGAGAGAATGCAATAAAAACCAAAAGGCAAACAGAGGTAGTCATCAACAATATCAGAAGAGTGGAAGAATGTATGAGAAGGATCTCATTTGGCAATTAGGAGGTTGCTAGAGCTGTTAAGACCAACAGCTTCAATATAACTGTGAGGGCAGGGAGAGAGCCAGGTCATGTAAAGAGAAAAGGTGAAGAATTATAAAAGCAGCAAGTGGGGGCTGCTTTTCTAAGAACTGTGACAGTGAATAGAAAGAGAGAAAAGAGCAAAAGTTTGAGTCCAAAGCAAAGCACAGGTTAAGCTTATATGAGGAGTTACATTAACTTTTTTATTCCCACAGAATAAAGGAGACTGAAACAAAATAACAGGAGACATGCTGCCAAGTCATGGGGGGTGAAATGAAGGCTGAACAAGTGGAAAGGAGGCAATACAGAAGGTGCCTTGGAAATGAAAACATAAGGGAAACTAGAAAAATTTGTAGTATCAACCAAGGAAGTTAAGAATATGCCAAATAACTGGGTAAAGTAACACGCTAAAAATTAAATGTTGCAAAATAAGATGTAAACAATTGCTATTTGGAAAAGGATACTCAATTGGATAAACAGTCAAGAAAATGAGCACTGGGGGCCTAGATGATAATTGCAAAAGTCAAGGAACAAGTGGAGTTAAACACTGAAACAAAATGTTAACATAGTAGTATTAAAAAGTTACAAAGTGCCCAAGCAACTGATAACTGTATGTCAAAATGTACAACACAAATCTTTGTATTATCTAAAAGATTTCTAAAATCCAACAGTAGTCCATTTGCTTTAAATCAGGGGTAGTCAACCTTTTTATACCTACTGCCCACTTTTGAATCTGTTAGTAGTAAAATTTTCTAACCACCCACCGGTTCCACAGTAATGGTGATTTATAAAGTAGGGAAGTAACTTTACTTTATAAAATTTATAAAGCAGAATTACAGCAAGTTAAAGCATATAATAATAATTACTTACCAAGTACTTTATGTCAGATTTTCGCTGTTTGGCAGAATAAATCTTTATAAAACAACTGACTATATGTTGGACAGATAAAATATAAATATATTATGCTCTCACTTCGTTAAAGATGGTGCTGCTGCCCACATGGAAGCCTGTTGCCCAGGTAATATTAACTAGAAAGCCCGGCGGTCATACGAAATGACCTCTGTTCTAGATATTATAAATTGTAATTAAAATGATTTGTGCAAAGGTGTCTGCTAATTCAAACTGAATAACCCAGGGCAGGTGGTAAGGACGCCCCGTTGCTTAGTGCCCCATGGGGTTTCCCCTTTCTACTTGCTTAATTGCTTCAAGTAGAGTGCAATGAAGGAAACCAGTGGCGGTACATTTCTTAAGAGCCACCGCTAGCTCAATAAACAAAGGTGATTTAAATAATAAAATGTTAATTCACATGTCAAAGATCTCTTTGTACACATTTCTTGTGTAGATCTTTCCACCATTTTTAAGCTCGCCTTGTAGAGAACCATCAATTATTTTTAATTTTACGTCCGTTCTTTCACGAACTCTTGAACAGGCAACTTAAAGTTGAACGTGTCCAAATGCAGGCTCAGGTAAAAAAATGCCAACACGCTTAAGCGTTTGGCCCTGAGACTTATTGATGGTCATAGCAAAGGCAAGTTTTACAGGAAATTGTCTACGTCTCAATTGAAAGACGCATTTGCTCTGTGACTGAAGCAAGCCTTGTCTTTCTCTGCTCAGTGGTTTCTTTTTGTCGAGAAAGCCGTTTTTGTGCAGCTTTAGCTCCTTTTCTCTCCTCTTCAGTGCTGTATTTTCTAGGAAGCATTCTTTTTTTATTAATTTTTTTTTTTAGTTTTTTTATTTATTCATTTTAGAGAGGAGAGGGAGAGACAGAGAGAGAGAGAGAGAGAGGAGAGACAGAGAGAGAGAAGGGGGAGGAGCTGGAAGCATCAACTCCCATATGTGCCTTGACCAGGCAAGCCCAGGGTTTCGAACTGGCGACCTCAGCATTTCCAGGTCGACACTTTATCCACTGTGCCACCACAGGTCAGGCTCTAGGAAGCATTCTTAAAAGAAATTACGTTAAGATGTAGTTTTTATGTAAAACAGATGATTGCCAATGCAAACAAATGTTCACCTTCCCCCTAACCCACTCAATTTGCGTTCAGCCATGGCAACTTCACCCCATTGGCTAGTACAGTTACGCAAGCAACCAATAAGCTATCGGCGACAAACAGACACTTAAGCCGCATATAATAAAGATGGTGTGTTGGGGGCGGGCTGTGAGCAGGCAAGATGCTTGTAGACTGGAGCTTGGTTTTAGGACTAAGCCTTTCCCACCCTTTATGATGTGGGGTGGTGCAATCCCATCATGCTCCAGATAAGTGACTTTATATTAGAGACTTCCCTATTTTGTATATTGGATTAAAGGTTTTGATTTCTGCACTATAAAGTGGGGCAGACCAGGAGCTTGCTCTCTCGGTTCCTGAGATTAGCATTAGAGCAGAGAAAGGCCACGTGGAGGAGGCCAGGAGAAGCATCCAAGATGGTGGAGTGCTGAGAGAGAAGCCAGTTTGTGCAGGGAGAAGGAAGGAGATGGGGAACAGAGGTGAATAAGTCTGGTGAGCTAGGAAACTCGGATAAGTCAGTAGCTTTGTGAGCACTGAATGAATGGGTTTTGGAGCCCAGTGTGTGTTTTTACTTGCCCCGGGTGCAAGCTAGGATTAAAGATGATGGCCCAACAGTTCTTGGCTCTGTTGTTTCTTTATTGACTGTCCGAATCCAGTGTGAACCTGCATGGGCAGGGCTGCTGTGATGGTGGCCGTGGATACTGGCTTTACACTATAGTTAAATCTATCTTTTTATTTATACTTTGGTTGCTCCACTACCACCCACTAGTGGGCAGTATGGACCAGGTTGACTACTACTGCTTTAAATAAAAAATACAATTATTATTACAAATTTCAATTTAAAAAAAGTAGGTGGTTTTGATTGCATTGTCCTGACTTGAAAGTTTCATACCAAGGTTTTGATAGTCCTGTTATCTTTCACAACATGTTACTACTCTCTTAACTCTGTCATTCACAAATTCAATAAACTTAATGCAAGCTACTGGTAAACAGGAAGAGGACATTTTTCTTCAAAGGTCCCTCTTTAGGATTGATGATAAATTAGTCATCAGTTTGCAGGTACAACTATTTAACTGATAATGAATCCAATCCTAACTATACTCTCATCTAGTCCACATATTTCCATTTTGACCACAGGACATGAAAAGTCTGTCAAATGTGCTCTGATGAAATCTAGTTGCACAATGTCTAAAGCATTTTTCTAATGAACCAGTCTATTCATCCTGTCAAAAAAAGGAACTGAGGCTAATCTGACCACACCCTAGCCAGTACTATCTCTATTAAAGGTACCACCAGTATTCAATTTAAATGATCCTATAAATTACATTATGGCTCTACCCTGTAAAGATCACACTACATTTCTCCAGGAAGACAAACTTCCCAGTTTTTATTAGCTGCTTCTAAATATATGACTATAAGGCTATCTCCACACCCCAATAAGGAGAGAAAAAAGAAAAAAAAGTATTCTGGGCAATTTTAATATGTAAACTTTTGGTGATACAGATAAAAGAATCAAATGTCTCTCTCTAATGTCCATTATATTACATTAGCTACACATATTTAAAACCACATATAATATTTAAAAATTCTTCTTCTCTTTTTAACATTTCATGAAATAATTTACTGAAATTTTCCCCGAGTATCCTTGGTATCTGTTTTCATGTTCACTAAAGTGACTGAGTCCTTGGCTAGTTTTTTCAAAGCATTGTTTCCTTCCTTTTACTTATAAAAATTGTTTGAATTACAAAACTTTTGGATCCTTGTTATCTTTTTAACCTAAACACTAAGCTCATTTTCTATATGTTCAGGCAGTTTTTCAATCTATAAGTGTGTACAGTAGATGTAGATTCCTCATCTCTACAAGTAAGCACTCACTAGTGTTGACTGAAGTAGCTTCAGACTTCTATTTCCTCCAGTCTATCCTCTGTTCTTTTCTGATAGAGAATTTTTAGGGGGAAAAGACCTGATTCACAAAGAATCAGGAATTCTTTCTTTCTTTTTTTATTCTTTTACAGAGACAGAGAAAGAGTCAGAGAGAGGGATAGATAGGGACAGACAGACAGGAACGAAGAGAGATGAGAAGCATCAATCATTAAGTTTTTCATTGTGACACTTTAGTTGTTCATTGATTGCTTTCTCATACGTGCCTTGACCACGGGCCTTCAGCAGAACGAGTAACCCCTTGCTCAAGCCAGCGACCTTGGGTCCAAGCTGGTGAGCTTTTGCTCAAGCCAGATGAGCCCGTGCTCAAGCTGGAGACCTCAGGGTCTCGAACCTGGGTCCTCCGCATCCCAGTCCGACGCTCTATCCACTGCACCACCGCCTGGTCAGGCAGGAATTATTTCTTAAACACATTTCAATAACAAGCTATTGCTTATGTTACCTGTGGATGCATTCACCGTAGTCTTTAGAAGTCAAACAAATTTTCTTTCTGAACTAATATCTTAGAACTCTGCTATAGTCATGAGAAGAGTAGGCTGATCACTAAATTCCCATGAATTATTTTTTATTAGAAAAATAGCAAGAGCAGTAATTCTAGTAATTTATGCATATTGTGTACTAATTGCCACTCACTGTTTTAAGCATTTTACACTCGTTAACTCAACCTTCACAACGCTCCTATGAAACGAGTGCTGTTAATAATTCCATTTCATTGATGGGAAACTAGGCAACGAAGTTAAGAAAATTGCCCGAAGTCATACCGCTACTAAACAGCCAAAATCCAGTTTAGCTCTAGGTCCCTCCACTTTTAGGAAGAAGATATATTGCCTCTGAAGTGAATAAAAATAGGTTTTAATCTATTTGCAAAAATACATTTTAAGGCAGTCCTATCGATTAGGCAGTTAATAGAAACAGTCTAGAGAAAACACTAGAGAGGCTTCAGTATATTTTAACATATTTCCTACTCGATTATTTTCTATTGTTCGTCCGCACTGGCTGAAGGAGGAATGATGGCTTGAGCCCGGAGTACTTCAACCTTTGTGTTTACGTCCCCTGAGCTTAAAAGACCCCCATTTCTGTAACCACGTACTTTCAAGGCAGTCGTTCCTGCCACGAACACAAGCACAGACTAAGCAGACGAGGGCCCTGTCTTCCACATTCTCCTCCCAACACTTTCACTAAGTAAGGCAGACACTCTGCCCCCTGGGCCTCCATCTCCCTTGCTGTCCCAAATACTCCAAACCAGCTCGGAACCGCTGTCTCGGGCAGGGTGACGCGCCCAGGCCCTCAAACCACGGAGCTGCCTCGGCTCCCGGGCGCGGGCGGCGGGTGGGGGCGCCGCTCCCTAAGGAGAAAGGGCAAACTGGGAATGGAAGGTCGGTAGGCCGGGGACCGGGAGACTGGGAGACGCGGAGGCCGGCGGGCGGGGGGACCGGGGGACCGGGAGACGCGGAGGCCGGCGGGCGGGGGGACCGGGGGGCCGGGAGACGCGGAGGCCGGCGGGCAGGGCGACCGGGGGGCCGAGAGACACGGAGGCCGGCGGGCAGGGGGGCCGGGAGTCGTGGAGGCCGGCGGGCGGGGGGACCGGGGGGCCGGGAGACGCGGAGGCCGGCGGGCAGGGCGACCGGGGGGCCGAGAGACACGGAGGCCGGCGGGCAGGGCGACCGGGGGGCCGAGAGACACGGAGGCCGGCGGGCGGGGGGACCGGGAGACGCGGAGGCCGGCGGGCAGGGGGGCCGGGGGGCCGGGAGTCGCGGAGGCCGGCCGGGGTGCAGGGAAGCCGGGAAGCGGGCACAGCGCGCCGCCGGACGCGGCGTTTCGCGCTCAGGACAGACACTGAGGAGGAGGGGCAGAAACCTACGTTCGGCAGCATTTTCTTGGGTTTTCCTTTGATGCGTCTTAGGCTTTCGCTGGAGAAGAAACTGAGACCTTCAGAGTAGCAACGGCCTCGTCGGTCAGGGCACATGCACCACGTCCCCCTCCCGCCGAGGCCAGACCCGCGGCCGGCGAGCACCGCTCCCGTCAGCCCACAGCCGGGCCTTCCTTGCGCGGGTCAGTCCCCGGACGAAGCCTGTCGACCACAAGGCCAGCGACCCGCGTTCCGGTTTTCGGCGGCAGCCTCCCAGGCTTCCCTTCCGGTAGACAACTCCCGCATTCCCGCCCGGACCCTGAACCCAACCTTTCCCGAATTGCTGAACCCAGCAGTCACGGAGTAAAAGCCAAACTGGACAGAGGGTCTTACCTTTAACAGATTAGACGTCGCCATGTTCCTTCAACTTAGAATCTCGCGATACCGCGCGAGATTTCGTGGCGCTCCGGCCCAGGCCACAGCTGCAGGCCGGAGTTCCCACCGGGTCCGAAGGGCCCACCGGCCCGCACCGGGGTGTGGTGGGAGGCGGGCGGCGTGCCGACAGTGCTGACCTCGTCCCAGGAACGTGGAGCTTTCTCGCTCGTTCTCCCTACATGGTCACTGGAGCTTCACACTCGAGAAAGCTCATACGAATGCTCAGCGAGACGGCGGCGGCGAACGGTGAGAAGGTAACGGGAGCCGACCTGAATTGGAAGAGAGAAGCATCGACTCCACGAGCTTCCTCAGTCTGTCGGATTAGCCTTTGTGGTTGCACCCTCAGCGGCCACCGGCAACAAATTTAGCTCAGCTTAGGCCCTGCAGCTCAGGTTCCAGGTCACATCACGTGACGCGGCGGGCGGGCGGGCGGGGGCGCGCTCAGGAGCGAGCGTGGGAGCCGTGAAGCCTTGCTGGGCCGGGAGGCGATGAAGAGGGTGGCGCGCGCCCTCTGCTGGCGGGACCACACATCTCCCCTCATCCCCCGCCCCAAATCTGGCGGCTGAGTGTTAAGGGAAGTACCTTACCCGGAATGAAATGCTGGTAACAGCTGCCTTCAATAAGAACTGGCACATAGAAGCCACCCAATTAATATCTGTTGAATGAATACATTGAATGAATGAATGAATGAATGAATGAATGAATGAATGAATGAATTGAAGGAAGGAAGGAAGGAAGGAAGGAAGGAAGGAAGGAAGGAAGGAAGAAATACCTGAAGGAAGGAATGAAGGAATGAATGAATGAATACACAAAAGTATTAACTATTGTTTTCAACAGTGCCTGGTACTGAAATCTGTAAAAGATTGATCAGGCAATGAATGTTTATCTTGGATTTCCTGAAGGCACCTAATTTTTTTTCTTCTTTTCTAAGTCAGAGGAGGCGAGATAGAGAGACTCCCGCATGAGCCCCCACCGAGATCCACTTGGCAGCCCCCATCTGGGCAGATGCTCTCTGAAGGCACATTATTTTAGAGGATCTTAAACCATAAGGTCCCAAGCTTTATCCCGTCAGACCACAAGCCACTGGCCAAGGAAAGACAATATAATTTATATGTAGAACCTACTATATACCTGATATTGTATTATGCATATTTACAAACAGTATTCATTCATTATATGTTAGAAGTAAATAAGAGCTATGACGTATAAACCAGGGAACTGGGATGAAGTTTGAAATTTTAAACAGAGTGACCCAAGTAGGCCTCACTGAGATGACATTTGAACAAAAACTTGAAGGAAGTAATGAAGAAGGCCAGGTCTATGTGGGAGGAGAGCATCGCAGATGGGGACTCACAGGTGGCCCATTTCCCAGAATTTCCAAGAAACACTGAGAAGGTTGGTGTGTTCACAGCAGAGAAAGTAAAGACTTGTAGAAATTGTAGAGGACTTTGTTGACTGCTGTAAAGACTGGTTTTTATTCTGAGTGAAATGGGACATCATGATAGGCTTTTGAACAGAGGATGGCATGGTCAAACTCCCATTTTAACATGATTATTGTGACTGTTGCATAATGAATAGAAGCAGAAGGGTAATTTAGAAAGCTTTTGTAATATTTCATTAATTAAGTCAACACAATAATCATGCCACCTAGCCATCTAGGCACTAAACAATGAATAAGTGGTAGAACAACGGTTCAGAGAAACTATACCCGTAATGTCCTGGCAGAGTTTTAACATAGGGATGACTGTTACAGGTCATCTTTGTTCCACAGATGAGAAAAATGAGGTTCAGAGAGGTGATTGGGACAGGGTCACTCATCTGGGTCTGGAGAATTCTAGTTCAGAATAAACTTTATATAATTATAGTTCCCTTTTTCTAGTGAAACTACTGTATGCTATCTTAACTCTTCTGCTTAATTTAAAATGTAAAACACTAGATTAATAATCAGCTTTATGTACTCTTTAAAAAAAGGTAGATGACAAGCTATGATATAACGAATGAATGAATGAAAGTATGACCCCACTTGAAGAATTCAATTAAGTATTTAATACTTATTTGAGTACCTACTACAGGCATACCTCATTTTATTTCTCTTCACTTTATTCCATTTCACAGATGTGAAATGAAACAAACTGAAGGCAAAACCCTCCACCAGCAAAAAGATTCCTTGTTACTTTATTGTAGTGGTCTGGAACCAAACCCCCAAAATCTCTGAGGTATGTCTATATGTACTAAGCACTGAGAATACAAGAAATAAATAAGACAGAGAACCATGCCCTCTGGGAATCTTATTAGGAAGCCAGATACTAAGCATAGTTACATAAATCAAATATTACTTAATGAGAATTGTGATACTACTGCAAAGGAAAACTACAGTGTGTGCTTGAGAATGAATGTATGCCATAATTCTGTGGCCACACTTTGAACCTCATGAATACTTTTGAAAATTCGGTTTCAAACATCCCACTAACAAGACATACCATTCTAAACTTACTTGTTCTGGCAACACCACTGCTGTAAGTCTGACTTCAATGAGTTCTCCATTCTTTGACCCTCATCACTTCCTTGTTATCTATCATCCCATCCTGTTTTCACTTTCTTCTTCATCCAATTTAGATTTTAGAGTCAATCATTATAACAGTGTTTAAATATTTCAAATGCTTGAATACTTAATTTATTTAAAAATAAATAGCACAAGCACATCTTATAAAATTCAGGAGGTGATAAAAGGAATACAGTTAAAAGTAAGCCTTCTTTTCCTTTCTGGAGTAATGTAATGGTTCTATATTGTGAGAGGGATTTGGGTTATTCAGATGTATTCATTTGTCAAAAAAAACCATGTACCCTTAAGATTTTTGCATCTTATTCAAAAGAAAAAATAGTAAACAAAAATTGAAATGTAGTTAATGATATTTATGCTGAAGAATTTAGGGGTAAATAAAGGTATATATCAAAAAATGAGATGGATTGATGGTTGCATAAGCAAGCTGACAAAGCAAGTAAAGTAAAATGTTAATACATAGAAACGAGGCAGTGGGTATACTTATGTTCTCTATGTAAAATCTTTCAGCTTGTCTGTTTGAAATTTTTTATAACTAAATGTTAGGGGAGACTTTTCGTCCACAACAGCAGTTTTAATGTCTTCATGTTCCTTTTATTATTATTATTGAATTTATTGAGGTGACATTGGTGGGGAAAACTTTTTTCTAATTCTTTTATATTAATTTTTAGAGAGAGAAACATCGATTTGTTGTTTCACTTATTTATGAATTCATTGGTTGAATCTTGTATGAATCGAGCCCACAACCTTGGCATGTCAGGACAACGCTCTGACCAACTGAGCTACTGGCTCAGGGAAACTTTTTTAAATGGTCCTCCCTCCCTTCACAGTCCCCCAGACACCCGTTCTTCCTTCTCAGAGACAACTGCAGTTATGTTTCTTGTGAATCCCTAGGATGTTCTATGCATATGTAAGCTATCATGTATGTATTTTTCTCTCCCCACAAATGACGGCATACTACTTACAATCTTAACATTTTATTCTTTCATTCAGGTATATGATATAAAACACTGAAAATATGTTTGTGCTTTTTTTTTTTCATGTTCTGTTACAGAAATTCAAACAATTACTGGCAGGTCCCAATGCATCCATTGACTCCAGGATGTTTGGGATTGTTAAAAGAGATCCTTGACGTCCATTTTAAATACATACAATAGCCATAAAGTCAAAGTTTTTGATATGTAAGAAGCAAAAAACAAACAGCTTTTTCACATGTAAAGATAACATGTAAAGTTTATTCAATAAACTAGATGTGTATTATTTAGAGAATTAGTGAAAAACTAAATGGGGCACGAAGGGTTTACAAGATTTTGGATTGGAAGAGGGAGGACAGAGATGGAAGAGGGTGGCTTTTGAGTCTTTCCAGCTCTGTCACATGGAATAAAAAGAGTCTGTCTCAAAAGACTACTCCACTTCCTGTCACCATGAGCACACGTGGGAGCCAATGCTAAGCCTAACCCTAACCAGAATCTAATCAGACTCCTATATCAATTTCTGTTCTTATTCCTAAACCGGATCTGTCTTTGCTGTGCCAGCTCATGCTACACATTGCCTGTCCTGAGGGGTGTGTGAGTTGTCTTTCTTGGGAAAGGGTATCTCAGAGGTATTTATCTGCCTTCTCCATATTGCCTATAAGATAGTCACCTGTATCTTAAGTTTACACTCAGCCCACAAGATTACTCTATGTGGATGACCCTCTCTCCCATGATCCAAAAGACTTCTAAGCTTTGCTTCCACCTCCAGAAAGTAGGACCCTGGAGAAGATGGGTGACTGGAGGAGGTAAAGAAGGGAAGGCCCACTAGCAACTGTGAGAAACCAGAGGGAACCATCCTAAGATTTCCATGGGACTAGGTCAGGAGTGAAACCCCCACAGTCCAGTTTATACTTACTACATAATTTGCAACTGTCTTCAACAACAGATGTGAGGTTTAAGAAGAAACGAGAAAAGAAGTAAGAAATTATTGTCTATGATAGAAGGAGAGTGAAGGGACAGAGGAAATGCTTTGATTCCTGCGCAGTCCCAAATATCCAGCTGAGAGCAGTAATCGTGAATTTTAGTTGAGACCACTTGGCATTGCTATGAAACTGAGACACAGCAGAGTTAAGCACGGTGCCCAAGGTCTCTTGGCTTGTGCGTGGCAGGACCTGTCTGGTTCTAAAGCTGCATCAGGTGCTTACACTGAAAAGGTGTAGAGTAGAACGTAACCCAGGCTGGGGTTTTATTGAGGGAGGATGTTGCAGGGCGCTGTGCATACACTGTATATAAGAGAGTATGATGTTGACTATGGGATTAAAGCTGAATCTGGAGGGTGAAGAGCAGTGAAAGATACTAGAATCAAAGTCCTGTCTGCCCAGGTGAGAGTCTATCAATGGAATGACTGTATTGAGGGGTGTGAGTTGGAAAGATAGAAGGAGGTGGCTGGAGGGTGAAACTGAGCTTAGGTTGTTACTGGTCGCAGTTATTGGTAATGACAGGATTAAGTTAAGCTCAAAGGAGAGTAGCTGAGGTGTGACAGAGAACAGGATTACTGGGAAACAAGGCATTTCAGATGCTCTGGGTGGCCTAGTCCCATACTCTGGACCTACTTCTGATTTCAGCAGCAGCTCAAGTAGACATTTCAGACTTCCCCTGACAGCTTCCCACCTGACAAGGGCACCTCTCCTTTCTTCTTTCACCCTAGGTCTTCTCCAAAGGCCCAGGAACCTGCTACATTCACTGGCAAGTACAGTAAAGCATGGGGAAGATAATGCTCTAGGGAACAATCCTTAACCAGTAAGATCAGAAGCCAATGATTGAATAAGCTCTCTGGCCTTTGGTCCTCTGGCAAACCATTTTGTGGGGCACACAGGATGCGTCTCAGAGGTCTCAATGGACTCAAGTCCCCTTTGTTCATGGTAGTGACTTTGATACCATACCTTTACAGAGGTTTTTCCTCCTTCCCTATCTTACTCTTCTTGCTCCCTGGTTCCTGCTTCCTGGGTTATCTCCCAAATAAACCACTTACACCCCAAGCCCTTGCTTTAGGGTCCACTTTCAGGAGAAACCTTACTAAAACACCAGAGTATTAATACTTTTCTATATGAATATTGAAATCAGTTAAGAATTGCAGCGCTGTGTTAGAGAGAATGATAGTGAGTCAGGACCTGAATTAATTAAGGAATGAGGGATTATGACCTGGGGTGTTAATGAATGGATAGCCCACTGACACCAGACTCAAAGCTGAGTGCTTGTATTTTATTTATAGGGAAGTTCCACTTAGATTAAGTAAAAGAGCCATTAGAGAAATGTTTGAGGATGCAGAGGATTTTACTGCTTATCTGGAGGCTTGGAGATTGGAGAAATGGGAGATGAACTCAGAAATGGTTAAGTGCCAAGTTGTACTCAGTTGAGGGGTAACCTAGGTGTTGGGGCTTCTTGCAGAGACTGAAATACAGCTAAAGGCATAATGAGATTGGTCTTATTGGTGAAAGGGCAGATAGTGGGGGTGTGACAGGCAATGGGGAGGGACATTTTGCCAGTAACAAACCTCTAGGGCAGCGGTTCTCTGCTGCTATTCAAAGTGTAGGAGCTGAGGAGGGGCACTCCTACTCCATTACAATCCACCCGGTTTTGGGGAATTCTCCTGACCCTTACTGGGGGAGGCAGGGAACCCAGGGAGAAACACAGGCTTATCTGAAGTACTGAGAATTCTGAGAAACAAATTTTAATAACTAGTTTGGTGAATAGCCACCTATTCACTTATTCACTATTATTATTCATTTTAACCAATGCCTGAGGCTTATGCCTCAATTATATTTTCTAGATAAGAATAAATTAAATAACATGGGACTTATTATATAGCTATAATTGAAAATAACACCCAATTCTGAAAAATAGGAAACATGACTGAAGATTTAAAATATTGCAAAACAACAATGTAAGTCCCCAGAATTACTAATTCTTGAAAAAACAGTGGTTAGGTATATGATTTGTGGAACAAATAGATAGGTTAACCAACTTGTTGGGTTTACCAACTGGCATCTTATGAACTTGCTTGGGGTTAAATTATGTTCTACCATATCAGTTAGTATTGTTGAGTGACAGAACGGGGACTAGATTCAAGTCCTCTGGTCTGATATTTAATGCTCTTGTGTGAAGGATGGGTTTTTTTTTAAAGCATCAAAGAAAACAGACAAAAATCTCAAGTAATGTTTTGCTTGTCCTTTGAGGCTGAACCTTCACTTCTGGACCTGGTTGTTCTTACCTCATCTAAGGCTGCCACACTAAAGACTCAGACTCTAGTTTCTCTTTGCTCGGTCTGCAACTGTGGCTCTTTCCGTCTTATTTCCATGTTACCCTAATTCTCTTCACATAGGGGGTTAGTGGTTAAACCTGAGACGGTTCCAGGTTTTCTGACATTTTTACTGGACTTGTTTGCTCACCCTTTCTCCCTTACTCGCCTGCTAGCTAGATTCTCCAGCAACTAGAAGGTCTCCATGGAAAGAGGAGACAAATCTGTAGGTTTTAATTCTGGACTCCTCACCTTTGCAGTCTGTTGCCCTCTAAAGACCACTGCTGGGAATGCAGACCCTGGGATGGGTTGTGCACAATATCTTCGGCTCTACAGTATTCCTTGTGCTGTTACTTACACTATTAACAGTTTTGTGCACACCGTTTGGATTGTGTTGTTAAACAAATTGATAAGGCCCTGTCCGGATAGAGCATCGTTCTTCAGCACAGAGGTTGCTGGTTTGATCCCCAGTCAGGGCACATATAGGAACAGATTGATGTTCCTGTATCTCTCGTTTTCACCCATCCTCTCTCTAAAATCAATTAAAAAAATAAAAAACTCACAAATTGCCTGACCAGGTGGTGGTGCAGTGGATAGAGCGTCGGACTGGGATGCAGAGGACCCAGGTTCGAGACCCCGAGGCCACCAGCTTGAGCACAGGCTCATTGGGTTTGAGCAAGGCTCACCAGCTTGAGTCCAAGGTCACTGGCTCGAGCAAGGGGTCACTCAGTCTGCTGTAGCCCCCCCCCCTCCGGTCAAGGCACATATGAGAAATCAATCAATGAACAACTAAGGAACCACAATGAAAATTAATGTTTCTCATCTCTCTCCTTTCCTGTCTGTCTGTCCCTCTCTCTGATTCTCTCTGTCTCTGCCAAAAAACCCCACAAAAAACAAAAACAAAAACAACTCACAAATTGATAAGAAAGTAGTGTTTAGAGGCCCATATACTGGCTACCTATTTTCTCTGTAGTAAACATGGTTTTTTGCCTGACAAGGCAGTGGCACAGTGGATAGAGCGTCAGCCTGGGATGCAGAAGACCCAGGTTCGAAACCCTGAGGAGTACAGGCTCACCAGCTTGAGTGTGGGTCACTGGCTTGAGCATGGGATCATAAACATGACCCCATGGTCACTGGCTTGAAGCCTAAGCTCGCTGGCTTGAGCAAGAGGTCATTCGCTCTGCTGAAGCCCCCCAGTCAAGGCACATATGAGAAAGCAATCAATGAACAACTAAGGTGCCACAACAAAGAATTGTTAATTCTCATAACTCTCCTTTCCTGTCTGTTCCTCTCTCTGTCTCTCTCTCTTTAAAAAAATGCTTCTATATCACTCTATTTTGTTCAACTGACTTGTTTTAATAATTTCAATGCTTAAGGCTAAGGATATCCAAAATATATACTTTGAGTAAAAACTGTAGCTTTCTACCTAGTTGGAGATACTCCTCCTCAATCTGTCTTCCAGTGTTTGTTCATGAGACTTCAAAATGTACAACACTGTTCAGAACTGGCAAACACTATAGACAGCAGTGTTTTTATTCTTCGACAGTGTAATATTAGAGAAATTATTCTCCTGCCATTTATCAGCTCAGTCAGCATATTCTTACTCCTTAACCATCATTTGTGTTATTTAATTTTCTTATTTTCCAGTTCTCTCAGATTATTAGTGTCTTTGTTATTGTTTCTTCTAAGGGCTGACTAAGGATGTTAAACTTTTCCCATGCAATGCAAATGAAATGGTATGCTTTTTGTTATTTTTTTACTGTGGCCTTTTATTTTTTGGTTGTTCCCAAGTTGTGTATTGAAATATAATCATGTTCTGTTTAAAAACAAAAAGACAATCAAAACTATCTTTCTTGCTCCTCCCAGTGGTGCATCCATTAACTACAGTGATAGAAGCTGCCGTCTGAGCTCACGTTGAGTTTTTGGCTTAAGGAAGATTTTAAAGACCTAGAAAGAAACACACACAGTTTAATACTTGTTTCATTATCTATAATTACAGAAATAATTATTCACTTTCCCAATACCAGAAAAAACAAACAACTTTATCTCATCTAATTAGTGTAAGAAACTAAAATTAGCAGGTGTTGGCCAATTATAACCTTTTTATTTATGCTATCACTTGGACACATTATCTAATTAGAATTTTATGTTAAAATTCTATAACAGTATTTTTTATTCAAGCTACTGTCATTCAAAAGCCTTATTTAATTAATTTTAAAATGTTCTCAGTTCAGGCAGTTTACAAGATAAGCATGGACTATCAAAATAACAAAATTTTGCCTGACCAGTGGTGGTGCAGTGAATTAAACGTTGACCTGGAATGCTGAGATTGCCAGTTTGAAACCCAGGCTTGCCTGGTCAAGGCACATATGGGAGTTGATGTTTCCTGCTCTCCCCCCTTTCTCTCTCTCTTTCTCTCTAAAATGATTAAAAATATTTTTTTAAAGAAAATAATGCCTGACCAGGCGGTGGCGCAGTGGGTAGAGTGTCAGACTGGGATGCCGAGGACCCAGGTTTGAGACCCCGAGGTCGCCAGCCTAAGCGCGGGCTCATCTGGTTTGAACAAAGCTCACCAGCTTGGACCCAAGGTCGCTGGCTCCAGCAAGGGGTTACTCGGTCTGCTGAGGGCCCGTGGTCAAGGCACATATGAAAAAGCAATCAATGAACAACTAAGGTGTCGCAAGGAAAAACTGAGGATTGATGCTTTTCATCTCTGTTCGTTCCTGTCTGTTTGTCCCTATCTATCCCTCTCTCTGACTCTTTCTCTCTGTCCCTGTAATAAATAAATAAATAAAATCTAGACTTTCTACATAAATTTTTATTTTTATTGTTTTGCAAGAGAGATATAGACAGACAGGAAGGGAGAGAAATAAGTATCAACTTGTAGTTGAGGCACTTTAGCTGTTCATTGATTGCTTCTCATACATGCCTTGACCAGGGAGCTCTAGCCGAGCTGGTGACCTTGGGGCTTTGAGCTGGCGACCGTGAGCTTCAAGCCAGTGACCTTTGGCTCAAGCCAGCAACCATGGGGTCATGTCTATGATTCCACACTCAAGCCAGTGACCCTGCACTCAGGTTGGCAACTTCAGGGTTTTAAACCTGGCTCCTCAGCATCCCAGGTTGACACTCTATCCACTGCACCACCATCTGGTCAGGCAAAACTCAATTTCTTAATAGACTTAAATCTGAAGTAAATTGTCAGAGTATTTTTTCTGTGCCAAAGCAATCTCGTAGTTGCTACACAAAATGTGTCCTGCTGTATTTTAACTTGGTTAAGTTACTACTTATAAAATTAAAATATTCCCTGGGCTCACAAATCTAGACAATGAGTCACATCAATATTAATACCTAAATGTTTCTACTTCTTCCACCAGCCTCTACTTCTTCACTTTTTGGTTTTGTCTTATTATGCTAGTTTCCAGGGCAGTTTCAAAATGCTAAGGACCAATTCTCCTTGTGTTCTTCTGCTCCACTCAGCTTCATCATCTAGTCAGCCATCTACAGTGTATCAGTAATTTCCAAGAATAAATTAGAGACACTAATTTTGAGAAAAAATGTAAGGGAACAAAAGGGGCTTAAAATGTTACACTTGCCCTGGCCGGTTGGCTCAGTGGTAGAGCGTCAGCCTGGTGTGCAGGAGCCCGGGTTTTGATTCCCGGCCAGGGCACACAGGAGAAGCGCCCATCTGCTTCTCCACCCCTCCCCCTCTCCTTCCTCTCTGTCTCTCTCTTCCCCTCCTGCAGCCGAGGCTCCATTGGAGCAAAGTTGGCCTGGGCGCTGAGGATGGCTCTGTGGCCTCTGCCTCAGGCGCTAGAATGGCCCTGGTTGCAACAGAGCAACTCCCCGGATGGGCAGAGCATCGCCCCCTGGTGGGCATGCCGGGTGGATCCCGGTTGGGCGCATGCAGGAGTCTGTCTGACTGCCTCCCCATTTCCAACTTCAGAAAAAAAAAAAAAGTTACACTTTGGTAGTAAAGGTATCCTGGAGAATGTCTTGAAAGGGAGACCAAGTGTCATTTTTTTCTCTCCTCTCTCTCAATGGAACTTGCCCACTCAGTCATAGATGGCATGGCTCCTTTAACCCCTGTAACTAAGAAGGGTCTATAGCCTACCCACTCAACATATGCAAACCCAGCTTCGACTAGCAGGGACATCCTGTTACATTCAACTTTGATGTGATTTTCTCCAAATTAATTTTTATTTTCAATAAAATTCTGACAAAATTCTTGACATGTTTTACAGGAGCTTGACAAGCCGATTAAAAATATACTTGCAAAAAAATATATAATTGCAAGATAAACTGTGTAAGAACAGCAAAAAATAATTAAAAAATAAAAGCAAAGGAGGCCCTGGACCGTTAGCTTTGTCTATTGGGGTGTCATCTTAAATACCAAGGTTGTGTGTTCAATCCCTGGTCAGGGCACATATGGGAAGCAACAAATGAATGCACAACTAAGTGTAACAACAAATGAATGCTTCCTTTTCTCCCCCACCCCCACCCCACCTCTGCCTCTCTAAAATCATTCAAAAAAAAAAAAAAGCTGAGAAGTTTTTTTAAAAAAAATAATTTAAGCCATGGCTGGTTGGCTCAGCAGTAGAGTATTGGCCCAGGATGTGGAAGTCCCCGGTTCAATATCTGGTTAGGGCACACAGGAGAAGTGACCATCTGCTTCTCCACCCATCTCCCCCTTGCTAACATCAAGCAATAAAAAAAAAGGTTTTTTTAAAGCAAAAAAGGAATGTCCAACTATGTATCAACCCCTATTGCATCTATTTTATTATTTTTTTGTTTTTATTAAGTGAAAGGCAGGGAGGCAGACAGACAGGCTCCCAAATGCACCCTGACCGGGATTCACCTGGCAAGCCCACTAGGGGGCGATGCTCTGCCCATCCTGGGCTGCTGCTTCATTGCTCAACAGTCCAGCTATTTCAGCACCTGAGGCGAGGCCATGGAACCATCCTCAGCACCCGGGGCCAACTCACTTGAACCATTTGAGCTATGGCTGCAGGAGCAGAAGAGAGAGAGAAAGAGAGAGAGAGAGAGAAGGAGGAGGGGTGGAGGAGCAGATGGTCACTTCTCCTGTGTGCCCTGACCAGAAATTAAACCCAGACTTCCATATGCCAGGCCAACGCTCTACTGCTGAGCCAACCAGCCAGGGCCGGATTTATTTTTTAATGCTCGTTTTCTTTTATTTGATTTTTTATTTGATTTATTCATTTTTTTAAGGAGGAGAGAGAGAGGGATAGAGAGAGACAGAGAGAGAGAAGGGGGGAGGAGCTGGAAGTATCAACTCTCATATGTGCCTTGACCAGGCAAGCCCAGGGTTTCGAACTGGCGACCTCAGCATAATAGAAAAGCACATAAAATTCTTGCGTATCTGTTGTAATAAATTTCTATTGCTGCTGTAACAAATTACCATGAATTTAGTGGCTTAAAACAATACAGATATACTCTCTTACAGTTCTAGAGGTCAGACATTTAAAATCAGAGTGTTGGCAGGGCTGCATTTTTTTCTGAAGGTTTCAGGAAAGAATCTGTTCCTTGCCTTCTCCATCATTCCTGCCTGGAGCTTCTTCCTCCATTTTTGAAGTTAACCTCAGCATCGTCTTTCTTTGACTCTGCTTCCTTCTCCTTCCATTGTGACAGGTTCTTCTCCTTTTTCTGACTTTGACCCTCTTGCCTCCCTCTTATTGGGACTCTTATGGTTATATGGGCTCACCTGGAAAAATTCAGCATAGTCTACCCCTCTAAAGATCCTTAACTTAATCATACTTGCAAAATCCTTTTTGCCATGTGAGCTAACATAGTCACAGGTTCTAGAGATGAGGGTATGGCCATCTCTGTGTGTTGGGTGGGGGGGGGGGTGAGGCATCATTTTGCCTTCTGTCCATACCGACAACTCATTTGTCACTCTTGTCCCGTGTATACCCTCACTTGCTTCAACCTATTACTTTGAAGCAAATCCAAGCTTGCCTATCATTTCATTCATAAACATTTGAGTGTGTATCTCTAAAAGGTAAGAAGGAGCTCATTTAAAAAATATGACTGTATATCATTATTACACCTAAAAAATCAGCATGTCTAAATTTCATTGTGTAGTATTCAGTTTTCCCTGACTTACGTAATATTTTTTTATAGTTGAACCAGGATCATATTACTAGCACAACACATATACTTGCTGTCTCCCTTAAGTCTCTTTTACAAGCCATTCTGGCAGGCACTGGGGTACCCACGCTGATTCGGCCGTCAGTTCCCTCGGGGACTGCTTCAGCTACAAAAAGCCACCTCGCGCAGTGCCACAGCGCTTCTGCAAGGCTCATCTCCGACAACAGAAAGGAATCAAGGCCTGGCCGTCTCAGCCAAACTTTGTCCCAGAGTCACCCTCCTGAAAATTCCGTCCTTTTTTTTTTTTTTTTACTTTATTTATTTATTTTTAGAGAGGAGAGAGACAGAGAGGGAGAGAGAGGAGAGAGAGACAGAGAGAGAGAAGGGGGGAGGAGCTGGAAGCATCAACTCCCATAGGTGCCTTGACCAGGCAAGCCCAGGGTTTTGAACCGGCGACCTCAGCATTTCCAGGTCGACGCTTTATCCACTGCGCCACCACAGGTCAGGCCAAAATTCCGTCCTTTAACAGTTTGTTACCAGTAGGGTTTCAATAAAGGAGTGATTATAAAATGAAATTTTGGGCCTGACCAGGCGGTGGCGCAGTGGATAGAGCGTCGGACTGGGATGCAGAGGACCCAGGTTCGAGACCCCGAGGTTGCCAGCTTGAGTGCGGGCTCATCTGGTTTGAGGAAAAGCCCACCAGCTTGAACCCAAGGTCGCTGGCTCCAGCAAGGGGTTACTCCAGGGGTCTCAAACTCACGGCCCGCTGAACAATTTTGTACTGATTTTTTTTTGTTTTCAACTGCAGTGAGAAAAGTGTTGCGTAACAGTTGCCTTTTGTAGACCTAGTGTGGCCTGCCGAACCGGCTGTGATCTTGCTCTGAGGCCCACATGCTGAGTTGAGTTTGAGACCCCTGCGGGCGTTACTCAGTCTGCTGAAGGCCCCCGGTCAAGGCACATATGAGAAAGCAATCAATGAATAACTAAGGTGTCGCAACGAAAAACTGATGATTGATGCTTCTCATCTCTCTCCATTCCTGTCTGTCTGTCCCTTGTCTATTCCTCTCTCTGACTCACTCTCTGTCACTGTAAAAAATAAATAAATAAAAATTTTAAAAAAATTAAAATGAAATTTTGGAACTGAATCACTTCTTTTTTAATTGAATTTATTGGGGTGGCGCTGGTTAACATAATTATACAGGTTTCAGGTGCCCAGTTCTACAACACATCTCAGCACTGTATTGAGTGTCCACCATCCCCCCTCAAATCAAGTCTTGTCCATCACTATTTATCCCCCTGAATCACTTCTCACTAGTGGACATATCACGGGTTATTAAAACTTTCTCCAGTGGTAAATTGTTTGATAGATGGTAGAAGGGTGTTCATTAGCTGGTGAGATATGAGGCATTTGAGGAATATAGGGTAACCATATGGGGAGTGTGTATAGTAACTCTAGGGACAATGATATTGGTTATCACTAAGAACTAGAAAAAAAATAATGAAAACAGAGTGCTCTTTGCCAATTGGAAACTAAATGTGAAATCCATAAGGTCTCCCTGATAGCTTACAAACAGGCTTTTATCTCCTACAGGGGGAGGGCAGAGAAAACCAAAGACCAGAACCAAGACTTAATCATCAGATCAGCCAAGCTCCAGAGAGTTAACTGAAAAAGAATGAGAGCCCGAAACATGGAGTGAGAGCACCTAGTTTGATGACCTAGAAAATCCTGAATCACTAGAGTCCCCTGAATTATCTAATCCTGGACACCTATACTGGGTAGTTCACACAACACTGTATTAGGTCATTGCTCTGTGGGGTAAAAATTAGCACAGTGGGGAAGGCCAAATAGTAGGCTCTGAAAGTGCATATCTACTCTGGACAAGAGAATAAATATTACATTCTGAGGGAGATGGTGGGAATTAGGGCTATTCAGAAAGATTTTAGAAACAGGAATGGTATTCTCATCACATGTTTATTTAATTCACTGGTCTTGCTCCTGGATATCCAGACAGATTTTGGAGAATGACAATAGACTTCCAAACTCAACCAATTGTAGCTCCAATAATACCAACTGTAGCATTGTCCCAAACGTTCTCTTAGCTGGAGTAAATGAACACATCCTAGATACATGGCATCTGGCTTTTGATTTTGTGAATACACTCTTTCCTACCTACATCAGAGAAGAGAATCAAAAACAGTTTCCACAAGGTATGGACAACAGTAAAATTTTTAGTTTTTTCCTAGAGCTATGGTATCTCCTGTCCTTTGTCATACTGTAGTCCAGAGACATCTGATCCAGTGTTTTTTAACTGCCAGTCCACAGACTGGTCCATCAGAAATTTTGTGTGGGCTCATGAAAGAGTTATCCACCCTGATGTTGTATGAAGATTATAGATCCAATGATCTGAGTTGAATTCGCTTATGCTCAGGCTGATTTCTGTTTTAGTGGTCCCCAAAATAAGTCTCCTATTTTCACCAGTCACCAAGTGTAAAACAGTTGAAAACCACTGATACAGACTGTCTTAACAACCTGCACAACATCATTTGACTAATTGATAAATGACATAATTTATATAATAAATGACTGGCTATTATGCTTGGACCAAAAATCAGCAGACCCTATACCATTAGACATATCTGTAGTAGAAAAGACACATTGTGGAGTTTATGGCAAGACCCAATGGAAGAATCACAAACAGCCCTTAGGGTTCTGAATCAAAGTTGTTCCATCTATGGCAGAGAATTATATGCCTTTTCAAAAACAACTTCTAACCTGACGGAGGTGGCACAATGGATAAAGTATTGACCCAGAATGCTGAGGTCACTGGTTTGAAACCCCCAGGTTGCTGGCTGGCTCTGAGCATGGACTTGTCAGCTTAGGGTTGCTGGCTTGGGTGAGGGCTTGTCCATACAATCCCAAAGCTCACCAGCTTGAGCCCAGAAAGGTTGCTGGCATGAAAAGCCTAAGGTTGCTGACTTGAGCAAGGGGACATTGGCATGGCCCTGGTCAAGGCACGTACAAGAAGCTCAATGTACAACTAAAGCGAAAGCAACTATGAGTTGATGCTTGTCACCCTCTCTCACCTTCTCTCTTTCCCTCCTCTCTCTCTGTTGGGCAGATAAGATATATTATGCTCACTTTGTTGGAGTGGCGCTGCCCACGTAGAGGCCGTTGCCCAGGTGATATTAATGTGTGTCTCTCTGGGCGGGCAGAATCCTTGTAGCCTGGGGCTTGGTTTTGGGATTAAGCCTTTCCCACCCTTTTTGATGTGGGGCAGTACAATCCAATCATGCCTCAGAGAAGTGACTTTGTATTAGAGACTTCCCTATTTTGTATATTGGATTAAAGGTTGTGAAGCTACACTATAAAATGGGGGCAGAACGAGAGCTTGCGCTCTTGGTTCCTGGGATGATTAGCATGAGAGAGCAGAGGGAGCAGAGCAGAGAGCAGAAAGAGGCCATGTGGCCAGGAGAAGCAGCCAAGATGGCAGAGTATTGAGTGAGAGGCCAGTTTGTGCAGTTTGACGCTGGAGAAGGGGAACTGAGGAGAATAAGGCTGGTGAGCTAGAAACCTTTGATTCTAGGAAACTCGGATAAGTCAGTGGCTTTGTGAGCACTGAATGTGAGTGGGTTTTGGAGCCCAGTGTGTATTTTTTACTTGCCCGCCGGGTGCAAGCTAGAATTAAAGACTATGGCCCACCAGTTTTTGGCTCCGTTGTTTCTTTACCGACTGTCCGAATCCAACGCGAACCTGCATGGACTGGGCTGCTCTGATGGTGGCCCTGGCCGTGGCTACTGGCTTTACACTCTCTCTCTCTCTCTCTCTCTCTCTCTCTCTTAAAAAAAAAAAATTAAGTCAACTTCTTTCATGATACTTGGCACTGGTGGAGGTGAAGAGCCTAACTATGAAACACTGAGTGACCATGTATTACAACTTCCCTTCATGAGTTTGTTTCCATTGGAGCTGCCAAGAACAGCAACACTTAGTTATGAGATAGAAGTAATGAAGCCAGTACTGAGCACAAGACAGACCAGAAGCAGAAGCAAGCTGTCTAGGCAGGAAGCTTAAAATCCTATGTCTTCCAACACTATTTCACCAGCACCTCTTCCTTTACTCACACCTATAACCTTATGACCAACTGGGGAAGAAGAAAAGGCCAGGCTTGATTCATGATGAATTGGCTCAATTTTGTGTGCAGGCCAAAAATGGACAGCAGTTTCACCAAAACCTTGAAAGGTAGTGGTGAGGGAAAATTCCCTATGGTAGGGCTTGGGTGTGGTGCACTTTGACAAACATGCTTGCTTTGACCAAACTTTAATAAGGTTTGTCTGAGCCTGAGTAGGCCTTTTCCTGGGGCATGTCCCTGAGCCCAGTTTTAGCAAGAACCCGGCTAAGTTAGTTTAGCTCAAATTCCCAACTCTTGATATCTGATCAAATTACTCATCTCTTATCTCCCAGGTGATATCTGGCCAGCCTGGCATGCCTTCAGCAGAATCCTGTTAGGTCTGTTTAGCCAGAATTCCCGGATATTTCCTCAGTAATTTTCCACCCACTAGTCCCACCCTGCTATTTGGCTATAAATTCCTACTTTTTCTTGTTGAATTTGAAATTAAACTCAGTTCTATACTGAGGATCCTTTTCCTCCATTGCAGTGGTTGCTGAGTAAAATCTGTTTTTACTGATTTAAATTTTTTAAAAAACATTTTATTTATTGATTTGAGAGAGAAGGGGGCAGAAACAACTCATAGGAGTTGCTTCTCATATGTGCCTTGACCAGGCAAGCCTGGGGTTTCAAACCAGTGGCCTCAGCATTCCAAGTAGATGCTTTATCCACAGCACCAGCACACGCGAAGCTATTTTTACTGCTTTAATTACTATCCAGTTCTGGTTATTCTTTGAGAATTTGGTCATTCACTTTATGTAGAATGAGAAATGGAATGAAGTTAGAATATACAGACTCCTTTGCAGTGGAGAATGGCGTGGTTATCTGATTAGGGGTGTGAAACTAGGATGATTTAGGGAAAAGAAGTCGGGGATAGAGGCAGAAGGTACACATATGGGAGAGGGCACACAGGGCAAAGGTCTTTTTAGGTCTTTTTATTCTGTTAATGCTGACAAGAGCAGCTACCTCAGAAGACCAAGTAGAGGAAATTACCCTACCAGTTGGTGTCAACCAGTGTCTGGCATTGGCCACCCAGTTCTGGCACGAAGGCCACAAGAGCAAAGTGGTCATGGTGGCAGGAAGGGAGGCTGTGCTTGGACCAAACAGCATGGGCTTCCACTTAAGGCTGAATTTCTACCATTGAAAGGTGACTCTCCCTGAAGAAGTGGCCAACACTGAGTCACTGATATTGACCCTTTGGTGGCAAGTTGACTAGTTTGGGAAAAGTCAACTTAATTCTTACAGGAATAGATAGATATACTATACTGGTATGGATTTGCCTTTCTTGCAGTGACTCAGCACAACATGCCATATATTACATCAGACTAGGGGCCCACTTTATATTAAAAAGTGTGCAGGAGTGGGCCCATGACGATGAGACCACTGAATGCATCACCCATTACACCAGCTGGAAGCTGCTGACCTGACAGAACATTGGAATGGCCTGTTAAAGGCGGAGCTGAAGGAGTGTTGGAGATCTTGCTTCCCAGCATATGTCATCAATTTGGCTCAAATAAACTCTTATATAAATTTTCTACAGGTTTGGATGTTTCTTATCTGGAAAACCTCTAGGTCTTTTCACTGCCATCTCCACTGCTGGGAAACTCTTCCATGTCTGCCTCATTTCTTTTAGGGTGTCCAATTATTTCTCACTTCTGGTTAAAGAAGGCTTCTCTCACAATGAAACCTGCCTTAGGTGCTCTTGTTTTGTTCATTACAATACCATGTCCTGAGCTCTCAAACTGTGTTATAGTTGAATAGCGTTTCTACTATTTTTTTCTTTAGAGAGAGAGAGAGAGGGAAGGAGAGAGATAAGTATCAACTCATAGTTATAGCACTTTCGTTGTTCATTGATGGTTTCTCATATGTGCCTTGACTAGGGGCTGCAGCTGAGACAGTGACTCCTTGCTCAAGTCAATGACCTAGGGCAGGAGTCCCCAAACTTTTTACAGAGGGGGCCAGTTCACTGTCCCTCAGACCGTTGGAGGGCCGGACCATAAAAAAACTATGAACAAATCCCTATGCACACTGCACATATCTTTTTTTAAAGTAAAAAGCAAAAACAAAAACGGGAACAAATACAATATTTAAAATAAAGAACAAGTAAATTTAAATCAACAAACTGACCAGTATTTTTTTTTTTTGTATTTTTCTGAAGCTGGAAACGGGGAGAGACAGACAGACTCCCGCATGCGCCCGACTGAGATCCACCTGGCACGCCCACCAGGGGCAACGCTCTGCCCACCAGGGGGCAATGCTCTGCCCATCCTGGGTGTCGCTATGTTGCGACCAGAGCCACTCTAGCGCCTGAGGCAGAGGCCACAGAGCCACCCCCAGTGCCCGGGCCATCTTTGCTCCAATGGAGCCTTAGCTGCGGGATGGGAAGAGAGAGACAGAGAGGAAGGAGAGGGGGAGGGGTGGAGAAGCAGATGGGCACCTCTCCTGTGTGCCCTGGCCGAGAATTGAACCCGGGACTTCCGCACACCATGCCGACGCTCTACCACTGAGCCAACCGGCCAGAGCATGACCAGTATTTCAATGGGAACTATGGGCCTGCTTTTGGCTAATGAGATGGTCAATGTGCTCCTCTCACTGACCACCAGTGAAAGAGGTGCCCCTTCCAGAAGTGCGGGGGGGACAGGATAAATGGCCTCAGGGGGTCGCATGCGGCCTGTGGGCTGTAGTTTGGGGACCCCGACCTAGGGTTTCAAGCCAGTGACCTTGGGTTTCAAGCCAGAGACCTTGGGCTTTAAGCTAGAGACCTTTGTCAGTGACCATGGGATCATTTGGATGATCCCATGTTCAAGCCAGTGACCCCACACGCAAGCTAGTGAGCCTGTGCTCAAGTCAGTGACCTCAGGATTTCAGAGTGGGGACCTCAGCATCCTAAATCAATGCTCTAGCCACTGTGCCACCACCAGTCAGGCAGCTTTTCTACTCTTTTAGACAATAATTTCCCTTAGTGTGAGCCTGCTTTCTTTTCATTATTGACACTTTTAACACAGTATAAATATTTTAGGAAAAAGTTAACAATCATCTATACTATAGCTAACTTTTATTATGTCATTAAAATGTACTAATAACTACAATATACTTGTATCAATGAATTTGTTTCAATGACAAATATCTCATATGTAACAAACTGTATTACAGATTTTTGCATGTATTATTATGTATTTCTTAAAAATGAAACTATATATACAAATTTAGGCTAAAAATATTTTGAGATTCCTGGCCAGATAGCTCGGATGGTTGGAAGGTGGTCCTGAAGCACAGAGGATGCTGGTTCGGTCCTCGGTCAGGGCACATACAGATGGATGTTCCTGTCTCTCTTCCTCTTTCTCTCTTCCTCTCTCTAAAATCAATAAAATAAACATTAAATTAAAAAAATATTTTGAGAAAAACTTTTTTTTTTTTTTTGGTGATAGAGACAGAGAGACAGAGAGAGGGAAGATAGGGACAGACAGACAGGAAGGGAGAGATGAGAAGCATCAATTCTTCATTGCGGCTCTTTGTTGCAGCTCCTTAGTTGTTCATTGAATGCTTTCTCATATGTGCCTTGACTGGGGGCTACAGCAGAGCAAGTGACCCCTTGCTCAACCCAGCGACCTTGGGCTCACACCAGCAACCTTGGGCTTCAAGCCAGTGGCCTTTGGGCTCAAGCCAGCGACCATGGGTCATGTCTCTGATCTGATGTTCAAGCCAGTGACCCTGCACTCAAGCTGGTGAGCCTGTGCTCAAGCTGGATGAACGCATGCTCAAGCCGGCAATCTCAGGGTTTTGAACCTGGGTCCTCTGCGTCCTAGTCCAACGCTCCATCCACTGCACCACTGCCTGGTCAGGCAAGAAATATTTCTTATACAGTCTTATATGTCAACTCAGTTCCTGTGGTTTTGTCTTATTTGTTAAACCAAAGTGAGTGAAGCAAATCAAATAACAGGCATATTTCCTTATTTTATTTGCATATCTATGATTTTAAAGTATGTTAATAATTTTAGTAAAGAAATCAATAAATATAGGCTCTGGCCTATTGGCTCAGTGGTATGGCACTGACCCAGTGTGTGGAAATCCCAGGTTCAAGTCCCAATCAGGGCACATATGAGAGCAACCATCTGCTTCTCCACCCCTTCCCCTCTCTCTTCTTTCTCTCTTTTTTTTCTCTCTTTTCCTCCCTCAGCCATAGCTTGATTGATTCGAGCACGTTGGCCCCAGGCACTGAGGATGGAGCCTACACCTCAGGTGCTAAAAATTGCTTGGTTGCAAACATTGCCTACAGCTGAGCAGAGCATTGGCCCAAGACGGGCGTCAGTGGCTGCCAAGTTGGAGTGCATACAGAAGTCTGTCTCTTTATCTCCACTCCTCTCACATAAGTTAAAAAAATTAATAAATATAGAAATAACTTCAAAAAACTAAGGCAGAGCTGAAATGTACAATGAGCCAGTATTTATTACATACTGGGGACACTTTTATTAAAATGATGGTACTAACAAAGACATTATGTTAATTGAAAGAAGCTAGTCACAAAAGACAGTATATTATATGATTCCACTTATATGAAATGTCCAGTACTGTACAGGCAAATTAGAGACAGAGAGTAGATTAGTGGTTTGTTTAGGACTCAAGTGAGGTGATGTGGGGAGGGGTATTGGGAGTAATAGCCAAAGGATGTGGGGATTTCTTTGGGGGTAAGGGGAGGTAGGAGAGAGAGACAGGAACATTGAGCTGCTCCTGTATGTGCCCTGATAGGGGAATCGAACCAGCAACCTGTGCTCCAGGATGATGCTCCAACCACTAACCAGCCAGGGATTTATTTATTTATTTATTTATTGAGACAGAGAGGAAGGGAGAGAGAGGGGAATGGTAAGGGAAACATTCATTTGTTGTTCCACTCAGTCGTACATTCATTGGTTGCTTTCTGTGTGTGCCCTGACTGGGGCTTGAACCTGCAACCTCAGGGTTGATCCAGTTCCCTTGGGATCAACCCATCACCCTGGTGCTCTAGGACAACACTCTACCCACTGTACCACCAAACAGGGCTGTAGTTGCTTCTGTATTGATAGCACCATTAAAGATGATTCACTAAAGCCTGACCAGGCGGTGGCGCAGTGGATAGAGCGTCAGACTGGGATGCCGAGGACCCAGGTTTGAGACCCCAAGATCACCAGCTTGAACGCTGGCTCATCTGGTTTGAGCAAAAGCTCACCAGCTTAGACCCAAGGTCACTGGCTAGAGCAAGGGGTTACTTGGTCTGCTGAAGGCCCGTGGTCAAGGCACATATGATAAAGCAATCAATGAACAACTAAGCTGTTGCAATGCACAACGGAAAACTAATGATTGATGCTTCTCATCTCTCTCTGTCCCTATCTATCCCTCTCTCTGACTCTCTCTCTGTCTCTGTAAAAAAAAAAAAAAAGATGATTCACTAAAGATGGATAATGTAATAATCCTGTAAAAATCATAGTTCTCATTCTCTTGTTATTTAAAATAAAATAACACTAATAATATATACTGCTCACAAAAATTAGGGAATATTTTATAGCTTCATATTCATTTTGAAATATCCCCTAATTTTTGTGAGCAGCAGACTTCAAAAAAGTTTGTATCATATCTTTCTTCAATGGGCTGTCATTCTAAAAAAAAAAAGAAAAAAAAGACAAGATATGATTAGAGCAAAACATGTTTATTCCATGGAACAGAATAGAATGTGTAAATTAAAACCATGTTTATAAAACCCAAATTTAATAGGATTAATTCAACATAATTATCACCAAATCGAAGTTACCGACTATCACAATGTTTTAGGCACTATTAGTTTCTAATTTAATTTAATTTTTTTGTGTGTGTGACAGAGACAGAGAGAGGGATAGATAGGGACAGACAGACAGGAAGGGAGAGAGATGAGAAGCATCAATTCTTCATTGCAGCAACTTATTTTCTCATTGATTGCTTTCTCATAGGTGCCTTGACCAGGGAGCTACAGCAGACCGAGTAACCCCTTGCTCAAGCCAGCGACCTTGGGCTCAAGCTGGTGAGCCTTGCTCAAACCAGATGAGCCCGTGCTCAGGCTGGTGACCTTGCGGTTTCGAACCTGGGTCCTCCACATCCCAGTCCAACGCTTTACCCTCTGTGCCACCCGCCTCAGGCTAGGCATTATTTTTTTAAAAGACAAAAAATTTACCCAGAGAGATGAGACACACTAATTTTTAAAATCTTAAAAAGTTCTATTTTCATTTATTCTATACCATGTTTATGTGTAGTATGTGAACTAGAGAGTGTAGTGATTGAATTGTAACAGCTCATAACTCAGGTGTCTACTTTCATTTGATTACAATTATAGAAATACCAAGTCATGCAGCAGTTCATTCTGGTTTAGGAGAATAGTTTGTTAGTTATTTTAAGATCATGTGAAGATTTGTTGCTCATAAAATTTAGTGAAAAAAGATTCTGAAGCAGTGATAGCTATTTATCAGCTGTAGAATATCCAAGAGTTAGCTCTGGTTGGGAATGTATTCTATATTAAAATATAAAGGATCTAGATTTAAAGTCTTTATGTCTTTTTTTTCCCTTAAAGATACATGTTTCCTTTGCATTTCCAACTAAATTTCTCCTAGCAGTTACTAGGGAACAAATGAGTTAGCTTATAAAATGGATCTTTAGTCTTTCACATTCTTCTCACT
This sequence comes from Saccopteryx bilineata, assembly GCF_036850765.1. Classification (NCBI taxonomy): domain Eukaryota; kingdom Metazoa; phylum Chordata; class Mammalia; order Chiroptera; family Emballonuridae; genus Saccopteryx; species Saccopteryx bilineata. The sequence continues at coordinate 312,078,235 of NC_089490.1, forward strand.
CAGACCTGAGTGAATTATTAAAATACAGTACACTCTTTTAAAATTCTTTTTTTTTTAAAGCATTTAAATTTTATTTGTTTATTTTGTGACAGAGACAGAGAGAGGGATAGACAGGAAGGCAAAGAGAGGAGAAGCATCAATTTTTCGTTGTGGCACCTTAGTTGTTCATTGATTGCTTTCTCATGTGCCTTGACTGGGGGGCTACAGCAGAGTGAGTGACCCCTTGCTTGAGGCAGTGACCTTGGGCTCAAGCTGGTGAACCTTGCTCAAACCAGATGAGCCCACATATAGTGCACTTTAAAAAATTTTTTTTTCTTAAGTGAAAAGCAGAAAGGCAGAGAGACTCTCTCACATGCTTCCGGACCAGGATTCACCTGGCAAACCCCTTACCAAGCCATGCTCTGCACATCTGGAGCTTTGTTCTGTTGTTCAGCAACTGAGTTATTTTTAGCGCCTGAGGCAGGTCATGGAGTCATCCTCAGGACTCCAGGCCAACTTGCTCCAACTGTGCCATGGCTGCGGAAGGGGAAGAAAGACACAGAGAAAGAAGGGAGAGGGGGGAGTGGTGGAGAAGCAGATGGATGCTTCTCCTGTGTGCCTTGACTGGGAATTGAACCTGGGATATCCACATGCCAGGTGGACGCTCCTACCACTGAACCAACTGGTCAGGGCATAGTGCACTTTTTGAAGTCAATGGAAGCTTAATAATTACAGTCATTCCTTACCATATCGTAGTTCACTTTTTGCAGTCTCACTGTACCATGGATTTTTAAATTGTATATATCTAATTTTGTATCACAAATTTTTTGCTATATTGCAGGATTTTGTGGTATATAGGTATTTTTATATATTTATTATTTTAATTATTTTTGCAGTAAAATAAGCATTTTTAGCCTAAAAAATTGAAAACAATATAAAAGAATAAATTAAAACATATTAAAAGAATATTAAATCAAAATAAAATACATCACATACAGCAGATGAGTAGACAAAGACTCGCACATATGGATACTGCACCACCTGATGAAGTACCTGATGAAGGGGCACCTTCAGATGAGCTGTAATGCTCTTCTTGGCTGTGCAGTACATTCATCTTATCATCATCACCTTCATCGTCATCAGTACTGCACAGCTAATTCATCATCATCTTCATCATTCAAGTTGTAGTATACTCACTTGTGAATACCCATATAGAATTTTATATGTTGTTAAAATTACGTAGGTTTAAGAGTGTAGAAAGTGTTTAAGAGCATAGGCAATGTTTATAAGAGTGTGTGTGGGAAAGGTTTATAAGAGTGTGGGGAGGGTTTATAAAGCCTTAAAATATATATAAATAATAAAATAAATATAAAGTTGCTACTTTGCAGATTTTCACCTATCGCAGGGGAGTTCTGGAACCTATAACCCCCTGTGATCAACGAGGGACCAGTGTGATTGAAACAAGGCAATATAAAATCTGACAAAAGCAGTCTTGAAATGATTTTATTAATCCATTGATTGTTTCTTGATGATGTAAAGTTTGATAACTTAATTGGTAAAGTTGTCTTAATAATAAAGACAGCTTTGGTTGCCACACACAAAATAATCATGGAGTACTTTGTGGCTTTTGGAAAACTAGAGTTAACTCTCAAGTTTCTAGGCTCAAGAAATCTTGTTTGCTACTATTATGTACACATTTAAAAGCACTCTTATTTAAAAATCATTTTGGCTTAAGCTTACTATTTAATGAATCATTACATCACCACATGCACTCAAAATGTAATACAACTCAAGATAAGCAATTTTTGTCGGGGACAAGTTTATCATATGATTGGGTAATTTTTCATTTTTTTAAAAAAAATCACATTTATTTAAAATATTCAGTAATTAGCTCTATCATTCAGTAGTTTAAATTTTAAAAATTTAAATAGATATAAATTTAAATTAAATAATTTCAATTATATCTGATTCATGTTTATCTGACTTCTAAGACACTTAGTCAAAATGTTCTGCCTGGCATTGTTAACCATATTCTCTATAATGATGTGTAATAAAATAGGTCACCTATTTTATATATATACATATACATATATAATCTTCATAAAGATATCTGGCTAAGGTTATACACATGTTTGGCAATCTTGTATAAGAATTCAGATTTTGTAGTCATTGTTCATTTTAAAATTGTTTTACCACAAATAGCTCCTCTATAACATTGAAATGATTTAGCCCAATTTTAGTATTTTGTGGATTTAGATCACATTTCTGCTTTTCTTCAACACACACAAACACACACACACACACACACACACGACACAGCATGGTAATGGAAAGAACCCTGACTAAGGTATAAGGAGAACCAGAGTTCTAGGCTTGTTTCTGCTCCTGTGTGACCTCAGTAAGTATCAACTTTTGGTGGCCCTGCCTTCCCATTTGTTTCTTCTGATTCCTTAATTCTTTCCTGAATCTTGGAATACATCATCTCCTTTAGCCCACATATTAGCCTTAATCAGTATTACAAAAGGTGTTAATTAAAATATTACATTTTGCCTGACCTGTGGTGGCTCAGTGGATAAAGCGTCAACCTGGAAATGCTGAGGTTGCCAGTTCAAAACCTTGGGCTTGCCTGGTCAAGGCACATATGGGAGTTGATGCTTCTTGCTCCTCCCCCTACTCTCTCTCTCTCTCTCTCTCTCTCTCTCCCCTATAATGAATAAATAAATGAATAAATAAAAAAGAAATGACACAGAGAAAAACTTAAATTAAAAAAAAAATTACATTTTATATTTTAGCCTTTTAAATTGATAAGTAAGCAAGAGATACTCAGTTTTTGAATGTATGCCATTTTGGACTAATGGATAATTGGAATATAAGAGTTAAAATTTTGGCCCTGGCTGGTTGGCTCAGTGGTAGAGCGTAGGCCTGGTGTGCGGGAGTCCCAGGTTCGATTCCCAGCCAGAGCACACAGGAGAAGCGCCCATCTGCTTCTCCACCCCTCCCCATCTCCTTCCTCTCTGTCTCTCTTTTCCCCTCCTGCAGCCAAGGCTCCATTGGAGCAAAGTTGGCCCGGGCGCTGAGGATGGCTCTGTGGCCTCTGTCTCAGGCACTAGAATGGCTCTGGTTGCAGCAGAGCGATGCCCTGGATGGACAGAGCATCGCCCCCTGGTGGGCATGCCGGGTGGATCCCGGTCGGGCGCATGCAGGAGTCTGTCTGACTGCCTCCCCGTTTCCAGCTTCAGAAAAAAAAAAAAAAAAAAAAGTTAAAATTTTAACAGTAAAAATAGATTACTTCACATTTTGGGGGACAGATATTTTCTTATCTAGTCAATTATAATTTAAACTCATTAAAGATATAAAGAAAATGTTGAAATTAAAATTTTTATAATGATGGTATAATTTAGGTATATTGTTCTCACTATAAATGCTATTAAAAATACTTACATGAACCTAGAAAAATGTACAACTGTTTAAAAATATAATTAAATATCTACTTTGAAGATGCACAAAAACTAGATTCAAACATGATTTTTGATTCAATTAAGTCTTTGGGGATTTCCTGTTCTGTCATTTCCACTGTGGAGGAGCTGTGTTTCAGTTTAAGAGAGCAGAAGTTTTACATCAAACCAAGAATTCCCCCAGGTCCACAAGAACATGCACCTTCTTCTGCTCTCTCTGCAGAATGTGGGAATGCAGGGAAAGAACATGAGAAAACCAAATTCTTATCCAGTATTTATATGCTATTATATACAAATATAATAGTTATACCCATGAGCAGCTGATACCGATCTCTCCTTTGTATGTTGCTTTCCCTATTTACAAAGCTTTCTCATGTGATTCAGTTGATTCTCAAAATAATTTCATAAATGGGGTTTTTAGCTTCATTTTAAAGATGAGAAAACAGATGCTTAAAGAAGTTAGGTGATTTACTCATGTACAAATACTATACAGCAAAGGCAAGCTTAGAACCCAGTTATTTTTTCTTTTATTTCTCCTTAAATATTCTTTCTACCATACCACTTTGGTTTTCAAAAAAAAATTAAGCTGGCCTGACCTGTGGTGGTGCAGTGGATAAAGCGTCGACCTGGAAATGCTGAGGTTGCCGGTTCGAAACCCTGGGCTTGCCTGGTCAAGGCCCATATGGGAGTTGATGCTTCCTGCTCCTCCCCCCTTCTCTCTCTCTTCCTCTCTCTCTCTCCTTTCTAAAATGAATAAAAAATAAAAAAACAAACAAAGTTTAAAAAAAAAATTAAGCTAATACAGTTTAACAGTAAAAACCTCATGATTCCAAAAAGGCAGCTTCGTGGTGCCCCTTTGAAGAAATGGTTTACAGAACAGAATAGAAATGTACGTTATAAAATATTTGACATTGTCATCAAAAATGTTCCTTGTAGGAGGGGAATTTAACCAGTAAGTTAAAAATTAGGAAACTCAAGTCATTTGCCAGCCTTAACTCATTATTTTATCTTTACTTTTACTGATGAGATGCAAAATACAATTTGAATGCTAAATGTTTCAAACATCTGATTGATTTTCCTTGTCAAGAGAAATCTTTCTTACATTTTCCTTGTATTGGAAATAGAGAAATTTAGAAACTTACTTGGACAAAAGCTATTATTATTATTATTATTATTATTAGTGCGAGAGAGACAGAGAAAGCCTGGAAGGGAGAGAGATGAGAAGCATCAACTTGTGTTGCATCACTTTAGTTGTTTATTGATTGCTTCCCATACATGCCTTGACTGGGGGGCTCCAGCCAAGCCAGTGACCCTTTGCTTAAGCCAGTGACCTTTGGGTTCAAACCAGCAACCTTTGGGCTCAAGCCAGTGACCATGGGATCATGACTATTATCCCACACTCAAGCTGGTGGCTCCGTGCTCAAGCTGGTGAGCCTGTGCTCAAGCTGGGGTTTCAAACCTGGGAACTCAGCATCCCACCTCAACTCTCTATCCACTGCTCCACCATCAATCAGGCCAAAAGAAGCTATTATTAAAAAATTCCTTATTTGGCCCTGGCTGGTGGCTACATGGATAGAGCATCATTCCAGCCCTCTGAGGTTGCAGGTTCAATCCCCAGTCAAGGCACATAAAAGAAACAACCAATGAGTGCAAAACTAAATGTAACAACTAAGGGGAACGAATTGAAGTTTCTCTCTTTCTTTCTCCCTTCCTTCCACTCCCTTCCTCTCTCTCTCTCTCTTCAATCAATGGGAAAAAAAACTTAATTCCATATTTACCTATGGAATAGGTAATTTTGGCAATAGTTCAAGGTAAATTGCATTTACTTTTTTGAAAATGTCAGTATATAAATAAATTTGTTTTTCTTGTCTAAATAAAGACAGTATACTACAACATCAAAACATTTGCTAATAAATGGTCCTTTGTTTTTATTGTTACAAATATTTGCAATAAAATATTTTGCTTGGGTCCTTGGATAGCTTCATAAAACAATGTTTTCAGAAGCAATAAATCAGAGAACAAATGAATATAAAAAATTTTCTTATAGTCAGGCAAAATTAAGGGAAGATAAATATTTAAGAGAATGGTTAAAAACCTGGTACCTTAAACAAGGAACTGCCATTTTAGTCCTAGTTGATACCTCTGAGATTGTCTAATTTATAAATGAACAGTGCACTTTTAAATCCACTTTACTATTCAATATTAACAAATTAACTCAAGAGAATGTAATTCCTGATAAAATCTTTCAGACTATACATGCACACAAAAATAAATCATTTCAAGCTGTCAAGAAAAATGAATAATATTGACATATTTGGACATTAAGTTCAGCTATATGCTAACAAATAAGAATGGGAGTAATTTGGTAGTTTCAAGAAAAATTCCGCTTTTCTTGATATTTTAGCAAAATACTCAATCTTGTAGTGTAAATAAGCACAGTGCTCTGAATCAAATACTTTACAAAATAGTGTTAAAATGGGCTTATCACTTTTTTTTAATGCCTTCATTGCATCATTTTCCTGTTAAGGTCAGTATTTATCCTGAAATGACATCAAGTCTGTTCTGGTTAGTTCTTTGGCATGTTTGAAGTCAGCAGAAGCACTCTTTCCTAGGCTTCACTGCTTCCTCAGAAGAATGCACAGTATTTGGAACAAAACCACTTTTAACCCCTTCCCAGCCATCCTGAATACAAATCTCTCCCCTTTTGATAAGTTCATATATGTCTCTTGTCAAGATAGTGAAGGATTCCTCAACATTTGTTGCATTTTTTGCTGAGGTTTCTATATACTTGATACCACAGTCTGCAGACAGTTTTTTAGCTTCTTCCCTTGTAACTTGACGTTGAGAAGCTAAATCACATTTGTGTCCCACTAGCAGAAATACAATCCGAAATGGCTGTACGTGCATTTTTGCTTCTTCTAGCCAATCTTTCACATGTTCAAAAGATCGTCGATTAGTTATATCAAAAACTAAAAATCCACCAACTGAGTTGCGGTAATAAGATCGAGTTATTGATCTGAAAAAGAAATAGAAAAAAATGATTGTAAAAAGACAAGCTGTTCTTATTCCCCCTTTTCAAACAATGTAGCACCATAATAAAACACGAAGATACCTTAATGCGATTTAAGTATGAAGTGTTGTAAGTGAACAAAAATATTCTGTGAGACTAATATACAAGCCAGTTTCAACCACTGACAACAAGTTATTTTTAGATAGACAAATATACACTTACATGGTGTGTCATCTTGCACTATTTTAGGATTGTTTTTATTTTTAAATATCTGAAAAAATAATTATTACATCATTGTAGTTAAAAATAGGCACACTGAAAGATTTAGTAAAGGTCAGAGGTTATTACCAGACCTTAAGAATCTCCCCCAGTCATTTAATTAAAAAAGACCCTCTCTATCAGCGAATTAAAAAACAAGGGCAGACTTTTTACAGTGTTAATTGCAGGTACAGTCCCATGCTATACCTATTCAAGAAACAAAATTGTTTGGAAATGGGATAAGGTATGCTAATGATTTTTTGCCTCTCCAGATGTAGTCTCCTCTCTTTGGACTTCAGGAAGCTGACCCTTTTTAGAAAGCTTGCCCAAACTCCCTTGCCATCTGGCTTGCAGTGGGGTTCAGCCAATGGGAGGTGATTGCTGGAGACTGGAAGGACAGGTATTGACACCTCCCAGCCCCCAACTGGGCTGAGACTTGACAGTAGTTGTGTTCCTGTGTCCAGTCAAGTCTCCTGTTGGGTAGTTCCACTCCTGTGGCTATGCCTTTCACCAAGTTCTGGTGATCTCACCCCCTTCCCCCTGTTGGCCAGGTGGCTTCCAACTGTTGCTGTCCTTGAGTGCGTCACCATCCTTTGTAGGTGCCCTTGACCTTTCCCACATTTCTATAAATAGTCACTTCATTCAACTCTTCAGTTAACCTTTCAAGTGTGCCATTTTTTTCCTGACAGAATCATGAAGCAGGGTAGCAAGGTCATATACTGGTTTTTGGGTTTTTTTTTTTAACTTATATTTATTGTGGTAATACTGGTTAAAATTATACAGCTTTCAGGTGCCCAGTTCTGCAACCCATCTCTGTACACCGTATTGAGTATTTACCACCCCAAGTCCGGTCTTTGTCCATCATCATTTATCTCCCCTATGCCTTCCTCCATTTCCTCCCCAACCCCAGCAATCACCATGCTGTTGTCCGTGTTCATGAGTTTTTTCTTTTTTTGCTCAATTCCTCCACCCCCTTCACCTAGCCCACCCCACCACCCCACCCCACCCCGACAGCTGTCAGCCTGCTATCTATGAATCTGACTTTATTTTGCTTGTTAGTTCATTTTGTTCATTAGATAACACTTGTCTGTCTCTGACTGGCTTATTTCACTTAGCATAATCCTCTCTAGGGACATCCATGTGGCAAAAGGTAAGATTTCCTTCCTTTTTATGGCCGCATAGTATTCCATTGTGCAAATGTACCAATGCTTTTTTATCCACTCATCTACTGATGGACATTTGGGCCATTTCCAAATCTTGGCTATTGTAAATAATGTTGCAATGAATATAGTGGCATATGTTTTTTCAAATTAGTATTCTGGGTTTCTTTGGCTAAATTTCCAGATGTGGAATTGCTGGGTCAAAAGGTATTTACATTTTTAATTTTCTGAGGTAATGCAATCCTGCTTTCCACAATGGTTGTACCAATCTTCATTCCCACTAACGGGTGCAGGAGGGTTCCCTTTTCTTTTCTTTTTTTTTTAAATTCAGCTTCTGTTTTATTAGAAAGGAGGGTTCCCTTTTCTGCACATCTTCACCAACACTTGTTTGTTGCTTTATTGATGATAGCCATTTTTATATCTCACTGTGGTTTTGATTTGCATTTCTCTGATGATTAGTGATGTTGAGCATCTTTTCCTATGGACATATAGTTTTATATTTCTTGCCTTTACATATGTTGTTTTCTCTAACTAGAATGTCTTCTTTTTTAATTTAGAAATTAAATTTAATGAGCTAACATTGGTTAATAGGAACACATAGGTTTCAGGTATACATCTCAATAGCATTTGAACTATTTGTTGTGCTCCATGCCCATCACCCAGAGACAAATCCTTTTCTGTCACCATATATTTGGCCCTCTTTACTCCTCTGCCCTCTGGAAAGCACTTCAATTTTGTCTAGACCCCTGAGCCTCAGTTTTATGTCCCATCTATGTGAGGAATCATATAGTTCTTAGCTTTTTCTGATTTACTTATTTCACTTAGCATAATATTCTCAAGGTCCATCCATATTATTGCAAATGACAATATTACATTCTTTATGGCGAGTAGTATTCCATTGTATCTATGGACCACATCTTCTTATTCAATCCTCTATTGAAGGACATGTAGTTATTTCCATGTCTTGGCCACTGTGAATAATGCTCAGATAAATATGGGAGTGCATATGTCTTTGCATACAAATGTTTTCAAGTTTTTGTGGTAGATACCCAGTGGAGGAATTGCTGGGTCATATGGCAATTCTATTCTTAATTTTTTCAGGCACTGCCATACTGTCTTCCATAGTGGCTGTACCAGTTTACATTCCCATCAGCAGTGAATGAGGGTTCCTTTTTCTCCAAATCTTCTCCAGCACTTGTTATTACCTATCTTGTTGATAACAGCCAATCTAACAGGTGTGATGTGGTATCTCATTGTAGTTTTAATTTGTATTTCTCTAACAGCTAGTGAAGATGAGTATCTTTTCATATATCTGTTTGTTGTTTGTATTTTTTCATGAGACAAGTGTGTCTGTTCAGATCCTCTCCCCATTTTTTAATTGAATTGTTTGTTAGGTTGTTGTTGAGCTTTGCGAGTTCTTAATATATTTTGGATATTAATCCCTTGTTGGAGCTGTTGTTTTTGAATATTATCTCACATTTGGTTGGCTGCCTTTTTTTTTTTTTTACAGGGACAGAGAGAGAGTCAGAGAGAGGGATAGATAGGGACAGACAGACAGGAACGAAGAGAGATGAGAAGCATCAATCATCAGTTTTTTGTTGCGACACCTTAGTTGTTCATTGATTGCTTTCTCTTATGTGCCTTGACTGTGGGCCTTCAGCAGACCGAGTAACCTCTTGCTCAAGCCAGTGACCTTGGGTCAAAGCTGGTGAGCTTTCCTCAAACTCAACCTCAGAGTCTTGAACCTGGGTCCTCCACATCCTAGTCCGATGCTCTATCCACTGCGCCACCACCTGGTCAGGCTGCCTTTTTGTTTTGATGTCTGTTTCTTTTGCTGTGCAGAAGCTTTTTAGTTTACTATAATCTTCTTCATTTATTTTTGTCTTTACATCTCTTGCCTTTTGGGTTAAATTCATAAAATATTCTCTTTGGCCAAGGTCCATAAGTTTAGTGCCTATGTTTTCTTCTATGTAATTTATTGCTTCAGTTATTATTATTGTCAATGGCTGTATAATACAGTAGTCTGTGAGAAAGTTTTAAAAAAATATAATCACTTAAGAATCTCTCTGGTTGGGATTATGAGGAGAAACAGGAAAGCAGAAAAATGGCAAGAAAAGGGAGGTAAACTACTCATTTCACACTTCCACAACAAATAGTACTTGTGGTATCAGGCCACAGAACTGAGCCATAATTTCAGCAATAAGGATAATGAAAGTTGAGAGTATCAGATAGCCCACTGTCCTGCACAACGATCTTTGATGCGTCAGGCAAGTAACAGATGAGTTTGCTGAAGGGTGATCTCAATGCTCAATATCAGTGACAACTTGGAAACTGAGTCACATGCGATCTCTGGCTCATATAACACTTAGCGCTTTCCTTCCAATAAAATAAATTAATCCAGTGTAACAAATATTAAGTGATACCTAGCATTTTCTGGGCACTATGATTGTTAGGTATATAGAAATCTGCCACTGTCTTTAGCAGGCTGAAAATAATGCAGTTAATTTAAGTTGCTGCTTTTAAAACAAAAATTGAGAGTTAATATGTTATTGTTTGCTACTCAACTTTATATGTGTGAATGTAGGCAAATGTACAGTGCCTTAAGAGAAACCTATGAATGACACATTGATAGCTTCAATTTATTCAGCACCAACTCTGCAGCATTTATTTGCCCTTCTACTTAATTTTCCATTAGTATAATTTATAAAAAACATGCTTTTGTGGTTGAAGACTTATCAAAATGCTTGTATTTTAGGCAGAGGCATATTTTATACTGTAGGAAATATCATGTTTTCTAGTGCTTTGTATTTAATTTTGAATATATTTGGAATACAGTTGGCAAATAATTCTACAAAATAAAATTACGGCCTGACCAGGTGGTGGCGCAGTGGATGGAGCATCGAACTGGGATGCAGAAGACCCAGGTTCGAGACCCTGAGGTCACCAACTTGAGTGCGGGCTCATCTGGCTTGAGCAAAAGCCCACCAGCTTGAACCCAAGGTCGCTGGCTCCAGCAAGGGGTTACTCGGTCTGCTGAAGGCCCGTGGTCAAGGCACATATGAGAAAGCAATCAATGACCAACTAAGGTGTTGCAACGCGCAATGAAAAACTAATGATTGATGCTTCTCATCTCTCTCCGTTCCTGTCTGTCTGTCCCTGTCTATCCCTCTCTCTGACTTACTCTCTGTCTCTGTAAAAAAATAAAAAATAAAAATAAAATTACGGTAAAGTCTATGCAAGTATGCTATCAAACAGCCCTTATCTATGTTTACTTAGAATAAAGGGTCTCAATAAAACATCTGCCATTTTCTATATAGTAAGTTGATCTGCAGTTTCTGCATGCAGGACTGGATATTAGGTTTAGAATTCTGATATGATTAGGCTTCAGATTCATATATAGTTGTCCTAGGGGGTAGATTTTCCCTAAAAACAATTGGGCATTCCTGCTGTCAATCATTTAGGACAGTGCTTTCAACCTTTTTCATCTCATAACACATATAAACTAATTACTGAAATTCTGCTGCACACCAAAAAATATATTATGATTTTTGCCAATCTGACATAAAAAAGTATAATTTTTATTCATTCACATTGTACAGCTATTGTAGTGTTGGCTATTGTCATTTTTTTTGTGACAATCTAAAGGAAAAGCGGTCGGTGCTTCTGACAAAATAGATATTGCATGTTTTAAAAATTCTTGTGGCACACTGGTTGAAAAGCACTGATTTAGGGCCCTGGCCAGTTGGCTCAGTGGATAGAACATTGGCCCCGGTGTGTGGACATCCCAGGTTCGATCTCCAGTCAGGGCACACATGAGGAGCAAACATCTGCTTCTCTCTCCCTTCTCTTCCTATTCCCCTCTTGCAGCCAGTGGCTCAATTGGTTCCAGTGTCAGCCTGGGCACTGAGGATAGCTCAGTTGGTCTGAGAATTGGCCTCAGACGTTAAGGATAGCTTCGTGGATTTGAACATTGTATCTAGATGGGGGTTGCCCAGTGGATCCTGGTTGGGGTGCATGCAGGAGTCTATCTCCTCTCCTCTCACTTAAAAAAGAAAGAAAATCATTGATTTAGGGGAAGAGACAGGCTTTCAGACTGAAAACTAGAATTTGAAAGGCAGCTTATAGAGGGGAGGGGGAGTACCTATCTTTCTTTGGACATCCTCGTTTGAGTCAGCATACTTAGATCCCTAGAGTTCTTGAAGGTATTGTAAGAAAGTAGGGAACAGATCCTAAAACAACTAGGTAGGTAGGCTCCCTGTAAAGACTTCAAGAGTTGATGATGAGTTATAACTCTTTATAAGCAATTATATCTTGTTGCATGTTACTTTACATCCATTACCTTCTGGGCTTTGAAAGTCTCACTGAATGTATGGATGACTTAAAGTAAGGGAAACAATTAGGGAAGAGCCCTGGCCAGATGGCTCGGTTGGTTGGAGCATCCTCCGGATGTGCAGAGGTTGCTCTCTCTCTCTCTCTCGCTCTCTCTCTCACTTCCTCTCTCTAAAATCAATAAAATAAATTTTTTGAAAATTAAGGAAGAGGAGAAGGGAGAAATAAATGGATTATAATCTGGTCTCAAGTGTGTTATGGAAAGATTTTATTTATTCGTTTTAGAGAGAGGAGAGAGAAAGAGAAAGAGGGATGAGGGAAGTGGGAAACATCAATTCATAGTTGCTTCCCATATGTGCCTTGACCAAGCAAGCCCAGGGTTTTGAACCAGTGACCTGAGATTTCCAGGTTGATGCCACCACAAGTCACGCCTTTTAAAAATTTATTTATTTATTTATTTATTTATTTATTTTTAGAGAAAGGAGAGAGAGATAAAGTGGGGGTAGGGAGCAGGAAGTATCAACTCGTAGCAATTGCTTCTCATATATGCCTTGACTGAGCAAACCTGGGTAGTTTTTTGTTATTTTTTTCTTCATTTTTTGAAGAGAGAGAGAGACAGACAGATAGAAAGGGAGAGAGATGAGGAACATCAACTCATGGTTGAATCACATTAGTTGTTCATTGATTGCTTCTCATACATGCTGACGGGGTGGGGGAAACAACTCCAATCAAGCCAGTGACTATGGGGTCATGTCTATGATCCCATGCTCAAGCCAGTGACCCCATGTTCAAACTGCTGAGCCCATGCTCAAGTTGACAACCTCAGGGTTTCAAACTGGGTCCACAGCATCCCAGGTCGACACTATATCCACTGCACCACTGCTTGGTCAGGCTTTGATTGTATTTTTTTTAAAAAACCCTTCTGGTTCTGTTATACCTAGAAAGCTACACTATTAGCAACTCCTATTCCATTTTCCAAGATTAGTCTTCTCTCAGAATCTCTCCTTCTCCCTGCCTTAACTGAAACCTGCTGGTCCCTGAGAACACAGATCTCGCTGCAGCATGCTCAAGTTGTTCATTAGGATGAAGAGGAGGTGACTTCTGCCTCGCCAATGCCACTTTGAGATAATTATTTCTCTCCCAACCCTGTTGTAAAAAAAAAAAATCCCTTGCTCCTTTGAGGCTTATGCCATCTGGCTCTATCATCTGTTGTTGTCTGCCAACTGCTAGGTCATTCTCTATGTACTGAAGACTAGCAGTTACCTTGCCCTTTCTTTCCATCTCAATTCCTGTCATTCTGCTCACTGATTTCAACATTCATTTAACTGTTTCATGTCATCTGTTTCTTGACTTCCTCATCTCTAATGAACTCTCCCCTCCATTCTACCTTTCTCATCCACTCCCTTTCATCATCAGAAATGCTCACTACCTCCCAAACTGCAAATTTAATCTTTTTGACCAAAACTTCACAGCCTGCCAGTATGTTTTTACTGTGATACTTTATTAATTTCATTAAGACTTGTAATCCGCCTGACCAGGCGGTGGCGCAGTGGATAGAGTGTCGGACTGGGATGTGGAGGACCCAGGTTCGAGACCTCGAGGTCGCCAGCTTGAGCGCAGGCTCATCTGGTTTGAGCAAGGCTCACCAGCTTGGACCCAAGGTCGCTGGCTCGAGCAAGGGGTCACTCAGTCTGCTGAAGGCCTGCGGTCAAGGCACATATGAGAAAGCAACCAATGGACAACTAAGGTGTTGCAACGAAAAACTAATGATTGATGCTTCTCATCTCTCTTCGTTCCTGTTTGTCTGTCCCTATCTATCCCCCCTCTCTGAAACCCATTGACCAAGTCTATCAATTTCTATTGATAAATACCCTACTATCTTTACCTCCTTCCATATCTTAGTTCTCTGAAACATCACTACAATTGTTTTCTTGGAAGTATCTCAATCCCCTGACCCCTCTCCCTCTGCCATATTCATTTGGGAAAACTATATCTGGTTCATTCCATTATGCAGCTGAATGTTTTTGAGGAAAATCACTCAACCAGGCAGGCTGGTGTCTCTATGAATTAATTATAACCAATCCAACAGACACTCAACACTGCCATGGAATACTGCTGGTATGAGGAGAAAGTCATCTTCCTATTTCTTCACATTTAGGTTTATACCACAGGAAGAAACAGAATTTCCATCTGACCTTCCTCTTTCCACAAGAAAACTGGAGGAACATTTTACTTCTCTTATTAGGTTCCTCCATAGAGGGAAACATGGCTGCTTTGATTGGAGTCTGTTTCTCAGGCTGCTGGCAGAATCACAAGGACTCAAGGTTTGCACTCTTGTATAGCATCCTTTACTCTCTTCCACTTTCTGAATCCTTGGTATTGGTTTGCTAATTATAAGAGGCAGGTAGCTGCTGTTCTATGTTTATCACTGAATACCCAGTGGTTCTTAACTGCCTGGCACATAGTGGGCACTCGGGACATTATTAGTGGGTGAATGGCTGTTGGGGAAATGTGAGAAATGGCAGAGGGAGTAAGAAAGTTTAGTGGACTGAGATAGTAGCAGTGCATAAAGAAAGAAAGGTGCTGAACACTAGGTCACTAAGTTGTAATGAGCATGTCACTGTTGGAGAAGGATGGATAAATTAAATATACATGTATGCATCCGAAATATACATCCTATGAAAATATGGTAGCCAGTGATCTCTGTGACATTTCTTTTGGGGAGGGGGATTCCTTAATCCAGGGCATGCTGACAAAACCTCTCCAAAGACAAGTTCTCTTATTCCCCTACCAAGAAGAAAAAGAGCATAATACTTGGTGGAACTTTTTGGGTTTTGAAGGATACTGGTATAATATTTGGATATACCTCTCTGACCCATTAAGTGGGAAGCTCAAAAGGCTACCAGCTTTAATAGAACTGAATGCAAGGGAAATCCCCTTCAGCTGGTCCAAGCTACAATGCAAGCAGCTCTGCCATTTGGCCCTTGGTGCACCAGGTTTAATGGTGTGCCTGCCTGAAGTGCCTATAGCAGACTGGGATGCCCTGTCAAGCCTGGGGAAGGTTCCACTGGACAATTAAAGAAGAAGCATTTTGGAATAAAGGCAAGCTCTCTTTGTCAAAAGCTATTTCACCTTTGGGAAATAATTTGTGGCTTACAACCTTTTTTTTTTTTTTTAAGTGAGAGGCAGGGTGAGAGAGACAGAGAGATAAAAACATCAAGCTGTTCCTGTATGTGCTCTCACCAGGGATTGAACTGGTAACCTCTGTGCTTCTAGATGACACTCCAACCAACAAAGCTATCTGACCAGGGCTTACACCCTTTCTTTGATAAGAGACCAAATGCCTGGCTGTAGAAGATCAAATGACTGCAATCTAAATGTTCATCACAAGCTATGTGTTCTCTCACTCACCAGGCTGGAACTTTGTCACCAAGCAAAAGTCATAAGTATAGGTAGGAATAGGGGTGGAACTGGAGGGAACCTAGTGTAACAAGGCTCGGACACCCAGCATGCCTATGCTGTAGGACCCTCTCAATGTATGGCCTTATCTGGATTTTCCTGTAATTAAAGAGGGGGAAAAAAATCCAAGTTTGCCTTACAGATGGCTTGAAACAATATGCTGGCATTGGTCAGCCCCACTCAACTGGAAGTTCAGTGGAAAAGAGAAACTCTCCAATTTGTGGAACTTCTCCCAGAGGAAGAGATAGAGAGATGAAGGTAAGAATCTACACCAATTCATGAGTAGAGGCTAAGTGTTTGGCATGTTGGAGAAAGCAAGATCAGACAGACGGTGATAACAAGGATGTACTGGGAAGCAGTAAGCAGATGGGTCTAGAATATGTGAATATTTGTATCTTATGTAAATATTCACCCCCTCTATAAAGGAGTTCCTAATAATCGGTGAAACAAAACGTCCTGTCCTAGTTAACAGTCAGCATACTTTCACAGAAGTTTGGACTCAAAGTGGTCATGGTAGAAAAACGAAGGATGTGACTGAGCTCAGACTTTCTCTTACCTGGCCTGTCATTGCTTAATATCAGATTTCCCAGGAGCTACTGACACCTCAGATGTAGTACTTTATTCTGGGAGACCATTATGGAGGAGACACTGACATGTCCTCACTGTAACAGACATTTAATCTGGACTCAAATGATACTAGCACCACCATCCATGAACTTACAGAATGCCTGATAGTCACAGTATCCCATACTTTGATACAAACCAAAGACTTCATTTAACAGAGGAAGAGATAGATAAGTGGGCTGATACCATGGAATTCATTGATCTTATCACTGTTATGTAGAAGCATCTTGCCCTGTAAAATTGTGGAATGGGCACTGTTATGCCCAAGTCCAGATTTGTAAAATTTTGGCATACCCTTCAGGATGTCTATGTTCTAAACCAGTGAGGAAAGCGTAGATGGTATTTTTCCCCACAGATAGATGCTGTGGTTTGGAAAACAAGGGATGAAAGTGGGATGATGATGCCTCTCATAATTACACTTAATGAGTCATTAAATTTTTTTTGTTTCTAATTCCTGTAACTATAAACTATGCTGATATAAAGGTTTTAGTATCCAAGGGAGAAATGCTTTCACTAGAGAACTACATGATGCTTCTACTGAATTAACTGAGACTGCCAACTGGCCATCTGGATATTCTCATGGCAGTGGGTAACCATGCAGAAAGGGACAACAGTATTGTGGGGACCACACCGGCCTTCTGTGGTCCTTAATGCCCAGAGCTCCTTGGGGTCTTTTGATTTCTTCCAAGCCCAGTCCCTCCAGTTTCCCATCAAGTCTCTGTGCCTCAGACATGCTTCTATTTACTTTCATTTTTTTTTTCAGAGAGAAGGGGAAAACATGGGGGGAAGGAAACACAAAAGGGAGAGGGGAGAAAGAAAGGGAGGAGGAAGAAGAGGAGGAGAAAAAATAGGAAAAGAGGAGCAGGAAGAGGAAGAGGAGGGGGAAGAAGAGGAGCAAGAGGAAATGAAGGGGAGGAGGAAGAGAAGGAGGAAGGGGAAAAGGAAATGGAGAAGGAGTGAAGAAGAATGAGGGTGAAAGAGGAAGAAATGGAGGAGAGGAGACGGAATCCAGTTACTTCCATTTTTGATTAAGGTGCTCAAATTGGTTTTGTTGCTGGCAATCCAAGACCTGATGGATCCAATCAGAATATATTTTGTAAGAAAAGAATGACAAAAAGCAAACTCACAAATATTTTTAAACTTTAACAATTTCCTGAGGCAAAACTTATTTCCTTTTAAAATTATTGTGCTGAAAAGCATGAGATCATCCCCTCTTCACAATTTTTAAGTGTATAGTAGAGGATTATTAACTATAAGCACAGTGGTGTACAGCAGACCTCTAGAACTTCTTCATCTTCCATACCCAATAAACAGCAGCTCTTTCTCCTCCCACCCCCCTCTGGCAACCATACTTCTTTCTGCTTCTATGAGTGTGACTAATTTAGATACCTCAGAAGTAGAATTATACACTATTTGTCCTTCCTTCTATAGCTGCCTTACCTTATTTTACTTAGCATAAGGTCCTTAAAATTCACTCATGTAGCAAATTAGAGGACTTCCCTTTTTTATGGCTGAACAATATTCAATAGCATGTATATATTACATTTTCTTTATTCATCCACAAAGTTCATTCTAATGTGTATATTTGCTTTAGGATAGAAAAAAATGGTTGCCTTGTTTATGTAAACATTATTAACTTGCTGGTTTCCCTCTTTAATTTTATTCCTGAATTACATAGACAAATGATATTGAGAGCACTGTAGTTTGCTTACATTTACAATGAGTTAATTGATGAGCAATGCATTCAAATGTAAATGATATCCCTTGGTGAATTTGGAATTTTTTTTAAACGAATAGCATGATTACTGAGATTCTGAAAAATGTAAATTACATCTGAAATTAAACAATTATCTAGTTTCTTGGAAGGTGCTAAAAACAGGATCCCTAGAATGTTCAAGATTATTTATACTAGCTAGTTACTTAAATATAAAATTTTATCTGAAAGTGGAAAGATTATACACATTTTATATGCTGTTATGAACTTGGCTGGATGTGCATAGGCCTTTAAAAAAGCAACAAAATGCAGAGCACTTGCTGACTGACTTGTGTAAAATGAACTGATGTTAGCTCCTGGAAACGCCCTTTCTGTGGCTTTGCCAACTGTAATAGGCATTGAGAGGATAGAAGTATTGTACTTTGATGCCAAAGGCTGTTGGCAGCAAGCAGTCTATGAAAACATTTGTCTTGTGAGAACTTCTGTTCATCATTACATTACACTCCTGTTGCCCTCTGGGAATAGTCACCGTGTGATGCTTTATTTACCTGCTTCACCTGCCTTGTAATCTGGGCCTTTTTGACTGCTTTCTGGAGACCAGTTTGTGCCCTTGCCTAAAATTCTGAAACTTGAAGCTTATAACTTGTATTTTTCTTTATACCTACAAACATTAAAATTAGTTTTATTTTATAATTCTAGGATCTTTCCATCAAAAAAATCATTTGTGGTTGTGAAGGCTATATATAATACTGATAAGACCTAATGGGTCATATTCTCTCTTCAAATATGTGAATTTATTCTCCTGACCACCTTGTATTTTCCTTTTATGAAAGATCATCATTTCGTGACAGCAAGGCCTTTTTTTTTTTTATCACCTCCAGCACGCTCTATTTACCTTTTATCCTCCATAGCAAAGAACACATTCTGATAGCCTATACAGTTTTCCCAGTTTATCTGGTTACAGCTTTTCCCCCGTGAGAAGATAAGCTACACAAGAGCCAAGGTTTTTGGAATGCTGTCTCCCTAAGTGTCTAAGTCAGACTGTGAGTCCTACCAATGTAAACGAATAAAGGACCAAATTAATAAATTCAGATTTAGTCACTGTGTACAGCCAGCATGTGAATACTGAGCAAAGGGAAGAATAACAGAGAAAAAAAAAAAAAGCTTATTTCCTTTTGATATTTCTAGTAAGGATCTACGAAGTCAAAAGGAGAAATAGGCTAAATAATTATATACACTATAAGCATACAGGTGAAATGACCTACATTTTTCTAAAAAGCTACTATAAGTTAGAAAAGTAATACAAATTGTTCTTTGCAGTGGATTCTGGAAGATGTGTAAAAGTCAAAATAATTTATTTGGAAATTAATGAGAAATGTTTCTAGCTTCATTAGCTGCCAATAAGGTGATAATGAAAGGATGCTTTTTTTTTTTTTTTTTTTTTTGTATTTTAGTAGAAAGGGTATAACAGACCTCACTTATTCCAATGCTTTCTGGAATGCTTTTGCAGGACAACGATGGGATGATGACCAGCTTCTCATGATTATCTCATTGTCCATATAACATAGTGTCTTCTGTGATCTAACATAATTAAAGAATATTTTTCTTGCATTATACTTCTCCGTTTGTGTGTGCGCGCGCATGTGTGTGTAGAGAACATCCTCAAGCAGCTTCCTAAAAAAGATGCATGGGGTAATATTTTGAAATCTTTCATATTTGATTTCTGCTCTCACAGCTAAATGATAGTTTAGGTATAGAATTCCTTCAGAATTTTGAAGTCATTTCTCCCGTGTCTTCTAGCTTCAACTGTTGTTTTAGGGAAGTCTAAGGCCAAACTGACTCCTGATATTTTTTTTTTGGTGTGGTTTTTTTTTTTTTTGGTATTTTTCTGAAGCTGGAAATGGGGAGAGACAGTCAGACAGACTCCCGCATGCGCCCAACCGGGATCCACTCGGCAGGCCCACCAGGGGCGAAGCTCTGCCCACCAGGGGTCGATGCTCTGCCCCTCCGGGGTGTTGCTCTGCCGGCAACCAGAGCCACTCTAGCGCCTGGGGCAGAGGCCAGGGAGCCATCCCCAGCGCCCGGGCCATCTTTGCTCCAATGGAGCCTTGGTTGCCGGAGGGGAAGAGAGAGACAGAGAGGAAGGGGGTGGAGAAGCAAATGGGCGCTTCTCCTATGTGCCCTGGCCGGGAATCAAACCCGGGTCCCCTGCACGCCAGGCCGACGCTCTACCGCTGGGCCAACCGGCCAGGGCCTCCTGATATTTTTAAATTTAAGTAATTTTTAATTTTTCAACTATACTTGATATACAGTATTATATTACTTTCAGATGCACAACCCAGTGATTAGACATTATATGACTTAAGCGATCATCCCAGTAAGTCTCCCACTAACCTGATACCATACATAGTTATTAGACTATTCTTCACTTTATTCCTTTATTTAAAATAAATTTTGGAGTGTAGTGTTTTCCTTTTTAATTTGTCTCAAGGTATCCTTTTTTTTGTTAATTTAAAAAAATTTATTCATTGATTATAGAGAAAGGAAGAGAGACAGGAACATTGGTCTGTTCCTGTATGTGCCCTGACCAGGGACTGAACTGGCAACCTCTGTGCTTCAGAGCAATACTCTAACCCAGTGGTCCCCAACCCCCGGGCCATGGACCAGTACCAGTCCGTGGGCCATTTGGTACTGGTCCGCAAAGAAAGAATAAATAACTTACATTATTTCCGTTCTATTTATATTTAAGTCTGAACGATGTTTTATTTTTAAAGAAATGACCAGATTCCCTCTGTTACATCCCTCTAAGACTCACTCTTGATGCTTGTCTCAGTCATGTGATACATTTATTCATCCCACCCTAAAGGCCGGTCCGTGAAAATATTTTCTGACATTAAACTGGTCCGTGGCCCAAAAAAGGTTGGGGACCACTGCTCTAACCAACCAAGCTATCTGGCCAGGACTCACGGTTTCTTTTGATTTATTTCTTGATCGCATTGTTAACCCATTTGTTGTTTATTTTTTATTTTTGAGAAAGAAAAACAGGGAGAGAGTAAGAAGCATCAACCCATAGTTGCTTTCACTTTAGTTGTACATTGAGCTTCTTGTACGTGCCTTGACCAGGGCTGAGCCAATGTCCCCTTGCTCAAGCCAGTGACCTTGGGCTTTTCATGCCAGCGACCTTTTTTGGGGGGGCTGAAGCTGGTGAGCTTTGGGATTGTGTGGATGATTCCCCCTCTCAAGACAGTGACTCCACACTGATGAGCCAGTGACTTTAGGTTTCGAAGCGGTGACCTTAGTGTTCTGGGTTGACGGTTTATTCAGTGTACCACCACCAGTCAAGCTATTCACTGTATTCCTTATGCTGTACTTTACATCCCCGTGACTATTCTGTAACAACCAATTTGTACTTCTTAATTCCCTCATCTTTTAGACCCACCTCCCAAGCTCACTCTTATGTGGCAATGATCAAAATGTTCTCTATCTATGACTCTGTTTCTGTTCTGCTTGGTTTTTTTTTTTAGATTCAATTGTTGATATATAAGTATTTGTTGTCATTTTATTACACATCTTTTTCTTCTTTTTAAGATTTTATTTATTGATATTTATTGATTTTAGAAACCAGGGAGAGAGAGAGAGAGAGAGAAAGAAAGAGAGAGAAAGGAAGGAGGAGCGGGTAGCACCAACTTGTAGTTGTTGCTTCTTGTATGTGCCCTGACCAGGCAAGCACAGGGTTTCAAACCTCTGCAGCTTCTTTAACATCACATGTCTTATATCCTCACTTTCTTGGACTTTGTTTTTAATTCTCTCACTAATTTTCCTCACCTCCAACAGTCCTCTGCTATACAATTACTTAACCTTCTCTCTACTTTCATTCACTTAGAATGAATAGAGTCTGTTCATCTACTCTATCAATTCTGTTTTAAATATCACCTTATATTTGCTTTGTTAACTTTTGCTTTCCTTATCACATAGCCTTTCTGTAGCCCCTCCTTTTTTTAAGTGAGAGGGTGGGACATAGTGAGACAGACTTCCACATGTACCTGGACCGGGGTCCACCCAGCAGCTGTCTGGGGTGGATATTCAAATCAACTAAGCTATCCTCAGAACGGGAGGCTGACACTCAAACTAATCGATCCACTGACTGTGAGAGGGGAAGAAAGATGGGGAGTGGGAAGGGAAGAAGGAGCAGATAGTCGCTTTTCCTGTGTGCCCTGACCGGAATCAAACCCAGAATGTCCATAGGGAGGACTGATGCTCTATCCGCTGAGCCACCAGCCGGGGCCAACATTGTTTTAAATGCAAGTTTATGATGGAACATTCTGCTAAATGACAGAAAATCAAGTATTTGTAGGTAGTTACTGAAGTATGTATGTATTTATAAATATATTTGGTAAAGAGCCAGAAAAAAAAAGTATGATTTGTTGTCAGTAAACATTTCCTAAATATCTTTGCATTATTATGGGAGTTAATGTCTGGTTTTAATAATGTATATAAAATGAAGTACTATTTCCATTCTTCTTAAAAGTAATGATCTATTTAGCAGAAGGGTCTTTAAGATCTAACCAATCATCTTTTACTCTCTTGTCAATCAGTTCAGATCTACCTTTTTTTTTTTTTTTTTGTATTTTTCTGAAGCTGGAAACGGGGGATAGACAGACTCCCGCATACGCCCCACCGGGATCCACCCGGCACGCCCACCAGGGGGCGACGCTTTGCCCACCAGGGGGCGATGCTCTGCCCCTCAGGGGCATCGCTCTGTCGCGACCAGAGCCACTCTAGCGCCTGGGGCAGAGGCCAAGGAGCCATCCCCAGCGCCCGGGCCATCTTTCCTCCAATGGAGCCTCGCTGCGGGAGGGGAAGAGAGAGACAGAGAGGAAGGAGAGGGGGAGGGGTAGAGAAGCAGATGGGCGCCTCTCCTGTGTGCCCTGGCCGGAATCGAACCCGGGACTTCTGCACGCCAGGCCGACGCTCTACCACCGAGCCAATCGTCCAGGGCCAGTTCAGATCTACTTTTAAGGAAACAATTAGATACAATAAGATTTTACTACCCATGTTCTTATAGTTGCAATTCACAGTAGATGCTATAAGTTTAAAGCAGAAAGACATGTTTTTATTATATTTATATTAGAGGGATGGAACAAGAGCTGGTAGTACATGCTTTTTTTTTCTTTAATTAAAAACAATTGCCTGGCCCTGGCCAGTTGGCTCAGTGGTAGAGCATCGGCCTGGCGTGCAGAAGTCCCGGGTTCGATTCCCGGCCAGGGCACACAGGAGAAGCGTTCATCTGCTTCTCCACCCCTCCCCCTCTCCTTCCTCTCTGTCTCTCTCTTCACCTCCCGCAGCCAAGGCTCCATTGGAGCAAAGATGGCCCAGGCGCTGGGGATGGCTCCTTGGCCTCTGCCCCAGGCACTAGAGTGGCTCTGGTTGCACCAGAGCAACGCCCCGGAGGGGCAGAGCATCGCCCCTGGTGGGCGTGCCGGGTGGATCCCAGTCGGGCGCATGCGGGAGTCTGTCTGACTGTCTCTCCCCGTTTCCAGCTTCAGAAAAAAAAAAAAAAAATCTCTGCAAACATAAAAAAACCCAACCAAACAAAAAAAACATCAATTGCCTGACCAGGCGGTGGTGCAGTGGATAGAACGTCGGACTGGGATGCTGAGGACCCAGGTTTGAGCATGGGCTCATCTGGTTTGAGCAAAAAAAGCTCACCAGCTTGGACCCAAGGTCGCTGGCTTGAGCAAGGGGTTAGTTGGTCTGCTGAAGGCCCACGGTCAAGGCACATATGAGAAAGCAATCAATGAACAACTAAGGTGTTACAACAAAAAAACTGATGATTGATGCTTCTCATCTCTCTTCATTCTTGTCTGTCCGTCCCTATCTATCCTTCTCTCTGACTCTGTCTCTGTAAAAAAAAAACAACCCCAAAAAACCCACAACAATTTTTAGAGGGCAGAGAGAGAGGGAGACAGGAAGGGGGAGAAAGAAGGAGGAGAGAAATGAGAAGAATCAACTCATAGGTGCTTCACTTGTTCATTGATTGCTTCTTATACTGGGGGCTCAAGCTGAGCCAGTGACCCCTTGCTCAAGCCAGTGACCTTGGGCTTCAAGCCAGAGACCTTGGAAATCATGTTGATTATCCTGCACTCCAGCCAGCAACCCTGTGCTCAGACCCAGAAGCCGGCATTCAAGCTGATGATGCTGGGTTTTGAATTAGGAAGCTCAGTGTCCAGGTCTACTCTATATCTACTACACCACCACCAGCCAGGCAGTAATGCTTTTTTTCTAACCCTGAAATATCTTAGAATTCATTTCTCATTGTGATCAGAAGTGAAGAAATTTGCAATCCACCTTAGAATGGTAAAACTGCAAGGAATCTGAGAGATTATAATGGCTCCTTTATTTCGTAGAGGAGGAATCAGAAGTTTGAAAATTATTTTAAAGGAAGCTTCTTGAAGAGGAAAATTTTTTCTTTATAAAATTCCAGGTATTGTATAATTCAAATCAATAAACTTCAACACCTTTCTGAAGGGCTGGCCTACCATCTTTCCACCTCATATATAGTAAAACTAAGGTATAAGCAAGCTAAGCAGTTCACTTATTATCTCTATGAATCAGTGTCATAGCTGGGAATGGAAGCCAAAACTTTAAATGTTGGAACACTCACAGAAGCAGGGTGATCTCATAGAGAACGGATGCTGGCTGGGGTGAGGGGAAGCCATGTTTGGGAAGTCCCCTCATGGAGTACTTCATTTCACAAGCCCAGTACTTGCTGAAGATTGCAAAATGCTTGTTTATCGATTTGAAGTTTTTGAATAAACACCCAAAGACTACAATATCTCAGACTCCTCTTTTTAAAAAAGTGTTCTCAATCTTAGAAATTTAAAATGTGCTTTGTATCTGGTTCAGTCATAAATACCAGGAAATGCATACAATTTACATAGTTTTTATTTACAGGAGTCGCCTTTGTGAAGTCCTTCTTTCAGGGTTTCAGCTAACATTTAGAAAGAGACTACTCGTTTTGATTCCCTCCTTCTCTGTTTAGAGATGTATATTCTGATGTATAATCACCCTGGAACGTTAAGTATTCATTATAAATAAAATAAAGGAACAGTTCCCAACAAACCTCAGTATATCTCTTTTTCCTATCAAAGCACCACTGATGACAAACTTTTAAGAGAACTCAACTCCCCGCCCCCCAATAAATGAGAACTCAACCTTTAAAAAAACAAAACAAAACAAAACAAAAACCCCTCAGCTGTGCCAGTCCCCCGGAAGATACATCCAGTTGTTGTACACGACACATTCCCACGGGTCATGGCCCAGTATTTCTGATGAGCACATTCGGTGCGGTGAGGTGCTCACACCATTACCGCATCCATCTCCCTCTGAACCACGCTCAACGAGCTCCTGCAGTAACCGGGGCTGGAGCGCCGCTTGCTGTGAAGCTAGAGGGATCCTTCACGAATCTCGGTACCTACTTCGCAGTTCTCCCGGGCCGCGCAGAGGTGAAGCGGCTGGGCTGAGGGGGGAAAAGGGGAGCTCGGAGGAGGGTGGCCGAGTCAGGGTGTGCGCAGCGAGGGGCGCTGAGTGTGGGGAGGTGGCAGCCGGGGGTCCGAAGAGTTGGGGATCAAAATACCACCGGAAGCGGAGAGAGTTGGGGAAGAGCGGGGGCGGTGAGGGTGACCCCGGTTCAGGCGGGTAAGAAAAGACTGAAAGGGGGCGCAGGAAATGGGCGCCAAAGAAAGAAGTGAGAAATTGCGGAGGAGGAAGTCGTCCCTGGAAGAGGAGGGGCAAAGGGGAAGTGAGAATGGAGTGCTTGCACTTTCGGGAGGGAAGGGCCACAGGGCCCTCGGGACCAGGGCTCCGGCGGCCGGTACCGGAGGACGGGGCCCCGGGCGGACGGAGGGGCGGCGCGGCCCCTGGGTTCCCGGGTAGCCCGGCGCCGGCGGCCCTACCTGAACCGCTCCTGCCCCGCCGTGTCCCAGAGCTGCAGCTTGATCCTCTTGCCGGGCTCGATCTCCAGCAGGCGGGAGAAGAAGTCCACGCCGACGGTGGGGTCGCAGGCGGGGGAGCGCAGCCCGGGAAAGCGGCCTTGGGTGAAGCGGTGCAGGAGGCACGACTTGCCCACCGTGGAGTCCCCGATCACGATGAGGCGGAACTGGTAGATCCAAATGGTCTCCATCACTCACGTGCCCCGCCGGCCCGGGGGCCGCTCCACCCTCCGCACAGCCGCGGGGTAAGTGCGACGGCGGGAACTGTCCCTTCAGCACCTCCCGGGGCTCGCCCGCCGGCTTCCAGCAGATTCCTGCGGCTTCGGCCGCCGCCTGGTCCCCGCCCTCTCAGGAGGGGAGGCGGGGCCTCGGCCAGGGGCGGGGCCTCGGCCAGGGGGCGGGGCGGGGACCGCGGCGCGGGGGAGGGGGACAGGCTAGCTGCGCGCGGGCTCCCGCCCCGACTTCTGTAAATCACTCTCCCGCAAAGCTCACTGCGCGCCGATGGAAAAGTGGGTGTGGTGAAGGACGTGACAGAAGCAACAAACAATGAAAATGAAGCAAGGTCTAAACTCCTGTACGGTCAGCCAATGAAAAGTGAGAATCATTTTCTTACAAGCGTCAGGGCGGGCTTGTCAGATTTCGGCTCTGATTTTGGGAGTCACGAAGGCGGTAACTTGGATTTCTGCAGTTGCTGCTTATTTAATAGATTTGACCGTCTCTGTGGCATTCGTTACTTCCCAGATTTCTTAAGATTCTAGTTGCGGGTTCCTGCTCTTTAGCCCTGCTGAGCGTCCCCTCTGAGGCGTTCTAAGGTGAAGGAGTTTGAGAACACTAGGAAAATGGATAGAATGGATGCTTCTCTGTAAAGGGCTTTGGCCGTCGCTCCTGCCACCAGCATCATTTCCTCACTGCTTTCAGTATCAC
This sequence comes from Saccopteryx bilineata, assembly GCF_036850765.1. Classification (NCBI taxonomy): domain Eukaryota; kingdom Metazoa; phylum Chordata; class Mammalia; order Chiroptera; family Emballonuridae; genus Saccopteryx; species Saccopteryx bilineata. Next base: position 312,105,138 of record NC_089490.1, read on the forward strand.
AGGAGAATGAGAAAAATGCAAAGTATCATCTCCATACTCTCTGGGGCTCTCCAGCCAGGGAAAGGAAAGGAGAAAAAAAGTGAAATATTTGGGATGCTGTAAAAGGATCCCATTCTTCTCGGTTTCCATTCTAAGTCAAAAAAATCCAAAAGTGGTCTCAATTTAGCTTTTCTCGTCAGGGATCTAAATAAACAAAAAACAACTGAATTTTGGTTAGATCTTACTACTTCCTCATGCCTTTCTTAAAACCGGAAAATAGCGAAGTCAATGTTTATCTTTTTTTTTAAGGATTTAAAAAAAATTTTATTTAGACAATTTTAATGGGGTGACATTGATCAATTCGAGTATATAGATGCAGAGAAAACACCTCTAGATCATTTGACATTTGATTATGTTGTATACTCATCACCCAAAGTCAAATTGTCCTCCCTCACCTTTTATTTGGTTTTCTTTATGCCCCTCCCCTCCCCCAACCCCCTCCAATGTTTATCTTTTAACACAGTTTTAAAGTATATTTTTGCTAAAATGGACTTTTTAACAATTCTACTTTCTTTTTTTTGGTATTTTTCTGAAGTTGGAAACTGGGGAGGCAGTCAGACAGACTCCCGAATGCGCCCGACCGGGATCCACCCGGCATGCCCACCAGGGGGCGATGCTCTGCCCATCTGGGGCATTGCTCTATTGCAACCAGAGCCATTCTAGCGCCTGAGGCAGAGGCCATAGAGCCATCCTCAGCGCCCGGGCCAACTTTGCTCCAATGGAGCCTTGGCTGCAGGAGGGGAAGAGAGAGACAGAGAGGAAGGAGAGGAGGAGGGGTGGAGAAGCAGATGGGCGCTTCTCCTGTGTGCCCTGGCCGGGAATCGAACCCAGGACTCCTGCACTCCAGGCCGACATCTACCACTGAGCCAACTGGCCAGGGCCACAATTCTACATTTTTTTATACCCAGATTTAAACTTGTACTATAGTTATTATCCTTCCTTTATTTTAGAGGAAGAGTATATGTTTAATTTCCTGCCACCTGTTTTTTTGGACTTTTTTTCCCCAATAGTTGATTTTATTTCATAACATTTATACCTCAAATCTCCCCCTCCCCAATTATTTCTACTCAGCCTATAAATATGCTCAAGTATCCACAATCCTAACACCAAGCAAAATATCTCTCCATTATGCTTCTCCTTGAGATTTTCGCTTCCTACAATATTCTCCTTGTCAAGCATTAGGAAAGAACCATTTATTATCATTCTTCACCCACCAGATAGTCTTCAACAACCCTCTTCATACCTAATACACACCTGTAATTGCTTTTGATAAGGTTGCCAGGGGCTTCCTAACACAGCTGTGTCTGTCCTGTTTGTGGGTTATATGCAAGTACTACCCCGTTTTATATGAGACTTAAGCACACTAAAATTTTAGTATCCAGGGACAACTGTAACAAATTTATTGTCTCACAATTCTGGAGGGTAGAAGTCCAAAATCAAGGCAGAGTTGGTTCCTTCTGAGGGCTGTAAGGGAGAATCTGTTCCATGCCTTTTTCCTAGCTTCTGGTGGTTTGCTGGCAATCTTTGGCAGTCGTTGAACTGTAGGTGTTATCACTCCAGTTCTTCATCTCACATTGCTTTTTTGTGTATGTGTCTCTTCACACAGTGTTCTCTCTGTGCATGACTGTCCAAATTTTCTCTTTTCTATAAGGATACCAGTCAATTGGATTAGGGCCCACTCTAATGACCTCATTTTAAGTTGATTTTCTATATTCAAAGACTGTTTCCAAATGTGGGAGACAGGCTGTAAGCCCGTGATGATGAACCTATGACATGCGTATCAGCACTGACATGCGTAGCCATTTCCCATGACACGCGGCCGCATGCGGCCGCATACCAGAGAAGAATGGGGCCACTTGTTGAGAAGGATGTTTCATCCTCGGCTCCTGCACGGCCAGGTGCAGTAGCCGAGGATAAAACATTTGCTGTAGTGTAGACAGTCTGTGCCGAGGTCTGCAGGCCAAAACAACAGAATTCCGGCACAGAGCATCTAGTTCTGGGACTTCTGGTCAGGCCATTAGGGGATCTTTGACATCACTTCCGGTTGGCAGAGCAGGGAGCAGCAGAATGCCGTGGGGGACGCATCTCTGGGGGCCCTGTGATCGCCATTACCAGCAACCACATAACTACAGCAACCATCATTCAATCTACTGTTCTGGGGTGTTGTGGATTTCTAATTGACCATCATTACTGAGATAAGTGAGGGGGAGGCTGGGACAGGAGAGGGCCTGTGCTATGGGTGCTGTGTCCTGCCATTAGAAATAGCAGCAGCCATCTTAATTTACAAAAGATGCAACTTGCAGAATTTCAAGACAGCATCTGGGCTTAGGTGTTTGTCAACTTGAGGTCAAAGCTTGAGAATCTGGAAAGGTGCCACTTGGAGAATCAAGAGGAGTGCCACTACAAACAGGAAATTTGGAGTGCCTGGAACTGATTACCAGACACTTTTAGAACCCTGAAAAATATAGCAATGGCTTTACTCACAATTTTTTCCTCTATGTACTTTTGTGAGACCTTATTCTCAGCGTTAAATAATATCAAAACCAATGAAAGAAACAGATTGTCAGATGAAGTTAGTAGCACTTACTTGGGCTTGAAGTGTACAAAATACCAACCTTCAATTGAAGATTTAGCCAATGAAATTCAGCAACAAAAAAGTCACTAATAAGCAGATTAAAGAATTCCCCCTCCCCCCTCACTTATCTTAGTACAGGGCATCCCACACAAGTTAAGTAATATCAAGACCAACAAAAGAAACCAACTGACAGATGAACAAAGAAGTCACTGAGCAGGTAAGTTAAATAATTAGTTATTGGTTTATTAAATACAGTTATATATAATACAATTATACATTTTTGTTAAACTATAAATGTTGTGAAATTATGATTTTTTTCTCGAGGTGACATACCACCCAAGTTATGCTCTGTTTTTTGGCGAATTTTGACACACCAAGCTCAAATTATTGCCTATCACTGCTGTAAGTTGACAAAGTCCTCGCAGTCTAAAGGTTAAGCCAAAGGCTAAACTCTTCCCACACCCTCTGATAGTTTTTGCTTCTTGAGGCAATCTACATGCCCTTCCACTTACCCTTTGTTTGTGAAACTGCTAGTTATGATGTTATGCATGATGAAAGGTCATGCACTTTTGAGAAAGATCCTGTTTATACCTCACATATGTGATGTTGTGTTGAAGACTTCCTTGGTTTGCAAACGGCTTTGTTCTCTGCACTATAAAGTAAAGCTGACTGGGGTGTCTGCATTCTTGTAGGTCATCAGCCTACAGAGACCTCCTGATTCCATTCTTTGTCTCTCTATGTTTATTTTTTCATCCCCCACCATTCTCCCTCAGGACCTGGTCAATTACAAGTTGGACTGGTCTGCGGCATCCAAATAAGGTATATTCTGAAGTACTGGAGGTAGGACTTGAACATATCTTTTTTGAAGGATACAATTCAACCCATAATAACCTGCCATTTAGTATATACATTGCTTCCAGAATTAGTTTATTTAACACCTTTGATGACTCTTTAATTCTATGATAAAGTCTAAATACATAATTTTGCCATGTATAAACAATCATAATGTGGTATCTGTAAAGCTAGTAGCCACGGCCACCATCACAGCCTCCTGGCCCATGCAGGTTCGCATTTGATTTGGAGAGACGGTAATGAAACAATGGAGCTAAGAACTGGTGGGCCATTAGCTTTAAACCTATCTTGCATCTGGCAGGCAAGAAATACACACAGTGGGAAAACACTTCCCTTTCCATTCAGGGCTCCCAAAGCCACTGACTCATCTGAGTTCCCTAGAATCAAAGTTTCTACCTCACCAGCCTTATTCACCCATCTCCTTCTCTCTACACAAACTCTGCACAAACTGGCTTCTCCTTCAGTACTCCGCCATCTTGGATGCTTCTCCTCTCCTCCACATGGCCTTTCTCTGCTCTCCTTTCTCTGCTCTCTCCTCTAGTGCTAATCTCAGGAACCAAGAGAGAGCAAGCTCCTGGTCTGCCCCATTTTATAGTGTAGAAATCAAAACCCTTAATCCAATATACAAACAAGGAAGTCTCTGATACAAAGTCACTTAGAGTGGGAAAGGCTTAGTCTTAAAACTAAGCCTTAGGGTATAACAACCCTGCCTGCTTACAGCCTGTCCCCCACACCCAATGCAAACTATAAGTGAGCAAACCTATATATCATATTTACAAACTTATTTGACCAACAGTATTTGTGATCTAGGGAGTGATTCTTTATGACATGCTATTCATGCCATACTTCCCCCCTGCCCCAAAGTTGTTGTCTCCTCTCCTTATCTGACCAGATTAAGATCAGCAAATTTCTATTCACCTTACAAATCTCCCCATAGTAGTCTTCTTAAACCTTCTATATCCCAAGGACAATTGATTTCTCCTTCATCTGTGTCCTATAGCAATTAAGCAAAGAGTACTCTGTACTGATCTTCTGTAATATGTCTCATATTGAATCATGGCAATTGGTTGACTATATCTTTTGTTAGTTTGTAAGTTCCTCAAGACCAGAATGACTTATTATTCATTGTTATTTTCCTAGCAGACACACAGCTAGCACATGGTGGTGCTCTGTAAATTCTTACTGAGTGGAAATAAACTGTTAACCACAATTTTCTATGAACCTGAACTTTTAGATATGTGCAATGTGCACACAACTTGATGAGCTTCATGATGAGCTAAAATTGATTACTTCTGTAATTAATAAAATTTGGCTTTGAAAAATCCATGAATAATCTTAATTTCAAGTATATTTGGATATCATGCTAAGTACAAATCATTTAAATGTTTTTGTTAAAATGTTAAGTTTTTAACCAGTCTCACCCCAATAAATTTAATTAAAAAAAGTTTGTGTTTAGCCTGACCAGGTGGTGGCACAATGGATAAAGCACTGACCTGGGATGCTGAGAACCCAGGTTCAAAATCCCAAAGTGGCTGGCTTGAATACAGGCTCATCTGGCTTGAATGCGGGGTCACCAGATTGAGCATGGGATCATAAACACGACCCCATGGTCGCTGGCTTGAGCCCAAAGTTTGCTGGTTTGAGACCAAGGTTACTGGCTTGAGTCCAAGGACTCTGGCTTGAGCGGTGGGTCACTGGCTCAGCTGGAGTACTCAGTCAAGGCACATATGAGAAAGCAATCAATGAACAACTAAGGGGCCAGAACTATGAATTGATGCTTCTCATCTCTCTCTCTCTCTCTCTCTTCTTGTCTGTCTGTCCCTGTCTCTCTCTCTCTCTTTAAAAAGAAAAAGTTTGTGGTTATAGAAGTGTAAACTTAGAAAATAAGGAAGGTATGTAAGGGCACATTTAATTTAAGAAAGCTGTTTAACCTGTTAGGATAAACTAATAAATATTTTTAAAAGAAAGTGAAAATCTTGGAAGAGCTGGGAAGGAGGTACTAATCTCATTTTGTTGTTTATTGATCAAGAGTCAAGAGACCCATGTTCAGGTCCCAGCATTGCCACTAAAGTTGGAAGCTTTTTATAAATCACCTACTCTCTCTGGGTTTCTGTTTCCTCATCTAGACAGTAAAATAGGTTAAGCTACATCTATGTTTTTGAAACTAGAGGTAAACAAATTAATTTGGTGGGTAACTACCAGACTTCAAAACAAAACACCAGAGTACATAATAAAGATGTTTGTTTTCATGAAACTTTTGTTTCAATGACATGTGTGTATGTGTGTGTGTGAGAGAGAGTGTGTAATGCATGTGAGCTGTCTGTGTCAAGATGTAAATTTTATTTCTTTTGAATCAAAGTAAAAACTTTCAAAAGCGAGTGAACTAAATGATCTCTAATGCATCTTCTGGCTTTGAGAGTCTCTTGAAATGCTCAGAAATTCACCATGTGCTCTTTGTGTTTGTTACATTAAATACTAGGAAGTGCTTCCTTGTATACTCAGGATGGGTGTTATGATATACAAATGAGAAAACAACAAAAAGACTCTGTGGCCCTGGCCGGTTGGCTCAGCGGTAGAGCGTCGGCCTAGCGTGCGGAGGACCCAGGTTCGATTCCCGGCCAGGGCACACAGGAGAAGTGCCCATTTGCCTCTCCACCCCTCCGCCGCGCTTTCCTCTCTGTCTCTCTCTTCCCCTCCCGCAGCCAAGGCTCCATTGGAGCAAAGATGGCCCGGGCGCTGGGGATGGCTCTGTGGCCTCTGCCTCAGGCGCTAGAGTGGCTCTGGTCGCAACATGGCGACACCCAGGATGGGCAGAGCATCGCCCCCTGGTGGGCAGAGCGTCGCCCCTGGTGGGTGTGCCGGGTGGATCCCGGTCGGGCGCATGCGGGAGTCTGTCTGACTGTCTCTCCCTGTTTCCAGCTTCAGAAAAATGAAAAAGAAAAAAAAAAGACTCTGTGGGGTCTATATGAAGGGGTTAAGATCCTCAATACCCTACATATCCTGACCCTCACAATCAGAGACAGATTAAACTAGAACCAAAGTTATGATTTGAACTGGTTAACAGCCTCATTTAACCTTTTTATGTTTTTTTGCAAGAGACAGAGACAGAGACAGGGACAGATAAGGACAGACAGACAAGAAGGGAGAGAGATGAGAAGCATCAATTCTTTGTTGTGGCATCTTAATTGTTCATTGATTGCTTTCTCATACGTGCCTTGACTGAGTACTCCAGCTGAGCCAGTGACCCATCGCTCAAGCCAATGACCTTGGGCTCAAGACAGCGATGTTGGGCTTCAAGCCAGCGACCTGTGAGCTCAAGCCAGTGACCATGGAGTCATGTCTATAGTCTCACGCTCAAGCCAGCTTGGAGTGTATGTTCATGCCATTCTCAATACTCCAAAAAATTATGATTTGTGTATGTATAATTTTTTTCTGAAGAGGACAGGTCATCCAAAGTGAATTAGAAGTCAATTTACACTTTAAAAATGTAATAATTTTCTAACTTGTATGGGCATTATTTTAAGTTTGTTATATTTGTAGTGAGGAGCATCTGAATGGTAGAATTTCCTCTATGTGCCCATTTGTACTTAAAAGATAATACTTCATAGCCATTGCATTAATGAAGGCCTTCAACAACTCTCAATTGGATTAATGTCCAGTTCTATACCCTACTTCTAGTACAATGACCTCATATAAACATTGAGAAGTTTAAATAACCTAAACAAATATGGGGAGGGAGAAAAAAATCCTGAATTGAGAAGAATTTAAACAAACAATGGCTGGGGAAAAAATCTTAAATAACTACATTAGGTTATTAGTTGGAATGGAGGCTTAAAAATAAAGACTACATTGAGTTGTAGTTGAATAAAGTTACAATTCATTTGCACACCTGATACAGTTGATTGAAGACATCTTGCCTGCTAAAAAATACTTCAAATAACTATACATATTCCTAATATGAACATGAATATCAGGACTTTTATGAGAACCACAGACACAGTGGTAAATAAAGAATCTACAACATGATTAACTGTGTTTTTGTCATATCTCTCTGAAATGCCTGTTTTGGACATCTTACACCATCCATTTGTAGTCTTATAATTGTGCCTTTTTTGCTTCTAGTACTTCAGAAGTTGTTCAGGTTGACCAAATTCTAGCCCACTGTGCCTCGTATATGTTTTCCAAATCGTCTCTTCTTTGCCTTCCCCAATACTATTTGCCCTGATTTTGATCCTTATCTCTTGCTAGAGTTGCTACAAGCTCAGTTCCTTTTGTCTTGCTCACCTCTAAAATATCAATCATATCACTTAAAAAATCGTTCTAATGTATACAATAATCTATCATATTATGTCTAGCTCAAACTATTTCAAATCCCCTGTGTAGACACACACACACACACACACACACACACACACACACACACACTACTTAAAGAATAAAATTTAAATTAATTAGGATTGCATAAAAGATGTGCTTTAGTCACCATTGGATTTTCCTTCTCCTACTTCTGTTTGCTCTTATATAATTATACTATCTGTGGCTCCTTAAATGCCATGGTCTATCTCAGCACCACACTTTGCATGGTTGAGGGTTAGGTTAGACCAGAGGTAGTCTACCTTTTTATACCTACCACCCACTTTTGTATCTCTGTTAGTAGTAAAATTTTCTAACTTCCCACTGGTTCCACAATAATGGTGATTTATAAAGTAGGGAAGTAACTTTACTTTATAAAATTTATAAAGCAGAGTTACAGCAAGTTATAGCATATAATAATAATTACTTACCAAGTACTTTACGTTGGATTTTCACTAAGTTTGGCAGAATAAATCTTTATAAAACAACTTACTATAGTTAAATCTATCTTTTTATTTATACTTTGGTTGCTCTGCTACTGCCCACCATGAAAGCTGGAACTCCCACTAGTGGGCGGTAGGGACCAGGTTGACTACCACTGGATTAGACTGTGCGTGACAGAAAAAAACAGAACAAAACAGTGGTTTAAATAAGATGAAAGTTTATTTGTCTTTCATATAAAAGAAGTATAAAAGGTTGTCTAGGAGTAATAGGGCAGCTTTCCAAGGTAGGGACCCAGGCTCTGTCTACAGAGGTGGATTAAAGTTAGTTGAGGTCCTGGGCACAGAAGAAATTATTGAACCCCTTAAAAAAAAGAGGAAAAAGAAAAATACATGTTAATCATATTTTTAAATAAATAAAAAATAGCCTGACCTGTGGTGGCGCAGTGGATAAAGCATTGACCTGGAAATGCTGAGGTTGCCGGTTCGAAACCCTGGGCTTGCCTGGTCAAGGCACATATGGGAGTTGATGCTTCCAGCTCCCCCCCCGTCTCTCCCCCCCCCTCTCTCTCTCTCTGTCTCTCCCTCTCCTCTCTAAAATGAATAAATAAAAAAAATTAAAAAAAAGAGACTTTAAAAATAAATAAAAAAAATAAATAAAAAATATTATGTATTACTAATGTTAAAATTGCACATATGAAACCAAACTTGGTGTTATTAGAAAGAAGTGTAAAGTTGGGGTTTTGCAGGGCCCTTCAGAAGTTGTGGCCCAGGGTGCACGTCTGCTGTGCCCGCAGTTAAATCCAACTCTGTCTGTCTGTATTACTTAGACATGCTCTTACATGTGGTTTTTACCTCCAAAATGGCTGTGTAAGCACCAGCCATTATACCCATATTCTAGCAAGCCAGAAGAGGGAGGGGAGAAGTGCACATCCTCTGAGTGATTCTTAGTGAGTCCCAGAACTTCAATAAAATCTATTGAAGAATTCATAAAGGGAATTCTTCTTTCACTTGGATTTGAAGTTTTGAGGCTAATGAGTGCAGCCTCCTTGCCATCATGAGGAAAGAGCCAGATTTAAGAGTGGTGCCAACCTGGAGGATGCAAAGACTCTTAAACCCAAAAAATTGACCCTGGCTGGTTGACTCAGCAGTAGAGCATCGGCCCAGCGTGTGGAAGTTTCAGGTTTGATTCCCAGCCAGGGCACACAAGAGAAGCACCCATCTGCTTCTCCACCTTTCCCTCTTTCTTTTCTCTCTCTCTCTTCTCCTCCCGCAACCAAGACTCCGTTGGAACAAAGTAAGCCCTGAACACTGAGGATGGCTCCATGGCGCTAGAATGGCTCTGGTTGCAATGGAGCAATGCCCGAGATGGGCAGAGCATCACCCCCTAGTGGGCATGCCAGGCACATGCGGGAGTCTATCTCTCTGCCTCCCCACTTCTCACTTCAAGAAAAAAAATACAAAACAAAAACAAACAAAAAAAACCCCCAAATCAACTATGTTCTTTTGATATCATCTGATCCCCAGCATCAAGTTATCGCTAAAGCAAGGCATAGCCTTGGATTTTTAAAATCTTTTTTTTTTCAATTTTTCTTTTATTAATTTTTTAGAGAGGAGAGAGAGTGAGAGAGAGAGAGAGAAGGGGGAGAAAGGAGCAGGAAGCAGCAACTCCCCTATGTGCCTTGACCAGGCAAGCCCAGGGTTTTGAACCGGCGACCTCAGCATTCCAGGTCGATGCTTTATCCATTGCGCCACCACAGGTCAGGCAAGCCTTGGATTTTTAAATGACAAGAATACATTGTATTTTGTTTGTTTTGTTTCTATTTAGTGATAGGAGGGGAGGCAGAGACAGATTCCACATGTGCCCCAACAGGGATCCACCCAGCAAGCCCACTAAGGGGCAATGCTCTGCCCATCTGGGGCCCTTGCTCTGTTGCAACTGGAGCCATTTATTTTTAGCACCTAAGGCGGAGGCCATCGAGCCATCTTCAGTGCCCGGGGCCAACTTGTTCTAATCAAGCCATAGCTGCAGGAGAGGAGGCAAAAAAAGAGAGAGAGAAGAAAATGAGGAAGGGTGGAGAAGCAGATGGGTGCTTCTCCTGTGTGCCCTGATTGAGAATTGAACCTGGGACATCCACATGCTGGGCTAATGCTCTACCACTGAGCCAACTGGCCAAGACCAGGAATGCCTTGTTTTATTGAGCTTCCATTTATTGTGCTTTGTAGACACTGCATCTTTAGAAATTGGAGGTCTGTGACAACCCTGCAAAAGCAAATCCATCGGTGCCATTTTCCCAAAAGCATTTTCTCACTCTTTGTCCCTGTGTGTTATGTTTTGGCAACACTTGCAATATTTCAAACTCTTCATTATTGTTGTATTTGTAATTGTGATATGTGATGTTATTATTGTAATTGTTTTGGGAAACCACAGCCATGCCCATGTAAGATGGTGAACATTATCAATAAAAGTTGTGTGTGTTCTGACTACTTCACCAACCAGCTGTTCCCCCAACTCTGTCCCTCTCCTCAAACTGCCCTATTCCCTGAGAAATAGCAATATTGAAATTAGGCCAATTAATAATCTTACAATGACTTCTAGGTGTTCAAGTGAAAGAAAGAGTCAATCGATGTGGCAGTCTCCATTGTCTTAATGAAGGAGGTAGAGCAGTAAATAAAGCATTGACCTGAAACACGGAAGACCCAGTTTTGAGTCCCCAAGGTCACAGGCTTGAGCGCGGGATCACAAGTTTGAGCATGGGATCATAGACATAACCCCATGGTCACTGGCTGGAGCCCAAAGGTTGCTGACTTGAAGCCCAAAGTCACTGGCTTGAGCCCAAGAACGCTGGCTTGAGCAAGGCCTCTCTGGGTTGGCTGGAGTTCACCCCTAAAATCCCCCCATCAAGGCACAGATAAGAAAGCAATCAATGAACAAACAGTGCTGCAACTATGAGTTGATGCTTCTCATCTCTCTGCCTTCCTGTCTCTCTGTCCCTCTCTCTAAAAAAAAGAATTGCCACAGCCACCCCAATCTTCAGCAACCACCACCCTGATCAACAGCCATCAACACCGAGGCAAGAATCCACCAGCAAAAAGATGACAATTTGTTAAAGGCTCTGATGAACCATGGTTAGCATTTTTTACATTGGTTTTACAGACATGATGCTGTTGTATACTTAATAGACTACAGTATAGTGTAAAAATCACTTTTATATGTGCTGAAAAACCAATAATTTTGTATGACTTGCTTTATTGCAATATAGTACTGTATTTGCTTTATTGCAGTGGTCTGCAATTGAATTGGTGATATCTCTGAGATATGCCTAAGTGATTATATGATATATTTAGGCTTTGGTACTGAAGTTGGATAAGAAAGAAAGTAAAGACAAGAAAACTTTGATAGGTGGAAAGTGGTGGTATGAGTGTGGAGAGCTGCTCTCAGTGAGATAGAGTGTGGCAGAATGCTACTCAAATAAAGTAGCTGGATGGACAGCAAAGAGGTTGAGATGTTAGATTTCTCTTTTTGTAAGTGGCACTGTTTCCTGTGATGACTGTTAGGTTCAAGGAAGTGTGCCGTGGCTGCCAGAGTCTAACTCTTGGAAAAACAGGAACAAGGAAGTGCTGACAAGGTCCCTGTGAGGCCGAGAACAAAGAGTTCAGCACAACATTGGGCGAACATCCTGCATTCTATGAGTTAGAGACCCTTATCAGAAGGTTATGTTTGAAATTCTACACTGAGCTAAACCCTTCGCCTGTTGCTATGCTGCATGCGACCTCCCTAGCGAATAGCTAATTGCCACATCTGCTTCTGTATAACGCTTGCTCACTTAGGATATATAAGGACCTAGTTGTAAGCGCCAGGAGCAACTCTTGTTTGCAGCCCCTTGTGGGTATGGTGTCTCCGGACACCTTGAGAGTTCGTCCCTGCGCAGGTTAAACTTGGCCAATAAAGTAAGATCTAAACCCCTGAAAGTCTCCGACGTTTGTTCTTGTGCTTGGTGGATGCAACATTGACATTTAGGATGTGACTATGGAAAGTGGGTACCTCAGCTAGCGTAGATTGAAAATGTCCACGGAGATAAGGAAACTGAGAGGCCAGTGAATTTGATTGTTTCCCATAAATGCTCTTTGGTGTTGGCCAATGGCATCATGTTTGAGCTTAATTCAGCAAGAACAGATGATGAGAGGCTGAGGTCCAGCTCCTTTCTGGTTTGATCTCTCCAATAATACTAATAATTACATAGATCTTAGTGTAAACTAGAATAGATCATTCAGTCAATCTTCAATGAAATATTATTTGTCTCACTTGGACAGGTACTGTGAATTCAATGTTGTTCTCATTGCCAGACACCTGAAGTGTAGTTAAAAGTAAAGCCATAAGCCCTGGCCGGTTGGCTCAGTGGTAGAGCGTTGGCCTGGCGTGCAGAAGTCCCGGGTTTGATTCCCAGCCAGGGCACACAGGGGAAGCGCCCATCTGCTTCTCCACCCCTCCCCCTCTCCTTCCTCTCTGTCTCTCTCTTCCCCTCCCACAGCGAGGCTCCATTGGAGCAAGGATGGCCCGGGCGCTAGGGATGGCTCCTTGGCCTCTGCCCCAGGCGTTAGAGTGGCTCTGGTCACGACAGAGCAACGCCCTGGAGGGGCAGAGCATCGCCCCCTGGTGGGCAGAGCGTCACCCCCTGGTAGGCGTGCCGGGTGGATCCCGGTGGGGCGCATGCGGGAGTCTGTCTGACTGTCTATCCTCATTTCCAGCTTCAGAAAAAATACAAAAATACAAAAAAAAAAAAAAAAGTAGAGCCATAAATTTTAATAGTCATCTCGGAATAGACTTGACAATCTCTTTTGAAGGCAGAAAAGCTGTATACAGGCATGGGGGTTGGCCAATGGACCACTCTTGGTTAGGGCCTAGATTCTCCTCAGGCACTGGTTTGGAATTCACTTTAGCACATAGATGGAAGTGTCTTTAAAACCCCATAGTTCAATATAATAAAACATGACTAGTAACTTAACTGGAATATTTTTAAATTAGGTAAAACTAATGTCTAGCTCAGCCGTTCAAAGTGAAAATCCATGAAGGTAACTCAATGAGTTAACTTGTATAAGTTAATGATAGAAGTTAAACATTGGCATCTGCCTTTCAAGGATAAGAATTTATTTTTAGAACAATTGACTTTCTAGAAGCATTTCTTGTCTGAATTAGCAGATAAGATATAGAAAAAACACTAGAAGTGACTTACAGTTGAGATGAAGGCTGGTATATGTGTTTTTTGTTTTGTTTTATGGCTAGAAGCCTGTCATCTACTCATCCAAGAGCATTATCATTAAGAAGCAAATTTAGAAAGAAAGGATCTCTTTGTCTTTACCCTACTGAAAATTGCTATTGATTTATTAAAAGTCCATTCTACCTGTGAACAGGTTATTCACAAATGAAGAAATATAATGGCCATTAAGCACTGAAAAAAATGCCTAACCTTACTAGTGATCAAAATGATGTAAATTAAATCAATGATATGCAATTTTTACCTGTCATATTGACAGTTTTTCTGAAAGCAACTAACTTGATGATTTATCACTCTAATTTTTCCTTACCTTACTTTTCTCATCACTGGAAATAAAATGAATCAAAGGTCAGGGTATATAAATCATCACAATGAATTTCAAGATCATTAAACAAGGCAATTTTGTTGGAATTTACGAACTGTGAAAGTAGAACCAAATTTTCCTCTAGTACCAAACCTAAAACATTTAGACAATTTTGATTTATAAATATGTTCAGAAATCAATATTATTGAGGAAGAAGAAAGAGGAAAAATGGACTCTCTTCCAATTCTAAGCTTTCTCAATGCCAGTTATTTCTGGTTGGAAGTCTACCAAAGAGTGTTCAGGACCTCTTCACCTCATCAGAGCTAAATGCTTGGGTTCTGATTATTCCTTAAGAAATGATTTAGCTTTTACTATATTTTTTATCAAGCAACATTTCATTAGGAATAAGCAACCTGAATGTAGTCTGCATTCTTTCATAAAGCATTCATGGAGTGCCCATTTATTTTTATTAAAAACAGAGACCTGGCATATTATAATAGAGTCACTATTATGGTCCTCCCTAGAGTTAAGTATATTGAAGTGCATTTCCCAACATCCTAAATATCTTAAAATGGAAAAGAAAAAAAGTTCTCTTTTTCCCCCACAAACCACTCTCTTAAGGTATTTTCAAATGATGGTGGCGCCAGTCATTCTTTAAATCTTGTATGGTCAACAAGATGTACAATGTGGTTGGCTGCTACAGTCTTCCCTGATCACATCACCCTGCAACATTTACACCCTTTCTCTTCCTCTTCTCTTCAGCTACACCCTACCCCACCCACACACATACACTTTTTAGAGTTGGAAGAGACCTTAAAAGTTACCTAGTACAGTGAAAGCCCATCATCTACATTTAAATTCTTGCCAAAATGTTATTTCAAGTGAATTTCCTGTACAACAGAGGCTGTATTCCAAAGTAAGTTTTCAGACCAAGATAAAAAAATGTCGAAGGTGCCTGACCAGGCAGTGGCACAGTGCATAGAGCATCGAACTGGGATGCAGAGGACCCAGGTTTGAGACACCGAGGTCTCCAGCTTGAGCACGGGCTCATCTGGTTTGAGCAAAAGCTCACCAGCTTGGACCCAAGATCGCTGGCTCCAGCAAGGGGTTACTCGGTCTGTTGAAGGTCCGTGGTCAAGGCACATATGAGAAAGCAATCAATGAATAACTAAGGTGTTGCAATGTGCAACGAAAAACTAATGATTGATGCTTCTCATCTCTCCATTCCTGTCTGTCTGTCCCTGTCTATCCCTCTCTCTGACTCTCTCTCTGACTCTGTAAAAAAAAAGTCAAAGGAGACACCCCAAAACTGATCATTCAACCATAAACTCACTACCTATATAGAGACTATAAAAATCACCTATATCAAGAATACAAAAAGCCATGAGTTACTAGTGATGAGAGAAGAGTTTTGGAGAGAGCAGGTAGTGTTCTGTGAGTTCCTAATCTTCTCTCTGGAATGCCTGCCCCTCAACTCAAATGTGGGGAAACAAGACCACTCACAGACCTCAACACTTACCCCTGCAGTTTGGGGATATTTAGCTCTACCTGAGAAATTTAGAGTCAGAGCTGGCTATCTGTTCCAATGTAAGAGCAAAAGAGAGTTGATGCTATGTTAGGAATAACCTGAATTTCTCTATTTGGGCAAAGGATGAGTGTTTTCTATGAACTGGAAGGAAGTCATGCATGTGAGAGGACCAGCATGTAAGTGTCTTAGATTCCACCCAAAAGGACTCTGGGAGGTGTACCACTGGGCGCTGATGGACTGCAGAAAGAGTAGCAGACAACCAGCCAGACTACAGATGCAAGCACTCATGGCAAGGGACAGACTTGTGAAAGCTTCCTAAGAAATGTGGGATTTATGAAGAGCCCATAACATCTACCAAAGTGTCCAGGACAAAAAGAGCTGGTTGAAAACTTTGAGCCAGAGAACATTTTACCATATCACCAAGACAGTGCCAATTAGTTATGAATTTTTCTATTTCTCTTTTCTCTTCCTTTTCCATGCACTCAGACCGTAGAGTGACCAAAACCCAGCTTTGGCAAGATGCAAGAACAGGAGGAGGAGAAGCACCAACCCTGTAGAGCAGGGGTCCCCAAACTATGGCCCGCGAGTGGCATGCAGCCCCCTGAGGCCATTTATCCAGCCCCTGCCACACTTCTGGAAGGGGCATCTCTTTCATTGGTGGTCAGTAAGAGCAAGGCGTGTGTTGCTCACGTACAGTACTACTTCTGGTGACGCAGGATGCACGCGTCACGGTTCCGGAAGCGCGTCTTATCACTTGTTACAGCTAGCAGTGACAAATATGGAACCGGACATTGACCATCTCATTAGCCAAAAGCAGGCCCATAGTTCCCATTGAAATACTGGTCAGTTTGTTGATTTAAATTTACTTTTTCTTTATTTTAAATATTGTATTTGTTCCCATTTTGTTTTTTTACTTTAAGATATGTGCAGTGTGCATAGGGATTTGTTCATGGTTTTTTTTATAGTCCGGCCCTCCAACGGTCTGAGGGACAGTGAACTGGCTCCCTGTGTAAAAAGTTTGGGGACCCCTGCCCTGGCCGGTTGGCTCAGCGGTAGAGCGTCGGCCTAGCGTGCGGAGGACCCGGGTTCGATTCCTGGCCAGGGCACACAGGAGAAGCGCCCATTTGCTTCTCCACCCCTCCGCCGTGCTTTCCTCTCTGTCTCTCTCTTCCCCTCCCGCAGCCAAGGCTCCATTGGAGCAAAGATGGCCTGGGTGCTGGGGATGGCTCTGTGGCCTCTGCCTCAGGCACTAGAGTGGCTCTGGTCGCAACATGGCGACGCCCAGGATGGGCAGAGCATCGCCCTCTGGTGGGCGTGCCGGGTGGATCCCGGTCGGGCGCATGCGGGAGTCTGTCTGACTGTCTCTCCCTGTTTCCAGCTTCAGAAAAATGAAAAAAAAAAAAAAAAGTTTGGGGACCCCTGCTGTAGAGGGCGGAAGCTGCCTTCCTCTTCCTTGATTGCAGCCCTCTCACTGCAGCAGGCCAGAGCTGGGGGTGGGGCTGGGGGAGCCCACAACTCTGGATCATTAAACAGGAGATCTTTATTATTGATGTGTGTGTTGTGTGATGTGGAGTGACTAAAAGGATGACCTGAAAAGTCCATGACCTCAGTTTTTATCTGGAGGTGAAGAGCAAATTAGTGCTAGAGAGGGGATTTTAAGGGACCCAGGGAGTCAAAAAATAACCTGGAACACTCAGTCCTCGTATTTTTTATGCACACTACACTGTTCTATATGCTGTAGATTTGGCTACTCATTCCACCAAGGCTGTGACTATAAAGAGGCACTCCATGCTCTGGCCAAGGGGCTCGGTTGGTTGGAGCATTCTCAGATGTCTGGATGTCCAGATGTGTAGGGTTGGGGGCTGGGAAGGTGTAGTTAGATCCCCTGGCACGTGCAGGAATTGACCAATGGGTGCATAGGTGGATGGAACAACAGATCCATGTTTTTTTTTCTCTTTCCCTTCCTCTTTCTCTAAACTTAATAAGAAACAAAAAATTTAAAGGCACTTTACTATAACACAGGTGATAATTTAAGTAACATGCCACTGGGTGGCATGGACTAGCAGTATCCCATCTTCTATTATAACAGATCCTGCTCCTTTCAAAGAAATCCAGATCACATAATCCCAGACTCCTTATTTGAATGTCTATTGTCTACAAAACTTTTGGATACAGATAGACAACAAAAATTACTCCAGCTATTTTCAACAGAAAATGATTTCATACAGGAATTCAGTGGTGAAAATAATTGCTGAGAGGGCTAGACTCTAGCCGCTACAGGAACAGGCTCAGAGATGACCCTCAGAAGAAGACTGACTACTGGAGTGCTGCTGTATTTGCCCTGGTCAGGCTGCTGGCAAATCAGGATGGCATGCTACAAGTATTGTCTCCAGGAACAGACAGCAGGACGTTGCCACTGCACTGATGGAGCCATGTCACACTTGTAGCCTTGCCAGCAAAAACAGATGCCATGCATGTTATATACTCATTCTCCACTTAACTCAGTTCTGAATTCAAGTCTTACATGTATCTTCAAGAGAATCGGGCAAATGCCATTTTTAGCTTTCCAGCCTTTATACAACTAGAGAGGCACACTAGGGGGAGGTTGGAATATTTTACGAAGGAAACACACCATATCTCTTTCTTTCATTTGTCTTCTGGGTTTAAGACTGTTCACTGTTGTTAATTTGTTTACTATGTCACTCACTGAGATTTTGGAAAGGAACAAAGATAAACATATATATTCAATACAATAAGTTTTGTTTTTGTTTTTGGTGACAGAGACAGAAAGATAGTGAGAGGGACAGATAGACAGAAAGGGAGAGAGATGAGAAAGATCAATTCTTCGTTGTGGCACCTTAGTTGTTCAATGATTGCTTTCTCATTTGTGCCTTGACTGGAGGGCTCTAGCTGAGCCAGTGAACCCTTGCTCAAGCCAGTGACCTTAGGCTCAAGCCAGCAACCTTTACGCTCAACCCAGAAATCATGTGTGTGATCCCCCACACTCAAGCCAGATGAGCCTGCAGTCAAGCCAGTGACTTTGGGGTTTTGAACCTGGGTCCTTAGCATCCCAGGTCAACACTCTATTTGCTGCACTACTGCCTGGTCAGGTCAAGTTCTATAGATTCTACGGATACTTCCTTTGTTTTGATTTCTTCCTTTGTATCCCTATCACCTCTACTCAAGTGGACCCTACTATTGAATGCTACAATAATTACCTTCTAATGGTACTCCCTACCTTCAGAATCATTTTTTTTCTAATTTATTCTACATGAGCAACCTTTTTAGTCCTCTACTGTTCAAAAAGCCTCTAATGACTGTACATAGAATGAAACAAACTAGCAGGCTGAATTTCAAGGTCCTTCACAATTTGGTCCTCACCTACCTACCTTTCTTTTCTTCTGCTTCTTATTAAGAAATCCCCTCTGATAGCCTCACTCTTTTGCTTATTCTTCTGTGGTCACACATAGTGCTCCATTTTTTACATTGCTTCCAAATACTCTCCTACTTGTCACCTATTGAAGGTACTAATCATAACTTAAACTCAGGGAAAAAAAGGATATTTTTCTCTCATCCTGGAACCATCTCACTTAATTCTGAGTCTCTGTAGAATTGATGGTACTTGATATTTAGTGTTTTACTTTGTCAGTTAAGTTTTATTATATATGCTAAATTTTGCCAATAAATTGCTAATTTCTTGATGCCAAGGAAACATAGATATTAATGCATGTATTACTGTATACATTAAACCAAATATTGGGACACACAATCTGTGAAAATACATACTTATGGGGATAGAGGGCTGATACTTGAATTTGGACCACTCATGACTCATGGAAATCCACTCAGATTTCAAACTTTATAAGCCCATTTTTTTGATGCATATAAGTTTGTTTCTTAACAATTGAGCTCTGCAGAACAGTAAATGTGGTGTTAGTTCGCACATGTGTTTGAAGTGTAACTGTTTTATTAATTTTACTTTATCTGATAATGAGAAAACAAGTAAATCAAGCATGAAAATCAAATATATTAAACCTCAAACTATTCTTAGCTGATTTATTTTGACAAGTGTTTAAATTATTTAGCTGTTCTGAATTTATTTGATTTTAATTATTTATAACTACACACGGTAGTGCATTAGTAAATGTCTTGAAGAGTGTTTTGTAAAAGTAGGCAGCATCTCAGTAATAATAGGAGCATAACTCTGCCATTTAATTTTTGCTGACAAAAGGGTTGAGCTTGTGAGGATAATTGTAAGGAACATTAGGGGACAGTGCCTATGCAGTTGATACAGGATGGCATTGTCACTGCTTTTTCAATTCTGTGGCTACTATAGTTTTTCAATACTTTTCAAAACTGTCAGCAGTTCAATAAGACTTTTAGTTCATTCTTGAGCTTAAAATACCATCTTCATATGCATTCAACGCTATATGCCCAAATTTCTAAAGTGCTTACCTACTTAGCTTTTCAACAGAAGTACTTTTAAATGGTGTTCCATTACTTCCTAAATGTTCAAACCTCTTCTGCTTGGAAATTTTTTCAAAAGCACTTCAATATTTGAACAACAATGCAATAATGTACAATGTAGATTTTATGTGGAGCAACTCTATTTAATGAACTTAGCTTCCTTATGCATTTTTCTCCTTAAGTTATTTCCCTTTGACATTTTCAGTAGAAGCATCTTTACTGCCCAGTGAGAATGAAATAAGTATAAAGAAGGCTACAGTGAGGCATTTCCCAAAGTTTGTTGGCTTTGAGAACAAAACCAAGAAGAAATAATTCATTAATTATTTAACTCCTGCAGTGGACATGACCTGTGTTTATTAAGAATAAAAACGGCTTAGATCAAGGGTCCCCAAACTTTTTACACAGGGGGCCAGTTCACTGTCCCTCAGACTGTTGGAGGGCTAGACAATAAAAAAAAACTATGAACAAATCCCTATGCATACTGCACATATCTTATTTTAAAGTAAAAAAAAAAAAAAAGGAACAAATACAATATTTAAAATAAAGAACAAGTAAATTTAAATCAACAAACTGACCAGTATTTCAATGGGAACTATGGACCTGCTTTTGGCTAATGAGATGGTCAATGTGCTCCTCTCACTGACCACCAATGAAAGAGGTGCCCCTTCCGGAAGTGCGACGGGGGCCGGATAAATGGCCTCAGGGGGCCGCATGTGGCCCACGGGCCGTAGTTTGGGGACCCTTGGCTTAGACTATAATCCTAGTGCTGGTAAAACACCCAGAAAGTTAAGACCTTCAGCATTATCCAAGATAGTCATTTTACTTCACAGATATAGATATTCCAGTTACTGGAAAGATGGAATCTACCCTGTGACAAAGACTTTCTAATTTATGTATCCAGTTTTGTGTTCCATTTATGCAGTAACATCAAGGCTTAGCTCTTGATTTCCATCCTTCCTAGCACTTGATTTCCTTCCAGTGCGCAAAGTGGTTAGCAAAGGCTGAAAAGGCAAAAATTAGATTACCAGACTCTTTTGCAGCTATGAGTTGTTCTTTTTTTAAAGAAACTTGAGTATGGACATTTTCAAACATTTACAAAAATAGACTAGTATTTTGGACCCTGCATCTCTATCTACAGTGTGTCCATAAAGTCATGGTGCACTTTTGACCGGTCACAGGAAAGCAACAAAAGATGATAGAAATGTGAAATCTGCACCAAATAAAAGGAAAACTCTTCCAGTTTCATACCTATTCAGTGCAGTTCGATGTGGGCTCACGCACAGATTTTTTAGGGCTCCTTAGGTAGCTATCCCGTATAGCCTCTACAGACTCGTCACTGACTGATGGCCTACCAGAACGGGGTTTCTCCACCAAACTGCTAGTTTCTTTCAACTGCTTATCCCACCGAGTAATGTTATTCCTATGTGGTGGTGCTTCATTATAAACACACCGATATTCACATTGCACTTTGGTCACGGATTTGAATTTAGTGAGCCACAGAACACACTGAACTTCCTCTGTACCGTCGACATCTCAACTGACATGGCCGTGGGCTGCTCCGCTGTATACACAGTGTTACGTCATCATCTGCGCATGCGTACATGCTGCCACATCATCCTACAGAAACTGGGAGGGGTTTCCTTTTATTTGGTGCAGATTTCACATTTCTATCTTTTGTTGCTTTCCTGTGACCAGTCAAAAGTGCACCATGACTTTACAGACACACTGTATTATCTAGCTTCAACAAATGTCAACATTTTGCCAATCTTTATCCATCTATTCCCCTTCACAATTTTGTTTTGGTTGAAATTTTTAAAAACAGATTTAAGATGTCATTTCTTTGTACCTATAAATATTTCAGAAGGCATCTCTAACTGATAAGTACATTTATAAAATAATTGACAACACCTAGGTTCTTGCAAAATGTGCATAATTAAGATATGAAAGGTGGAGGTGAGGTAGAGGTCATCTATAACTTCTACTGTTGAGCATGGTGGTGGTGAACACTTTGGGTTTTTTTGCAACAGCGGTCCAGTGTCTAGTTGCTCACCACAGGCTAGTAGGTCCCTACACTTATTAAGACAAGTGGGCTTTATCATCAGGAGTTATAGGGTTGCTGCTAGCAATACCAGGGACAAAAAAAAAAAGTGTTTTTCTGGAATCTAGAGAGTCCTTTGAGTTGCCTCTTATGTACCATGCCAGTGATAAAAAATTAATGGGAAACTAAAGCTACCTAATACAGGCAGGATTTCTCAGGAAATAAACAACAGCTTGTACTTACATGGCATTGATTATGTGTTATCTACTGTTCTATGCATTTCATATATATCAACTCATCTAATTCTCACAATAACCTTCTGATGGCGACACTTTCATGATCTTTATTTTACAGAATAACATATCGAGGCACAGAGAGTTTAATTAACTTGACAAAGGTCACTGAATAAGTGACAAAGGTCACTGAATAAGCTGGGCTTTAAACCCAGAAAACAACTCCAGAGCCAGTGCTTAACAACTGCATTTTACTAGTTATTAATTTTGATATCCTGCCAGGTAAAACTCAAACCAGTTGAAGTGCTAACTGAGGGCAAAAGGAACATAGAATGACTAACAAAATTATAAATTTTATGACCTGTAACAGAGACATGACCTGTAGTACCAACCCAGATTTTTCCCCTTTTGTATTATATATTGTAACATACCTTTGGTGCTCTCTTATTTCTTTCTTTCCTTTCTTTCTTAAAATATTTCTACTTTAAAAAAAGTTAATTTCAACTTATTATGTTAACATGGATTCAAGTGTCCCACTCAATATAACACCCTCACCCCTAACCACATGCTCCCCTGTTATACCTACTTTGTCCCCCTCCCATAATTTCTCCCTCCCTTCACCCCATTCCTCTGGGATTTGCTGTCCTGTTATCTGTATCTGTGTGTTATGTGTTTATAATTTCACTAATCCCTTCATCTTCTCTGGTCCCATCCCCTCATCCCCCTTCCCTCTGACTGCTGTCCCTCTGCTTCCTGTGACCCTGCCTCTGCCTCTATTCTGTTCCTCCATTCACCTTGTTCATTAGATTCCACATATAAGTGAGATCATATGCTATTTTTCTTTCTCTGCCTGGCTTATTTCACTTAGCATAATAATCTTCAGGTCCATCCATGCCATCGCAAAGGGTAAGATTTCTTTCTTTTTCACAGCCACATAATATTCCATCGTGTATACGCACCACAGCTTCTTAATCCGCTCGTCCACTGACGGACACTTGGACTGTTTCCAGATCTTGGCTATTATAAATAATGCTTCAATAAACATGAAGATGTATATCTTCTTTTGAATCAGTGATTTGGTATTCTTAGAATATATTCCTAAAATTGGGATAGCTGGGTCAAAAGGCAGTTCCATTTTTAACTTTTTGAGAAAACTCCATACTGTTTTCCACAGTGGCTTCAGAGGCCTGCATTCCCACCAGCAGTGCAGGAGGGTTCCCCTTTCTCCACATCCTCGCCAGCACTTATTGTGTGTTGATTTAATGAGTGCCATTCGGACAGGTGTGATGTGGTATCTCACTATGGTTTTAATTTGCATTTCTCTAATGATTAGTGATGTTGCACGTTTTTTCATATGCTGGTTGGCCTCTTTGGAGAAGTGCCTATTCAGTGCTTTGCCCATTTTTAAATTTGATTGTTTACCTTCCTGGTTTTGAGTTTTAGAAGTTCTTTATAAATTTTGGTTATTAATCCCTTATCAAATATATTGGTGAATATGTTCTCCCATTATGTGGGTTATCTTTTTTATAGTGGTATCTTTTGCTGTGCAAAAGCTTTTTAGTCTGATATAGCTCCCCCCTTTTTCATTTTGTCTTTTATTTCACTTGCTTGTGGAGATAAATTGGCAGAACTATTTCTCCAAGAGATATTGGAGAGTTTACTTCCTGTGTGTTTCTTCCAAGATGTTTATGGTTTTACAGCTTATACTTAAGTCCTTTATCCATTTTAAGTTTATTTTTGTGAATGGTGTAAGTTGGTGGTCTAGTTTCATTTTTTTTGTGTGTGTGTACCTGTCCAATTTTCCCAACATCATTTATTGAAGAGACTGTGTTTACTCCATTGTATACTCTTTTTAAAAAATTGAATTTAATTAATTGTGTTTACATAGATTCTAGTGTACCCCCAAATGCACCCCCAACCCCATGTTCCTCTCAACATCTCCCTTGCCCCCCTCCCTGCAATGCCCTCCTACCTTCCCTCCAGGATTATCCCATTCTATCATCCCCTTACCCTCTATCCGCTTTCCCTCTTGTTCCTTTGATCCCACTTGATCATGATGTATGATTTTTTTCATGTATTGCTGGATCCGGTTTGCTAATATTTTGTTGAGAATTTTAGCATCTAAATTCATCAGGGATATTGGCTATAGTTTTCTTTCTTTGTGTTGTCTTTGCCTGGTTTTGGAATCAGAATTATGCTCACCTCATAAAAGGAGCTTGGAATTTTTCCCTCCTCTTGAACTTTTTGAAATAGCTTGAGAAGGATAGGAGTTAGTTCTTTTTTGAATGGTAGAATTCGCCTGTGAAGCCATCTGGCCCAGGGCTTTTGTTTGTTGGGAGTTTTTTGATAACTATTTCAATCTCATTTGTTGTAATCAGTCTATTTAGGTTTTCTGATTCTTTCAGATTGATTTTTGAAACATTATATTTTTCAAGAAATTTGTTTATTTCACCTAGATTGTCTAATTTTTTTTTTTTGTATTTTTTTGAAGCTGGAAACGGGGAGAGACAGTCAGACAGACTCCCGCATGCACCCGACCGGGATCCACCCGGCACGCCCACCAGGGGCGATGCTCTGCCCACCAGGGGGCGATGCTCTGCCCCTCCGGGGCATCGCTCTGCCGCGACCAGAGCCACTCTAGCGCCTGGGGCAGAGGCCAAGGAGCCATCCCCAGCACCCGGGCCATCTTTGCTCCAATGGAGCCTTGGCTGCGGAAGGGGAAGAGAGAGACAGAGAGGAAGGGGGGGGGTGGAGAAGCAAATGGGCGCTTCTCCTATGTGCCCTGGCCGGGAATTGAACCCGGGTCCCCCGCATGCCAGGCCGACGCTCTACTGCTGAGCCAACCGGCCAGGGCTAGATTGTCTAATTTTTTGATATACAGTTCTTCATAGTATTTTCTTACAATCCTTTGTATTTTTGCTGTGTCCGTTGTTACTTCTCCACCCTCAGTTTAAATTTTATTTATTTGAGTCCTTTCTCTTTTTTTCTTGGTGAGCCTGGCTAAGGGTTCAGCGATCTTGTTTACTTTTTCAAAGAACCAGCTCTTGGTTTCATTGATCCTCTGTATTGTTCTTTTAGTCTCTATGTCATTTATTTCCGCTCTGATCTAAATTATTTCCTCCTTCTACTTCCTCTAGGCTTTACAGTGATACCTTGAGATATGAATTTAATTTGCTCTGTAACCGAGTTCATAAGTCAGTCAACTTGTATATCAGACTGCCGATACTGGACCCGTGCACCAATGCGCCAACTAGCGGCAGCTTCTGGAATTACGACTCGTATCTCGAAATTTTGCTCAGATCTCGAACAAAACTACAGACTGAGTCGCAGCTCATATCTTAAAAATTTGCATGTTGATCTGTTCATATCTCAAGGTACCACTGTGCTTGCTGTTCTTTTTCTAGTGCTTTTAGTTGCAGGATTAAGTAGTTTATTTGAGCTTTTTCTAGCTTCTTAAGGTGTGTCTATAATGCTATGAACTTCCCTCTCAGGACTGCTTTTGTTGTGTCCCACAGATTTTGAGTTGTTGTATGCTCATTTTCATTTCAAGGAAATTTTTTATTTCTTCCTTGATCTCATTGTTGTCCCATTCATTATTTAATAACATGCTGTTTAGTTTCCAAGTGTTTGAGTGTTTTTTAGTTTTTCTATTTTAGTTGATTTCTAGTTTCATGCCATTGTGGTCAGAGAAGATGCTTGATATGGTTTCAATCTTCTTAAATTTGTTGAGACTCGTTTTATACCCTAATATGTGGTCTATCCTAGAGAATGTACCATATGCACTTGAAAAGAATGTATATTCTGCTGCTTTAGGGTAAAAGGTTCTGAAGATATCTATTAAATTCAGTTGATCTAGTGTGTTACTTAATTTTGCTGTTTCTTTGTTAATTTTCTTTCTTTAGGATTTATCCAGTGATGTTAGTGGGGTATTGAAATTTCCTACTATTATAATATTGCTGTAGATCTCTCCCTTTATGTCCATAAAAAACTGCTTTATATATTTAGGTGCTTCTATATTAGGTACATAGATATTTATAATGGTTATATCTTCCTGTTGGATTGCTCCCTTTATCATTATGTAGTGACCTTCTTTATCCCTTATTATAGTCTTTGTTTTAAAATTTGTTTTGTTCTATATAAACATTTCTACTCCAGCTTTTTTTTCATTTCCATTTGAATGAAATATTTTTTCCATCCTTTACTTTCAGTCTATGTGTATCGTTTGTTTTGAGGTGTGTCTCTTGTAGACAGCATATGTACGGGTCCTATTTTCTTATCCATTCAGCTACCTTATGTCTTTTGATTGGATCATTTAATCCATTTACATTTAAGGTTATTATTGATATGTAGTTGTTTATTGCCATTTTTTCTTTAAATCTACCTCCCTCTTTTACTATATATAATATATCTATATCTATATCTATATTTATATCTATATCTATATCTATATTTCTACCCCCCCCTCCCAATTTGTTCTGTCTACAGCAGGCCTCTTAAAATTTCTTGCAGCATTGGTTTGATGGGATGAATTCCTTGAATTTTTTTCTGTCTGGGAAGCTTTTTATTTCTCCTTCAATTTTAAATGATAGTCTTGCTGGATAAAAGAAGTCTTGGTTATAGGTTTTTGTTCTGCATTCTTTGAATATTTCTTGCCATTCTCTTCTCTCCTCAAGTGTTTCTGTTGAAAAATCCAATGTCATCCTTATGGGGGTTCCTTTATAGGTGTTGGACTGTTTCTCTCTTACAGCTTTTAGTATTCTTTCTTTATCTCTTAGCTTTGGTATTTTGATTATGATATGTCTTGGTGTGGGTCTCTTTGAGTTCTTTTTTAATGGGGTTCTCTCTGCTTCTTGAACCTGTGTGACTCTTTCCTGCATCAATTTAGGGACATTTTCAGCTATAATTTTTTCAAACAATTTCTCTATTCCTTGTTCTTTCTCTTCTCCTTCAGGAACTCCTATTATGTGAATATTGTTTCCTCCATGTTGTCACAGAGCTCTCTTAGAGTTCCCTCAGACTTTTTGATCCTTTTTTCTTTTTGTTGTTCTGCTTCTATATTTTTGCTTATCTTGTCCTCTAAGTCACTGAATCAATCCTCTGCTTCATCCAGCCTGCTTTTAATTCCTTCTAGTGTAGTCTTTATTTCTGATATTGTGTTTGTCATTTCTGTCTGGTTCTTCTTTATGATTTTCGTGTCCTTTTTGATGCTTACAATTTCTTTATTGAGGTGTTTATTAAGTCCATCAATTGTAGCTTTGAGATCCTTAAGCATTCTAACAATCATTATTTTATACTCTGCATCTGGTAATTTGATTACTTCTGTTTCATCCAGGACTTTTTCTGAGGATTTGTCTTGTTGAAACATATGACTTATGTTTCTTTGCCTTCCTATTGTTCTGTGTATGGCTTGTAGGCTTGTTCCAGTTGTGGTCTCCTTTCCTAGTAGAGCCACTTTAAAGTCTTGCATGTCCTTTTTTTTGATATTGGAAAACTAATCTGTAAATGTCCATATTTGATTGATACAGAGTCAATCCATTGCATGTGATGTGATGCATTTGTATCTAAATGAGTACTTTTTTCACAATTATTATTAAAAATTAATAGACATGTAATAATAATAATATAAAATATTACAAATGTTTTTATTATGCACTTATCATATTATAGTTTATTATTGTTGCAATGAATAAAGTGTTTCTTTTATTTATAATATTGTTTTCTTCAATTTATTTTTGTCCTCTTTTTCATTGTAAAGAGGTTTGTCACCTTATTAATTGTACGTAATATTTTTTATTTATTTTAAAATATTGTTAACATGTGTTTTTATTTTCCCTCTCTCTCTCTCTTTTTTAAAGGGGTCCAATATATTTTTTTCACCTGGGGCCTCAACCGACCTTAATGTGCCTCTGTGTGTGGGCTCTGGGGCTCTAGGCTGGGGCACCCAGCCTGGGGCTGAGCACTCTTCCCTCTCAGGACGACCCTCCCCTCAGTGAGAGTCCCTCCGGACCCTTAGCTGTTGCTTGCTCCTGGGAGTGTTTCCAAGTTTCTGCCCTTCCTACCAGTCTTGGTGTGGCTTCTTCTGTGATCCTTGGTTATAGACTCCTCTCTGTTTAGTTCAAAGTTGGTTTTTCAGATGATTGTTCTTAAATTAGGTTGTAATTCATTTTGGTTCTGGGAGGTGGCAATTGGAATGTCAGCCTACTCAGTTGCTATCTTGGAATCACCTGGTGCTCTCTGATTTCAAGTACAGTTATTATAACTAGTTCCCCTTGTAAACATTTCCTGTGCTGGCAGACATTTCTCACTTCAAGTGTTTCTCCATTTTCCTTCTCAGGGCTTTCTCTGAGGTTGTGGGGGTTTGCTCAGCCTAGGCACAGGGCAGCCCAGAAAGGGAGAGGCACTAATGTCCAGGGGCAACTCTATACTCTGTGGGATTGGAGTTGGATAAATGACCACCTCCATCCTTCAGGGGACAACTTGGAGTTGCATCTGATCTGTTTCTTAGAATATTCTCAGTTTAATCAGCTCCAGTTGCCCCAGTTGTAACCAGCTCAGGAATGGACACTTTATTGTATGTCCTCTTTTCCTGTCTCATGTCCTCACTCTTTTGTTCCTCTTTTGTGGGATCACCTCCCCAATAAATACATGCACTTGTGTCCTTGTCTTGGGTATAAATTATTTATATAATTGAACCAATTTTCTTCATTTTTTCTTCTTTCCTTCTTATTTGTGTAGGGTGTACTGTTAATGGTTAACTTCAAAATTTAGGCCACTGTTTATAGAATATGATGGCAGGATTGGGGCTGAACAAGATGAGAAATGAACATCACCCAGAGATGACCCAGAGAATTTGAATATACCCTTCTTGTGAGAGATTTTGCATGTCTTTTTTTAGGTAGAATAATTGCATCTGTTAGGTAGAAGCAAGTTGTTTTGCCCTTTCCATTGTTTAGAAATTTAACTATGGCTGTTAAACTCAGCCAAAGGCCTGAGTTATGGGGAACATAATTTATAATTCAGCCCTCATTTCCAATGCCTTCCATTTTCTCTTCTGATACCTTAGAGTCTGAAAAGTTACAAATTGTACTTTTAAGATTTAGACTCCCTTGTATTTATTATTATTGTTGTGATATAGTTTCCTCAAATTAAATACATTTATCACAATTAAAGTTCTTTTAAATTTATTGATTTTAGAGAGAGAGAAAGGGAGAGAGAGAGAGAGTGAAATATCAACTCGTTCCACCTATTTATGCATTTATTGGTTGATTCTTGTGTGTGTCCTGACCAGGGATCAAACCTACAACCTTGGCTTATTTGTACAATGCTCTGACCAATTGAGTTACCTAGCCAGGTCTTCATTAATTATGTTTCAAAGGTGAGAGTGAAGCAAAGTTTGTCTGCCATTTCTAGTATTTTCCACTATCAAGTATAGTGGGAATGTTGGGTTTTTCTTCAATTTTTGGCTTTGCTGGTAGTTAGAGGCACAGTAGCTCACAATCACCCCCTATGGCAGCAAAGACTTCATGATTCATTATGATTTCCACACTGTGTTCTAGGGGCAACCTCTTATTCCCCACCTTCCTGGCTATGGCAAAGGCTACTCCTCCTCTGGTGGGCTAGTTCTGTGGTGCTGTTCTTTCTAAAAGTCATCCTTGGAGACCTGACTAGAATCCATGTCTTTAGGCATTCCAAGTGATTTTTCTGTAAGCACCCAATTCTCTGGTTTATATATTCTTTTATATTTAAAATAGTTCCTAGTTACTGTTTTTTGAAAATAGACTCGGATTAAAAAGATTAGAAAGAGATTTGTATCTGTGTGGTATCACCTCAGAGTATGTTACCAAATTGAGTTTCTAGATCAGTAGCAATGAAGTTTGGACCTGAGCCACTCTTGCTTCACTGGGGTGCTATCACTCTGTGAGACCTGGTCTGAGAAATTGTCTGGCTCCCTTTGTGATATATATTCTCTACTAATACAGAAGCTCTTATTAACAATGTTTAGGGCTGGAGGCATGTAAGGGAGAATCCCTTTCAGCATCTTAATTTTACTTTATTTTGTTATATGTACTATGTTTTTTCTGTATGATTTCCTTTTTATCTACTTTTTAAAAATTGGGTATAACTTAAAATGCACATAAAAGTGTTGCTCTGTGAATTTTTACATATGTCTACACCATGTAAGCACTACTCAGGTAAAGATACAAATATTTTTTTAGTACTCCAGAAGGCTCCTTCATGTTCTCTCCCAACTGATAGCTCCCTATAGTGTATCAATTTCACAGGGCTGCCTTAACAGATTACACCAAACTGACTTTCTTAAACTATAGAAACTTATTATTTCACAGTTCTGGACATTAAAAGTTCAAAATCAAGGTATTAGTAAGTCTGGTTCCTACTGGAGGATCTGGGGGAGAATTTGTTCTATGTCTCTCTTAGTTTCTGGTGGTGCCAGCAATCCTTGGAGTTCCCTATACTAGCTGTATCATTCCAACCTCCATCTTCCATATCTGATGGCATTCTCCTTCCCTGTCCCTTTGTCTAACTTTCCCTCTTCTTCTAAGGACATCAGTCTCTGGGTTAGGATTCACTCTAATCCAGTATGACCATATCTTACTTGATGACATCTTCAAAGACCTAATTTCCAAATTAGGTCACATTCATAGGTCCCTCACTTATAACTTGAAAATATTTTGGAGTGTGCACAATTCAATCCATTACACCCAAAGTAACCACTATTCTTGTTCCTATCATAATAGAGTAGTTTTACTTTTTTGAACTTCTTGAAATATTATACATATACATGAGGGCATAGGGTAGTTCTGAGTTTATCACTCCATGTATATAAATATCTGTGAAATTTATCCCATATACTGTATCATATATAAGTACTTCCCCCCAATGTACTATTGCATTACATTGTAGATATTTATATATTCTACTGTTGATGCATATTTAAGTGTTTCCCAGTTTGGAGGTTAATTACTAGAACCTGTCTTTAACCACAGAGCACTTCTGTCACCAAATGTGTAGATTTTCACACCAATGACCACTTTTGCCATTGTCCAGATACTCACTGGGTGGATTATAAGTCAATTCAATTCTGATACTGATCACCTGGAGTTAACACAGATCCCACAGGTTGAGTTCAATCTCACAAGACTTCCTCCACTTCCAATTCTGTTCTACCTGTACTCTGACCAGGCAGCTATATCATCAGGAGGTTCCCATGACACCATCCTCAGGCTTCTTCTTCTTTTTCTTTTTAGCAAGAAAGAGACAGAGAGGAAGGGAAAGAGATGAGAAGCATCAACTCGTAGTTGCAGCACTTCAGTTGTTCATTGATTGTGTCTCACATTTGCCTTGACTGGTGGGTGCAGGGGAATGGCTCGAGCTAAGCCAGTGACCTTGAGCTTCAAGCCAGTGACCTTTGGGCTCAAGCCAGTGACCACAGGGTCATGTCTATGATACCAAGCTCAAGACAGTGACTCATGCTCAAGCTGGATGAGCCCACGCTGAAGCTTGCAACCTC
This sequence comes from Saccopteryx bilineata, assembly GCF_036850765.1. Taxonomy (NCBI): domain Eukaryota; kingdom Metazoa; phylum Chordata; class Mammalia; order Chiroptera; family Emballonuridae; genus Saccopteryx; species Saccopteryx bilineata. The sequence goes on from NC_089490.1 coordinate 312,136,772, forward strand.
AGGGGTTTTTTTTGTTTGTTTGTTTTTTGGTACTTTTCTGAAGCTGGAAACGGGGAGAGACAGTCAGACAGACTCCCGCATGCGCCCGACCGGGATCCACCCGGCATGCCCACCAGGGGCGACGCTCTGCCCACCAGGGGGCGATGCTCTGCCCCTCCAGGGCGTCGCCCTGCCGCGACCAGAGCCACTCCAGCGCCTGGGGCAGAGGCCAAGGAGCCATTCCCAGCGCCCGGGCCATCTTTGCTCCAATGGAGCCTTGGCTGTGGGAGGGGAAGAGAGAGACAGAGAGGAAGAGGGGGGGTGGAGAAGCAAATGGGCGCCTCTCCCATGTGCCCTGGCCGGGAATCGAACACGGGTCCCCCGCACGCCAGGCCGACGCTCTACTGCTGAGCCAACCGTCCAGGGCCTGGCATTTTATTCTTTAAACCTATAGTCCTCTTTCAATTTCTTTTTTCCTTTCCTTTCCTTATAGCAGGCTCTTCAACATTTCTTGCAATGTTAGTTTGAAGATAATGAAGTCCTTTATTTTTATTTATTTATTTATTTATTTATTTTTTCCCAGAGACAGAATGAGAGTCAGAGAGAGGGATAGATAGGGACAGACAGACTGGAACACAGAGAGATGAGAAGCATCAATCATCAGGTTTTTTTTCGTTGTGGCACTTAGTTGTTCATTGATTGCTTTTTCATATGTGCCTTGACTGTGGGGCTACAGCAGACCAAGTAACCCTTTGCTCAAGCCAGCGACCTTGGGTCCTAGCTGGTGAGCTTTGCTCAAACCAGATGAGCCCACTCTCAAGCTGGCGACCTCGGGGTCTTCAACCTGGGTCCTCTGCATCCCAGCTCGACGCTCTATCCACTGTGCCACCACCTGGTCAGGTGATAATAAAGTCCTTCAGCCCCCTTTTTGTTTTGTCTGGAAAGTTCTTTGTTTCTCCTTCAATTTTAAACAATAGCTTTGCTGGATAGAGTCCTCTTGGTTGTAGGTTCTTGTTTTTCATCACTTTGAATATTTCCTGACAATCCCTTCTGGCTTGAAGTGCTCTATTGAGAACTCAGATGACAGTCTTATGGGGGTTCCTTTGTATGTAACTAATTGCTTTTCCCTTGTAGCTTTTTATATTCTTTCTTTGTCTTTAATTTTGGCATTTTAATTACCATGTGTCTTGGTGTAGGCCTTTTTGGGTTCATCTTGATTGGGATGTTCTGTACCTCCTGAACTTGTGTGACATTTTCCTTCAACAGATTAGGGAAGTTTTTAGCTATAATTTCTTCAAACATGTTCTCTATTCCTTGTTTGCTTTCTTCTCCTTTAGATACCCCTATGATGCAGATGTTGTTTTGCTTGATATTGTCTGAAAGGTTTCTTAGACTTCTTCAGACTTTTGAAGTCTCTTTTCTTTTTGCTGCTCTGCTTGTGTGCTTACTGTTATGTTGTCCTCTAAATTACTGACTTGATCCTCCACTTTATCTAACCTGCTGTTGATTCCTTCTAGTGAGCCTTCATTTAGATATTATATATATTATTTCTGACTGATTCTTTTTTATGGTTTCTATGTCCTTTTTAATGCTTACTATATTTTTGTTTAAATTCTCACTGAGATAATCCATTTTTACCCTAGGATCCTTGAGCATCCTAATAACCATTGTTTTACACTATGCATCTGGTAAGTTTGATTGCCTCCACTTTAGTTACTTCTTTTCCTGGAGATTTCTCTTGTCTTTTAATTTAAACATATTGTTTTTTACTTGCAATTTGTCTGTGTATTAGTTAGCTCTGTTCTGACTACTAAACTTGTTGTGATGTCTTTCTGAGGAAGATGTCTTGTTGGGCTCCATGGTACAAATATCCAGGTCACCTGAGCTTCTTGCTTTAGGAATGGTGTTTGTTTTTTTTTTTGTCTGGAAAGTTCTTTATTTCTCCTTCAATTTTAAACAATAGCTTTGCTGGATAGAGTCCTCTTGCTGGATAGAGTCCAGTAGGTTATATGTAGCTTCTGATTGTATATGAGTCTTGAATGCTGTTGGCTCTTTTGTGGGTAGAGTTAACCCTCTAGGTCGTCTGGCTCTAAGGGTCAACCTTGATCACTGTGTATGAAATTCTGTGCAGTGGCTGTCCCTTAGGGTAGAGTTATCCTCAGCAAGGTCTGGTGCCTGCTGGACTTCCCTTTTAAGTGTGCCACTTGTGTGGTTAGTTGGGTCTAGCACAAGTGTGGTCTGAAGTCCACTACTGGTTTTGTTGGTTCTGAGTCCTCTTGGTGGTGTTTGGGTATGGGTCAATGTCAGACATTGTTTGTAACCAACTATGTACTCCCTTGTCTAGGGCTACCACACTGTTCACTTTTTGTGTCTGTATTTACTGTGGCTTGGTACCTGTGAGAGGAGTCAACCTGTTTATTAGGGTTGAACTCCTCCAGCTTATAGCTTGTGGCAGCTCTGTAAAAGGTCCCAAGCTTTTTAAGACTTGGCTGTACTTGTCAACTGCTCCACTTCCTGTTGCAGTTGCCTGCTCTTGCCTTGAGACTTCTGCAGAAAGACTATCAAGTGGGCCCACAGGTTGTGGGCTTGGTAGGGCAGGGCATCTGAGGTTTGGAGGACAATGTTAGTGGGACCTCTACTTGGAGAGGGTCTCTTGGTCAGGCACTCTTTGCGGAGAACGTGACCTCCTACTCTAAAGTTTAGTCCCTCAGCCACTGTTGGATAGTCCAATTCTATTTTCCAGTGGGGAAGATTGAGAGAGCTTCTCACTGGAGCTGTTTGTGGCCCATTCCAAAGGAGGAGGCTAAGCCCTCCATCTGCACCCCTACAATAGGCTCCAAGGAATTCACACCTTGAATGTCTGAGCTCTAAACCTCTCTAAACCTTCCCACGGGGGGGGGGGGGGAGGGTATTCTGGATTTGATAGGGTTAATCCTAACAGCTTCCCTTTGGGGTAATGCTTGTAGTCCTGTAGAAAGGGGTGGGGCACTTTTCTGCCTTTTCAGGGTATCACTGACTGAACTCCAAGGGGAGGCAGGAGTCAGCACCCCCACTGTGCAGTTTCTACATGCCCCTCCACCTGTCTATCTGGCTCCTGGACCAAAGCTTCCCCGGGGTGGCAGGCTTGGAAAGTGCTGGCTCTCTGCATGGCACTGTGATCTTCCAGCACTCTGTGAGAGAGGCCAGATCCTAAACAAGTCTTGACCCCTGTGCAGTTTTCTGCTCTCTCAGTGCTCTCTTTCTAAGGTCTTTTGGGAGTAGTGCACATCAGCCTATGGAAGGGAAGCTGGGACTTCTTCCTTTCCCTGGGGGTAGCAAGGGCTGTGATAACCAGGGAGACAGGAGTCACACCTCCTCAATGACTCCAAACACCCCTGCTCCTACCCATCTGATTCTCAAACAAAAACTCCTCTGGAGACAGTTTTGTTCTGGGGGTTGGGGAAGCTGGCCTTCTTTTTAGTGCCCCACAATTTAGTCACTGTCTGTATTTCCACCAAAAGCTTCCCCAGAATAAGGGCACCACAAAAGACGCTGGTAGGACTGAGCACAGCAGGGTGCCCCACCAGCAGTTGGGGACAGGTTGTGCACTCCCCTGGCTGTGACAATAGAAGTGCTGGTACTTGGGAAGGTAGCTTCTGGAATTCTAATTTTCTAATTTTCTAGATGTTATGTGGGCTCCTCTTCTTGTCCCTGTTGTTCTGGGTTGAGGATCCCTGTTTGTGTTTGAGACTCCCACTCTCTTGGAGGGAAGGATGTTATATCCCTCTGGCTTTTCAGCCACTGCACATAGGTACAGGGTTAACCCTTCCACACCTCTACCCTCCTTACCAGACTCTGCATGGCTTCTTAGTTAAATCCTTGGTTGTTATTTTTCAATTTAGCTATTGTTCTGTTGATTATTCTGGTTGAATGCCCTGTGTTTTGAATGTGAATCAAGTTCGGAACTGGAAGCAGGTGAGTGTAGCATTCACCTACTCTGCAGCCATATTGGAGTCTATACCCTCCTTAGGTTTTGTAATTTACTAGAAGGGCTAACAAAATTCAGGAAAAGAGTTTAATTACTATTATTAATTTATTTAAAGGATAAAACTTAGGAACAACCAAGCAGAGGAGGTGTACAGGGCAAGATATGAGGGGTGGATGTGCACATAGCTTTCATAACCTTTGGGTGCAAAAGAACCTCCTTGTGATCAACAAACTGGAACCTCACTGTTTTACTGTTTTTAAATTTAAATTTATATATTTGGAAGAGAGACAGAGAGAGGGACAGATAGGGACAGACAGACAGGAAAGAGAGAGATGAGAAGCATCAATTCTTCATTGTGGCACCTTAGTTGTTCATTGATTGCTTTCTCATATGTGCCTTGACCAAGGGCTACAGCAGAGCCCTTGCTCAAACCAGTGACTTTGGGGTCAAGCCAGAGACCCCATGCTGAAGCTGGTGAGCCTGTGCTCAAGCCTGCGACCTCAGGGTTTTGAACCCGGGTCTTCTGCATCCCAGGCCAATGCTCTATCCACCGTGCCACTGCCTGGATAGGCTGTTTTAGTGTTTTTATTATGGAGCTATGGTTGATTAAATCATGGCTCATTGAACTTTTTCTGAATTTTCAGATCGTTTCTTCTCTCTGAAAGTCAGAGGTTGAAGCTAAAAGTTCCAACTCTCTAATAACACTGTTGGTTTCTCTAGCAACCAGATCCAATCTTCCAAGATTCATCACATTAGCATAGCTCAGATAGTACGAATAACAAAAGATGTTCTTCTTATACCATCACTCAGGAAGTTCCAAGGGTTTTAGGAGCTCTGTGCTAGGAACAGGGACCAAATATATTTTTCTTATTATATCACTATATCAGAGACATTATTAATAAAGGTACCATGAACATTCTTGTATATGTCATTTATACTAATATGTATTCATTTTCTCTTGGGTATACGTCTAGGAGTGGAATTGCAGTGTCATGAGGTATGCATATGTTCAGCCTTAACAGGTAAACAGTTATCTAAAGTGGTGGCACTTATTCATAGTCCTACCAGCAGTACATAAGAGTTTCAGTAATTCTACATCCTCATCAATGTTGGGTATTATTGTTTTAAAAAGCTAGGCCTGACCTGTGGTGGCGCAGTGGATAACGCATCGACCTGGAAATGCTGAGGTCGCCGGTTTGAAACCCTGGGCTTGCCTGGTCAAGGCACATATGGGAGTTGATGCTTCCAGCTCCTCCCCGCTTCTCTCTCTCTGTCTCTCTCTCTCTCCCTCGCTCTCTCCTCTCTAAAAATGAATAAAGAAAAAAAAAAAGATTTAAATAAAAAAAAAAAAAAAGCTAACAGTTTTGTTGGATCTGTAGTGAAATATATTTGTGTTTCCTTGATGACTAATGATGGTATCTTATATTTGTGGGCCATTTGGATATCCTATCTTGTGAAGTACCTGTACAAATATTTTGCCGACTTTTTACTTGGGTTATTTTCTTCTTGATTTGTGGTGTTATATTGGAACAGCGAGAAACAGATGTGTGCCACACAATTAAGTAATCAAATTAAGGAGTCTTTATTACAGAAGCCTGAGACCATGAGTGGACTAGTGTCCCAAAGAACTCACGGCTCCTCACACACTTAGGAGCAAGCTTTTAAAGGCATAAACCACATCCTGGTTGAGCTATGGGGGAGGGAAAGATTCCTAGCAAAGTGAGTAAGAGAAGCAGAAAAACAAGCTCGTTATTCTTGCTGATCTTTTGCAAGGTCTATTTTTAGGAACAATTTAGGGAAGGATAATAGTTATTCTTAATGACTTCAGACATATATGTAGACTTGCAAAAACAAGTTCTGAGGTCAAGGGTAGAGAGTTCTTAAGAAAAACAAGTTCTGGGGTCATTTAGAATTCAAGGTGGTAGTCAGAAGCTAAAATGGAGTTACTTATGCTAAGAGCCTTGCTTCATTCCCTACTGGTTTTTTTTTTTGTTGTTGTTGTTTTTTTTTAACAGAGACAGAGAGAGAGTCAGAGAGAGGGATAGATAGGGACAGACAGACAGGAACCGAGAGAGATGAAAAGCATCAATCATTAGTTTTTAGTTGTGACACCTTAGTTGTTCATTGATTGCTTTCTCATATGTACCTTGACCGTGGGCCCTCAGCAGACCGAGTAACCCCTTGCTCGAGCCAGCAACCTTGGGTCCAAACTGCTGAGCTTTGCTCAAACCAGACGAGCCCGCACTCAAGCTGGCGACCTCGGGGTCTTGAACCTGGGTCCTCCGCACCCCCAGTCTGACACTCTATCCACTGCGCCACCACCTGGTCAGGCCCCTACTGGTTTTATGTACATAGAATCAAATCATTGATTCTTCTAGATCTGGGTCTGGATCCTGATTAGCTAGTGGTTTATACTGTCCTCTGATAATCATAAGCTTGAAAGAATTTGTGCAATTCTGAATAAAGTTAGTTAGGAAGTTTCTGAGTTAGGGTCTGACAAATAAGCCTAACAGGATTAAAGTCAGTGGACCTGTGGCTGCTGACAGGAGAGTGGTGAGCCATGGGGACCAGTTGAACATATGCTGGAACAAATTTTGGGATAGTTCTAATTTTCTCTTTCCCGTTTTCTATATATTTTTTCTAACTAGGGAGAGACTTTCTTGAATTAATCCCGTATTATTAGCATAAAAACAATTTTCCCTTAAGGCCGCACAAAGTCCTCCCTGTTGAAGGAAAAGAAGATCTAAACCTTGTCTATCTTGGAGAATTCTTTCAGCTAAAGAATCGACTGGCTTGTTTAATCGGGAAATTGAACTTTCAAGGTGGGCGAGGTCTGCATTTACTTGGCTAGTAAGCTCTCCTATGTGAATTTCCCCTTTGATTAAAGCAGCTGTTCCTATGGCTGCAGACCCTGCTAGTCCTAACTCTGCTAATATGGAGACTAAGACTAGGGCCCTGTTCCATCATGATAAGGAGGAAGGGGGGTAAATTAGAGTTCTGCCTTCATCTCCATTGTATATATGTACTTGAGGCAGAACATTTACTAGGATACAAAGGAGGGACTTTGAGGGATTAGATGTTGCCTGATGCACACATCTTGTGAGGCCATCTGTAAAGGCTAACCAAGTGTTGTTAGGAGCTATGTAATAAATGTCAGAAGAGTGGCCTATAGAGGAGTTTGGGGAGATGAGCAAAGTGTTGTTGCAAAGGTCCCAATATGGGGACAGATGGATCTTATAAGTAGTGGTCATGAGGCAAGATCCTTCCCCTTGAATATCCCCTAAGGTTAATGGGGGTTGGTTCCAGTTGCAGCTATCAGGGAGCTGTCCTGAGAGATATTTTGGAGGATGCCTATTCCTATATAATAGGGAGGCTTAGGGTTGAGACCTAGACCACAATCAGCCCCTAAGTCAGGGTCAGTGGAGTTTACAAATTTATGCATGGCAGCTAGCATGTTTAGTGGAGATGGCTCCAGGGTCTCGCTCGGCTCAGGTGGGTAAGCAGGGCTGGAGAAGATAGGAGTTGACAAGGAGTGGATGAGGGTCAGCCTGGTTGGGATAGGTTTAACCAGAATGGGTAGGGCTAAGTCGGCAAGAGGGCTGAAGGGTCTATTAGGTGGTGTGTATGCTCGTTCTTGAATGGATTGGTACCTGAAACATAAAGCCTAATGCCCCAGGTTTGTCTGGTCCTCTGGGTAGAATCCTGCCCATTAGTGATCTGAATTCTTATGAGGTTACATTTTCCTACTACACATGAAGTAGGCTTGGGGTCTCTCCAGAACGTGAGATACAGGTCCCCTTACTTGCCGTCAACCATGGAGATTATTTCACAACCCCAGTGAGGGCAAAAGAATTCCCTTGCATTTATGCAGTTATAATGAAGTTTTCCTGAACCTGGGCAAATGTAATAATCTATGTTTTGTTATCTCTTTACTGCTGTAGTGGTTCAACAACCATAGGAGCATTCCTGATTTTGAGGGACGACGGGGGGTGGTGGTGGTGGTGGTGGTGGTGGTGTCTGGGACCATTATATAAATTTGGCCTAGACAATGAGTTAGTATCAATTCTTGGAAGTGCTTCCCTGAACAGGCTAGAGAGGTCAGTATTCAAAGTGATAGATTCCCACCCAGGGTCAGTATAGTTGGCAAGGACTTTCCCCGTAATTCCATTTCGGAGTTCACATATTCATTTTGGAGGAGGCCTATGGGGATTAGACCCTTGGCAAGTTACAAAAAGGACTATTAGGAGTGCGAGGGAAAAGGGAGGTGCAAAAGTCTAATCTTTAGCAGATCTGATGTGGTGTTGACCTTCCATCCCAGGCCTGCTGGCTTGAGCCGGTTGTGATGAATCCACGCTGGTATTCCGTCTACTTTCGCGGAGGTCGGAGTAGTCAGGATGATGGTATAGGGTCCTTTCTAGGCAGGAGCTAGTCCCACCTTGATGAACTTCTTGACGAACACAGTGTCCCCAGGTTGGAAAGGATGAACGGGGTCAGAGATGGGTGAAGAGAGGGTCTCCCGGACTTGTTTATGAACAAGCGCCTGGGTGGACTGCAGAACGGGTAAAGACTTAAGTAGAAAAGCATTATGAATTTCGGCAAGAAACTCGTCGTGGAGCTTAGAGAGAAGAGGGGTTGCCCTGCCGAATACAATTTTATACCTGGTGAATTCTGCTTGGTAGGGGGTGCATCTAGCTTTCAGCAGAGCCAGGGAGAGTCGGCTGGCCCAGTTCTCATGTTTCTAGAATGAATTTATCAATAGTTAATATTTCTTTTAATGTCCAATTCATTCTTTCTACCTGTCCTGAGCTTTGGGGCCGATAGGCGCAGTATAATTTCCAATTAATATTTAAAACCTTATCTATTAGTTGTGAAATTTTAGAAACAAAAGCAAGCTCATTGTCAGAACCTATGGCTAGAGGGAACCCAAAATAGGGTATAATTTTATGCAAGAGTTTCTTGACAACTATAACAGCGGTTTCCTTTCTAGTAGGGAAAGCTTCCACCCAGCCAGAGAAGGTGTCAACAAAAACTAAGAGATAATAGTACCCTGCTGCTGGGGGCTTAACCTCAGTGAAATCTACTTCCCAGTGCTCTCCCAGCATTGCTCCTCTAGCCCTTATACCTACAGGCCTTTTCCCCTGTCTAACATTTACCTGAGCACAAGTTAAACATTTAGATACTATACTGTCTACTATAGACTCTAACTGGGGTAGGCAGTAATTCTTTTGAATTAGCTCAGCTAGCAGGCTACGCAGGTCGGTAGCCTGATGAACTTGAAGGCTTATAGTTCTTCCTAAGACCTCGGAAGAAAGGGTTGTCCGTCTGGAAGGATTAGCTATCCTTCAGAATTGAGGTGTGCACCTTTTTCCTTTGCTAAACTTTTGTCCTCTTGAGTATACTCTGGTGTAGTAGGAAGTTTGGGGTCTGGAAGAGTCAACAGAATGTCAAGGGGCCTTACTGGTTTTAGGGGTACTTCCTTGGTGGCAGCATCAGCTGCTCGATTTCCTCGGGCTTCTGGTGAGTTCTTTTTTTTGTGCCCCAGACAGTGCATTGAGAGCCACCGCCTCTGGCATCCAGGCGGCTTTCAGTAGGGCTAAGATCTCCTCCTTATTATTTATTTCTTTTCCTGCAGAGGTGAGTGTAAGGTATTTTTCCCCTGCCGAGGAAGAAGGAAGGGTGTAGCCACAAAGTGTGGAGTAATAAAAGCTTTATTTAGTACAGAGCGCGTCCCGCCTGATGAGGTTCTCTGGTCCCGGAGACAGAGGCCAGGGAAGTCGCATGGGTGATTCGCGTGGGGGATATTTAAAGGGTCTGTAGGGTGGTCGAGCTAATATGACATGGTGAAATCTCACTGGCTGGCAGACACTCGTTCTTTTCCCAAGGACTCCTGGGAAGTTTCTTTTGGTGCGCATGAGTGTGGGCGGCTCTAGCCAAAGTTCCCGGGTCAGGGTTCCTCATGTGACCTTCCCCCAATGCTGACCACCTTACAGTGAGCAGTCCCCTCTCCTTGTATATGGCTGTATGTATGTGTGCCGTCGCAAAAACATACCTGCTGTTTGTGTATATATTTACAGCTTTTTCTGTGGCCCACCTTAAAGCCTGTGTCAGAGCAATTAGGTCAGCCTGCTGTGCTGATGTTTCATGAGGTAGGGCTTGTATCCAAACAGTCCGTTTCAGGGTGACTATAGCTGGTCCCACATGCTGAATCCCATCCTGCATGAAACTGTTTCTATCTGTAAAAAGCTGCTCATCAGGGTTGGTTAAGGAAATATCAGTCAAATTTGGCCTGGCCGGCTGTGTTATGTCCATTACTTCTAAACAGTCATGGAGGGGGAAGCTGGAATCATGTCCGGTAGCAAACTGGCAGGGTTGATGGCTTGGGTTTTGCTTAATTTAATGCAAGCTGGTCTAATAAGAGAGCTTAGTACTGGGTAAGCCTGGTGTTAGACATCCATCGTTCTGGGGTGCCGCGGAGCAAAGTTTCTACAGCATGTGGGGTGGTGAGAAAGACCCCTTGCCTGAAGGTTAGCTTATCAGCTTCTTTGACTAACAAGCAGTGGCAGCAATTGCCCGAAGACAGAAAGACCAGCCTGAGGTGACTGGATCAAGTCTCTTAAAAATGTAGGCAACTGGCCTCCGCCAGGGCCCTAGGGTTTGAGTTAGAACCCCATTTGTGACCCCTTTAGCTTCATATATAAACAGGTGGAAAGGCTTTAGGATATCTGGCAGCACCAGAGCGGGTGCAGAGACAAGGGCCTGTTTTAGTTTTTCAAAAGCCTGTTGCTCAGTATCAGTCCAGGTAAGGGCTTGAGTTCCCCCTGTGCTCGAGTATGGTGGCTTAGCAATTTTGGCAAACCCCAGGATCCAAAGAGGACAATAACCAACCACTCCTAGAAATTCATGTACCTGCCTTTTCATCGTAGGGGAGGGGATTTTCAGGCTGGCTTCAATGTGGCTGTGAGAAAGAGTCCGCTTACCTTGCTCCAGATGGTATCCTAAATAGGTGACCTTAGCAGTGCATACCTGAGCCTTTTTGACAGAAGCCCGGTACCCCAGGGTCTGGAGGGTCCCTAGGAGGCTCTCTGTTACTGCTTAGCAGTTTGCTTCCATCTTTGCAGTGAGGAGTAGGTCATCTATGTATTGGAGCAAGATACATTCAAGATGCTCTTGCCGAAACCTGAGCAGGTCCTGATGCAAAGCCTCGTCTAACAAGATGGGGAAATTCTTGAATGCTTGTGGCAGCCTTGTCCAAGTTAGTTGACCAGAGACACCAGCTTCAGGGTCAGTCCATTCGAAGGCAAAGATAGGTTGGCTGATTGGAGCTAATGGAATATTGAAGAAAGCATCCTTGAGGTTTAAGATAGTGTAGAACTGTAAATCTGGAGACAAAAGACATAGTAGAATATAAGGAATAGGCACAGTAGGGTGGATAGTTTCAACCCTTTTATTTACTTCCCTTAGGTTCTGAACAGGGTGATAATCCCTCGTTCAGAGGGATTTCTGGACTGGGAGTAGGGATGTGTTTCAAGGCGACTGGCAGGGAACCAGAATTCCAGCAGTGAGGAGTCTGGAAATGTGAGGGGCTATGTCCTTCTTAGCTTCCCTACTCATGGGGTATTGTCTTACCCGCACAGGCACAGTGCTTGCTCTTAGCTGGACTACTACTGGTGTCTGATCTTTTGCCAGTCCCAGGGGGTTAGTTTCTGCCCATACGGCTGGGAATTTCTGCTGTAAGTCCTGTAGATACTCAGAGTACATGTTAACGGGTGCCATTTTTTCCTACAAGAGGAAAAGTTAAGAGAATCTGAGAGGGTTGAGGGGTTTCCTTAGTCTTAAAGTGAGCAGAGTCCCCTTCAAAGGATATAGTGGCCTATAGTTTTCTGAGATCACAGCCTAGAAAAGGGTAAGGACAGTTGGGGACAACTAAGAAAGAATGCGTCACAGCGTTCTTGCCTAAGTTAACAGTCCTTTTTGAAGTCCAAGGACAGAGAACAGAGTCTCCAGTGGCCTTTTGAATGGAAGTCTTATTCTCAGTTATAGTTATATAGTCTCCAGTGGCCTTTTGAATGGAAGTCTTATTCCCGTACCTACGGGAGAAGTTACGACAGAATATGCAGCTTAGTGTCTATTAAAAAGTCTACTGGGTAGCCCCTGACTTTTAGGGTTACCGTGTGCTCCTGGGGGCTTATTGGGATGGAGCCCTGGCCCCATCAGTCCTCCTGAAGGTTCAAAACCTTTGAGTAAGATGGTCCTTTTGGTTGTTTATCTTCCCTTTTTGGGCACTTGTTTTTCCAGTGTCCTTCCTCCTTGCAATAGGCACATTGATTTTTACTTAATTTTTTTAGTACAGTCTGGCTGCCTTTCGTTTTCCTTTATTGTGGCAATGAATACTTTTGCTAACGTTTTTTCCTGGTTCTCAGTGAGTGTACCTCTACTACTGAAAACCTTTTGTGTTATTTTGACTAATTGTGATAGGTTCATTCCAGGGAAGACTTCTAATTTTTGTAGTTTCTTCCTAACGTCTGGAGCTGACTGAGACAAAGCTAAGTTGACTGCTCTGGCACTTTCGGGAACATCTGGGTCTCTAGGGGTATATACCCTGCAGGCCTCTTGTAGTCTCTCTAAGTAAGCTACAGGTGTCCCTGTAGTCCCTGTATTTTCTCTGAGACCCTAGATAAATTCATTGGCTTCCTTGCTCCCTCTCTTATGCCTGCTAGCAGAAAACAGTGAAAAGTGTCCAGGGAGGCTTTTCCTCTGGCCATATTTGGGTCCCATCGGGGTCTGGCGGAAGGAAAAACTTTTTCAATATGCTGTTGGTTTTCCTCCAATAAGCCCCCGCTGGTTCCAACCACGGCTTTCCTTGTCTCAGCCCTAATTCTGTCTCTGTCCTCCGAGGTGAACAAGGTGACTAGGAGTTGCTGACAATCATCCCAAGTGGGATGATGAGTATGAAAAACAGACTCTGGGAGCCCAATCAGGGTTTATGGCTTCTCAGAAAATGTGTTTTTTTTTTTTTTTTTTGAGTTTCCCAATTATAGAGGTCGCTTGTGGAAAGGGGAACACAGACCATAAAAGGCTGACCCCCCTGGGGCAACCCATCTGCAGGTGGGGCTGCAGTGGTGTGCTTTGGTAAAGAACCCTCTTTCCTGGCTCAAGGGCTGTGCCATGCGATTAAGATAAAAGGTTTTAGTAGCATCGGTCAGCCCCAGACATTTCCAAACAGCCTCCTGTTTTACAAACCACTCCAGAGGAATCCGCGCTCCCACCCCTTGCCATACTCCAGTCGCAGCCTCTTCTGCCCCTACTGGTTCAGCCTACTTCCTGCAGATGGGTTGCCCTCAAGGATAAGATGGGTTCAGAGGAAGCAGCATTCCCTGAGTCCTCCCTTTGTGTTTGGCTCCAGGTATGAGGTGGGGAGAAAGAGTAAGCTAGCCCGGGAATGGGCGTGGAGGGGGCTGCCTGCCTACTTCCCAGAGCTGAACCAGTAGGGGCAGAAGAGGCTGCGACTGGAGTATGGTAAGGGGTGGGAGCGCGGATTCCTCTGGAGTGGTTTGTAAAACAGGAGGCTGTTTGGAAATGTCTGGGGCTGACCGACGCTACTAAAACCTTTTATCCTAATCGCATGGCACAGCCCTTGAGCCAGGAAAGAGGATTCTTTACCAAAGCACACCACTGGTCAATATAGGGGTCAATATCCATTCATTTCCTGCCGCTCATGTTCATGGTTGCGGGTGGCTGGAGCTAATCACAGCTGTCCTCTGGGACAACACCAAATTTTTATTGGATAATGCGTAAGGTACATGGGTCGTTGTATGGCTCTCACGGAATTACATTTTAAAATATGTGGCGTTCATGGCTCTCAGCCAAATAGGTTCTGGACCCCTGGTATAGGGCATAGTTTATAAAAAGAAAAGTTGCAAGGAGCTGTTGACCAAAGAGATGGTTGCTAGGGGAAACAAGGCCAAACACATCATTTGTTTTCTGATTGAGAGAACAACTAGACTTTCAATGGTTGACTGATTAAGTGATCAAGCAAGTGGGGTTGTGAGGTGCGCACAGTGGATAATATATGATTAAACAATTATCAGGCCCTAGTTTCAAGTCCTGGCCTGTAGAACAAAAAGGTTTTGATCATCATCATAGTACAGTGAGTATTATTTAACAACAATGCAAGAAGTACAATTTATCAAACAGTACAATTAGCACAGTGGGGCTGCTGGCTCAGCCTGGTTCTGGGGCCCAAAAGAGCAAAGTTATGCTTTGAAAACAGCTTCAGAGCTCAAGCTATAAAAATCCAAATATTGATCCACAAATTACAAAGTTAAAGTTCTTATAAGTCCTCAATAACACAAATCAGCCCTTATGAGTTTTCCAATTCTAATTTATGCTACCAGTGTGATTCAAAAAAGCTCCAGTATAGAATTTAACTTTAAGTGATCCCAGTTTGATATCTCCCCAAATAGAAGAAACTCATCTTTGGGGGACTTCAGCTACAAGCTAGATATCATAATATTTACAGATAATATTTCAAGGAAAGAACAGTTCAAAGAAATAAGGCGGCCTTGGCCGGTTGGCTCAGCGGTAGAGCGTCGGCCTGGTGTGTGGGGGACCCGGGGTTCGATTCCCGGCCAGGGCACATAAGAGAAGCGCCCATTTGCTTCTCTACCCCCCCCTTCCTCTCTGTCTCTCTCTCTTCCCCTCCCACAGCCAAGGCTCCATTGGAGCAAAGATGGCCCAGGCGCTGGGGATGGCTCCTTGGCCTCTGCCCCAGGCGCTAGAGTGGCTCTGGTCGCGGCAGAGCGACGCCCCGGAGGGGCAGAGCATCGCCCCTTGGTGGGCAGAGCGTCGCCCCTGGTGGGCGTGCCGGGTGGATCTCGGTCGGGCGCATGCGGGAGTCTGTCTGACTGTCTCTCCCCGTTTCCAGCTTCAGAAAAATACAAAAAAAAAAAAAGGCATTATTAGTGAGAAAAGATAGAATAAAAAACCAGCAGAAATAGGACTATAAAATGTCAGCTTTTGGAATTTTAAGAGAACATAGAATCACTTTGTATAATATAATTAAAGAAATAAGAGTGAAACTTAAAAATATGAGGGGAAACAAATAGATTTGCAAAATAACCTCTAGAAATAATTTAAATGAAAACCTCAAAATTGATTTAAGCCACTATTAAACACAGGTAAAAGAGAAGATATAAAAAGAAAAAACAAACAACAAAAAAGAAAAGATAGATTTAAATAATTATTTAAAATAAGTTTAGGGACAAATATATGAAAAATGTGAAAGAAGTGAGGAGATAGGGAGGAGAGAATAAGAATGTCTGTTCTATGTATAAAAGGAGTTCTTAAAGAAGATAATAGAATAGAAAAAGGGCAGTATCCAAATAGTTAATGATGAATATTTTTTTAATTATTGAAAGATATCTGCAGATCCAGAAAGCCCAACCAAAAATATCTACACATCATAACAAAATGTACAACCCTGCCCTGGCCAGTTGGCTCAATGTTAGAGCATTGGCCCAGCCTGTGGAAGTCCTGGGTTCAATTCCTGGTCAGGGCACAGAGAAGTGACCCTCTTCTTTCTTGTTTTCTCTCCCCCCGCCCCCCAACAGCCATGGCTCAAATGGTTTGAGCAAAGTTGGCCCTGGATGCTGAGGATGGCTCCACAGCCTTGCTTCAGGTACTAAAGTAGCTCAGTTGCTGAGCAATGCCCCCAGACGGGCAGAGCAATTGCCTTATAGGGAGGTTTCTGGGTGGATCCCAGTTCTATGTGCATGCAAGAGTTTGTCTTTCTGCAACCCTGCCTCACACTTAAAAAAAAAAAGTACAACCTCAGAGAAAAGGAGAAGATAGTAAAAAGTCACAGGAAGCCTGATCGGTGGTAGCACAGTGGATAGAGCATTGATCTGGGATGCTGAGGTCCCTGGTTTGAAACCTGAGGTTGCTGGCTTGAGCCTGGGCTCATCGGCTTGAACATGGGGTGGCTTGAGCCCAATGTTGCTGACTTCAGTGAGGGGTCACTATCTCGGCTTGAGCCCCCAAGTCAAAGCATATATGCAGAGGTGGATTAAAGTCAGTTGAGGCCCCAGGTGCAGAAGAAAATATTGAGCCTCTTAAAAAAAAGAGAGACAGGGAAAATAAAAATACATGTTAACCATATTTTTAAATAAATAAAAAAATTATGTACTATTAATGTTAAAATTGCGCATATGAAACCAAACTTGGTGCATTAGAAAAAAGTATAAAGTTAGGGTTTTCTGGGGCCCTTCAGAAGTCGAGGCCCAGGGTGTGAACCTTTTGCTCTTGCTGTTAAATCCACCTCTGCGTATATGAGAAGCAATCAATGAACAACTAAAATAAAGCAACTATGAATTGATGCTTCTCATCTCTCTCCTCCCTTTCTCTGTCTCTCTCTCTCTCAAAAATAAAAAAAGTCACAGAAAAAAAGTCATATTACCTACAAAAGGAAAGGTACTTAGATGGCTGGGTGACTCTCAACTGCAACAGTGAGGACAGAAAAAATATGATATGTTCAAAGTGCTGAGAGAAAATATTAATCAATCTAAAGTTCTATACCTATCAAAGCTATCTTAAAAAACAAAGGGGTAAAATAAAGATATTTTCAGACAAGCAAAAACAGACTTTACCATCAAAATACACTTTCTATGAAAACTGACCATGAGCCTGACTGGTGATGGCATAGTGGATAGAGCGTTGAACTGGGATGCTCCTGAGATTGCTGACTTGAGCAAGGCTCATCTGGCTTCAGTGCAGGCTCACCAGCTTGAGAGTGGGGGGCACCAACTCCCTGACCCTTCCCCTGCCAACCTCCTCCCCATCAAGGCTCATATGAAAAGCTATCAATGAACAACTAAATTGAATCTTCTCATCTTCCTCTCCCTCTCACAAAACAAAACAAAAGAAAAACAAAAATCCTGACCATGTATTGCAGGGGTCGGGAAATTTTTTGGCTGAGAGAGCCATGAACGCCACATATTTTAAAATGTAATTCCATGAGAGCCATACAATGACCTGTGTACGTTATGCATTATCCAATAAAAATTTGGTGTTGTCCCAGAGGACAGCTGTGATTGGCTCCAGCCACCTGCAACCATGAACATGAGCGGTAGGAAATGAATGGATTGTACATGAGAATGTTTTATTTATTTATTTTTTCAGAGACAGAGAGAGATTCAGAGAGAGGGATAGACAGGGACAGACAGACAGGAACGGAGAGATGAGAAGCATCAGTCATTAGTTTTTTGTTGCGCATTGCGACACCTTAGTTGTTCATTGATTGCCTTCTCATATGTGCCTTGACCGCAGGTCTTCAGCAGACCGAGTAACCCCTTGCTCGAGCCAGTGACCTTGGGTCCAAGCTGGGTGAGCTCTTGCTCAAACTAGATGAGCCCGTGCTCAAACTGGCGACCTCGGGGTCTTGAATCTGGGTCCTTGGCATCTCAGTCCGACGCTCTATCCACTGCACCACTGCCTGGTCAGGCGAGAATGTTTTATATTTTTAATGTTATTATTATTTTTATTAAAGATTTGTCTGCGAGCCAGATGCAGCCATCAAAAGAGCCACATCTGGCCCTGGCCAGTTGGCTCCGCGATAGTGTCGGCCCGGCGTGTGGAAGTCCCAGGTTTGATTCCCGGCCAGGGCACACAGGAGAAGGGTGCTTCTTCACCCTCCCTCCTCTCCTTTCTATCTCTCTGTTCCCTTCCCGCAGCCAAGACTCCACTGGAGCAAAGTTGGCCCAGGCCCTGAGGATGGCGCTATGGCCTCTGCCTCAGGCGCTAGAATGGCTCCAATTGCAGCAGAGCTACACCCCAGAGGGGCCTAGCATCACCCCCTGGTGGGCATGCTGGGTGGAACTCAGTTGGGTGCATGCGGGAGTCTGTCTGCCTCTTCCAGCTTCTCACTTTGGAAAAATACAAAAAAATAAAAATAAATAAAAAAAGAGCCACATCTGGCTCACAAGCCATAGGCTCCCAACCCCTGATGTATTGTATGTACTAGGTAGGCCTTAAAGGCAGTCTTGGCAAATTTCAAAGTATTGGTACTATCTAGGCCAGGGGTCCCCAAACTATAGCCCGCGGGCTGCATGCAGCCCCCTGAGGCTATTTATCTGCCCCCGCCGCACTTCCGGAAGGGGCACCTCTTTCATTGGTGGTCAGTGAGAGGAGCACATTGACCATCTCATTAGCCAAAAGCAGGACCGTAGTTCCCATTGAAATACTGGTCAGTTTGTTGATTTAAATTTACTTGTTCTTTATTTTAAATATTGTATTTGTTCCCGTTTTGTTTTTTTTACTTTAAAATAAGATATGTGCAGTGTGCATAGGGATTTTTTCATAGTTTTTTTTATAGTCCGGCCCTCCAACGGTCTGAGGCACGAACTGGCCCCCTGTGTAAAAAGTTTGGGGATCCCTGATCTAGGCTACATTATCATGCAATTAAGTTAAAAATCAATTGTAGAAAAATAACCAAAAAATTCTTTTTTTTTTAAAGTGAGAAGAGGGGAGATAGAGAGACAGACTTCTGCATGCACCCTGATTGGGATCCACCGGGCAACCCTTGTCTGCAGCTGATGCTCGAATCAACCAAGTATCCTCAGTGCCCGAAAATGACGCTTGAACCAATTGAGCCACTGGCTGCTGGAGAGCAAAAGAGAGAGAGAAGGCGGAGAGGGCGGGGAGAGAAGCAGATGGTCACTTCTCATGTGTGTCTTGACCAGGGATCAAACCCAGGCTGTCCAGACGCCAGGCTGATGCTCTGAGATTCACTGAGCCAACCA
Source organism: Saccopteryx bilineata (assembly GCF_036850765.1). Lineage (NCBI taxonomy): Eukaryota > Metazoa > Chordata > Mammalia > Chiroptera > Emballonuridae > Saccopteryx > Saccopteryx bilineata. The sequence continues at coordinate 312,155,513 of NC_089490.1, forward strand.
GCCAGGGCCTAGAAAAATATTATATTGAGAAATTAAGAAATGTCTTAACAACTCATGGGCAAAGAAGAAATCATTATGAAAAGATGAAAGGCAGGGTAAAAGCATCTTTCATGTCTTGAATACCATTGATCATATCTAGAACTGAGGCTTGTACATATTTGCTTTCAACCAATACTGGTTGATTGATTTGCAATATGTCCTATAATAAGACAATGGTACTAATGTGAATTCTTTAGAGTTGCCATCTAAGAACACAGCAATATTGATTCAGTCTGCTTATTGACAAATGATTCTGACATTTTCATTTTGGTACTGTGTGTACTTTTTGGTAATTCAAATTGAAGACAGATTGACACCAAGATCCTTAGAATACCTCTGAAACAGAAAATAAGGTGGCTTAGCTGGAACAAGACAGCTATTTGTCTTTGTGAGTCTCAAGTACAATGGCAACAGATCTATTTAGTAGATGCTACAAACAAGATCTTTTAAAATAATGGGTTTTCTCCTGTGGCTTCATATAGGTACGCATAAAGGTGTGCGTGGTGAAATCATCTACTCTGTTAGCAAATTTCAAGTTTACAATACAGTATTTTTAGCTACTATCACTATGCTATGTATTAGATCTCCAGAATTTATTCATCTTAAAACTGAAAGTTTTTACTCTTTGACCAACAGCTCCCCATTTCCCCCAGCGCCTGGTAACCACCATTCTGCTGTTTTTTTTTTTATGGAGTTCAGCTGTGAGATTTGAAAGTATGTTTATTTACAATGATTTTTACAAATAGGGAGATAAAGGAATTGTGAATAAAGGCACAGGAATGATTGTCAGTTAAATCAGAGAGGCAACTGGTGACTCTGACATCAGAGTCAGTCAGTTACTATTCTGAAGACCTTGGGCATGTTACTTAATTTCTGAGCTTTAGTTTACTCACCTGAAAAAATAGTAATAATAAGCCTTGCATTTCAGAAAGCATGTATGGTACACTATATTTTCCCATGATGGCTGCAACAATATCTCCCATCCCTGGTGCTCTCTTCCATGTGACTGACTCATCTCTCATTGCAACGTGGGGGTTGTTTTAGTTTATTGGGGCTGCTTTAACAAATTAGCATAGACTGTATGTCTTAAACGACAAACATTTACTTCTCACAGTTCTGGAAGTTGGAAATCTGAGGTTTGGGTAGTAGCATGGTCGGCTTCTGGTGAGAGTCCTCTCTTGGGTTGCAGCCTGCCTGCATTTCATGGTGTCCTCACGTGGCAGGAAAAAGAGTGAGCTAGCTCTCTGGCCTCTCAGAGAGCTCAACTCTCATGCCCTGTAACCTCCCAAGGTCCCCTCCTCTAAATACCATCACATAGGGAATTAGATTTCAACATGTGAATTTGGGGAGTCACAAACATTAGTCCATAAAGGTCCTCCGCTTGTATCTGGAGGGGCTTGTGATTATGGGAAAGACAGTACTGTGTGACTTCAGAGGCTAGGTCATAAAAGGAGGTAGTGAGGAAAAAAGCAGTCTTTAACATTTGGAAGCTGGCCTGGCGCTAGTAGCTAGGCCATCTTTTTTCTTATCGAACATAAACAATCTTAAGAGAACAATCTTTGGACAAGATTGATCTAAGACCGTGATAAAATGAAACAAAGCAAGGCCACTTCCTAATTTTATCTAAGCACAAAACCAAAGTCACTGTGGCATCCACAAAAATACCAACTCTCCTTTAAAAAAATGTTTTTTAAAATATTTTTTGTTAAATGAGAGGCAGGGAGGCAGAGATAGACTCCTGCGTGTGCCCAACCAGGATCCACCCCACAAGTCCCCTGCCCATCCGGGGCTGCTACTCTGTTGCCTGGTAACTGAGCTATTTTAGTGCCTGATGCCAGGCCATGGAGCCATCCTCAACTCCCAGGGCCAACTTGCTCAAATCGAGACATGGCTGCAGGAGGGGAAGAGGAAGAGAGAAAGAGAGAGAGAGAGACAAGGGGGAGGGATGGAGAAGCAGATGATTCACTTCTCCTGTGTGCCCTGACCAGGAATCAACCTAGGACATCCACACATCGGGCTGACACTATACCACTGAGCTAACCAGCCAGGGACCTTTTTTTTAATTTTAAGATTTATTTATTGATTTTAGAGAAAGGATAGAGAGAGAGAAAGGCAGGGGTGGGGCGGGAAGCATCAACTCTTAGTTATTGCTTCTTCTTTGTGCCTTGACCTGGCAAGTTTGGGGCTTCCAACCAGTGACCTAAGCATTCTAGGTCCACACTTGATCCACTGTGCCACCACAGTTCAGGCCCAACTCTCCTCTTGGTCAAAATGAGTGAGGCCTACTTCTTCACCAATTGCAGTTTTATCCTCACTTTAGTCTGCTCTAAGAATAGCTAAGATAATTGCAATATCCATCAGAATTGCATCCAATCTGACAGCATTAAATCCAGAGGGAATTAGTTCCTCCACCCTCAGATCCTCCCTCAAAAAACTCAGCCAAAGCCCAAATCCTATAATTGGTTCTTTCTAACATTCTCTTACTGAAACATCCAATGTTTCTCCCATGGGATTTGTTCTCCCTTACTGCAAAGAGTAATAAATCCAACTTGACGGCCCTCTGTCTCTCCAGAGCACTCTGGCGCCTTTCTCTTCTCTCTCTCTCTCTCTCTTCCTCTTCCCCCGCTTTTTACCCTTAGATGCATTTTTCTTGCCTCTCTCTCCTAAGCTCCAAGCCCCTTCCCCCTTTTTATGCCTCTGTAACTTGTTTCTAAAACCCATTTTTTCCTGTCTGTGATTTTTTTGTTTTTAATTTATTTATTGTTTTTAGAGAGACAGGAAGAAAAAGAGAGATTGATAGAAATATCGATCTGTTCCTATATGTGCCCTGACCGGGGATGGAACCCACAATCTTAGCATATGGGGACAATACTCTAATCAACTAAGCTATCTGGCCAAGGCTGTGACTTTCTAAATAAATTTTTTCTTATAAAAAATATTTAACTTGCTTAAGTACATGTATATTCATGATGGTCTTTGGCTGGAGTGAGGAAGGAGGGGCAGGCCTCCTCTTCCCTGAGAAAGAGAAAACGAAAAGAATACAAGGGAAAGGAGCCAGCTGGGGTAACTGAGTCAGCCAGTGATAAATGAACTATATCCATAGTTACAATGCAAAGCAAGAATAGCAGGACCTGTGTATAACTATGGCCAGTGATCTGGAAACCCCTTCCCCCTTGCTTACCCCACTGAGCTTTCCCCTCCCCTCTCCTTGAGTCCTGGGAAACTTTAAACAAAGAAATCACACACCCATTGCTTAGATACTGTAAAGGTATATAACCTGTAAGAAAGTCAACTTCAGGAAGCCCGTGTTCTAGAGCTACAAGCCCCACGTGCTCCTCTGGCTTTAATAAATCCTACTTCCTTCATCAAGTTGTGTGGGTGTTTTTGTCCTCCTTTGATTCCTGCAATAGGAGGACATCAACTATGTTTTAGCTTTTTTCTCTTAAAACATTTGTTTGGGGTTGGGGTACAGTGGGGTGGGGAAGAAAACCAGTTGTCATGTAAGCAGACCAACTATTCTATTAAAATAAAAAAAAATTTATTCATTTTAGAGAGGTGGGCCAGCGGGTGGGTGTGGGAAGACAGAAAGAGAGAGGGATAAAGGCAGGGGGGAGGAGCAGGAATCATTAACTCCCGTATGTGCCTTGACCAGGCAAGCCCAGGGTTTTGAACTGGTGACCTCAGCATTCCAGCTGATGCTTTATCCACTGTGCCACCACAGGTCACGCATCTTTTAAAAGATTATCTCTGTTGACATGTATCCTATGCTATTCTCCATGCTCACTAACCACATACATATTGTCAAATAAAAAAACAATTCTGATTTAGGTAAGGAGAGATTTTATTTGAAAGGATTATGGCAACCAATGTTGGGGAGGTTATTGCAATAGGAGGAAGGAGACTTCCCTGCTTGGAAAGAGTGAAATGAAAGGGTTCCTTGATTGGATAGTAGATGAGAGAATGTTTTACCAAGATAAACATATTCTCAGGAGAGGCCTATTAAGGGGGGGGGGGGGAGTTACATGCTGGCTCAGGCCATCCTAGGTGCAAGTTCCTAGTCCTGGAGCAAGAGGAGAAATTTTACCAGTTTGATTAAGGAGCATTCTCCCCCACCCCTATTCCCCCATTGGTCAGGGGGCAGAGGTAGTTCAGCTAATCATTCATGAGGCAAAGGATGCAAACTTGGAGAATCTGTGTCTGGCCTTGTCCTAGGTGACAAAGAGAGAGCACCTCTGGGTCTTACCTAAGTCACACAGGGAATGGTGTTATTTTGCAGTATGCCACTTCCAAGAACACAAAAAGGTGGAAATATTAGCAGTAAAAAGGCACAATGTGTTAGTAGTGGTGGAGTTAGACCAGACTTTGGTTCAGCAAGATACTTGAGTTCTTTCTAAGAAAGAATTCAGAACCAAGACTCTAATACAAGCAAAACTTTATTATTTATTTATTTTTTTAAAGGTATAGACATCTATGTATATATGTATGTATGTATGTATGTATTTATTTATATTTTTAGAGAAACAGGAAGGGAGAGAGGGGGAGGAGAAAGATGAGAAGCATCAAGTTGTAGTTGCTTCACTTTAGTTGTTCATTGATTGCTTCTCATATGTAACTTGATGGGGGGGGAGCTCGAGCCAACCTAATGACCCCTTGCTCAAGCTAGCCACCTTGTTCTTCAAGCCAGTGACCTTTGGGCTCAAGCTAGTGATTTTGATCATTGACATGATCCCGTGCTCTAGCTGGAGACACTGCTTTCAAGCCAGCAAGCCTGCACTCAAGCCAACAATCCTGCGCACTAGCTGGTGACCTCAAAGTTTCAAACTGGGGACCTCAGCGCCCTGGGTTGATGTTCTATCCACTGCACCACTACTGGTCAGGTGCAAAACTTCATTTTGAAAGTCACAGTGGTAGAAGTGAGCTGTGGAATAAGTGAGCCAGCTGGGCTGCGTGGGCTCAGGGAACAAACTACAGAGGTAAAAGAAGGTCCCCTGGAGCTTAGGAGAAAGACAGAAGAGTAAATGTGCTTGTGCCTGAGGGAAATAGAAGGAGAAAAGCTCTGGCATGAGAGAGAAAGAGAGAGAGAGGGAGAGAGAGAACTGCAAGCTGGATCCTTTGTCTTGAGGAGTTTTATCTGGAGGTCTCAGGGGAGGATCATCAACTTTCCAGGTGTGTTCCCTCAGGATCATGGTCTCCACTCATTAGTCAGTGGGTCAGTGGTTAGGTTAAGAGTCATTAGTCATTGTAGCTGGTCTTGATGTCAGTCATGGTCACTCTGCCTCTCTTGCTGCTTTTCTGGACTTGGAGCTGAAACACAACTGAGGCCTAGATGTTACCTCTAGGTCTTAACATTTCAGGGAGTGGTCATGCAAGGGCTTGTATAGGAGTCATATAAGGCTATTCTCTGGTCCCCTTTGTTCCTTCTCTAAGGGGGTCTACTGCATGGCTGGTCACATGCCAGGGGAGGAATGGTCAGATGAGAGTCCAAACCACATGACTGGTGATTTGAAAGGTCAAGGGGTCTAAACATATTCAGCAATGTGCTAGGGCAGCAGTTTGCAACCTTGTTTTCATCTCATGGCACACACAACTAATTACTAAAATTCTGTGGCACACCAAAAAATATATTTTTGCCAACCTGACAAAAAGATAAGTATAATTTTGATCCATTCACAGCTGTTGTTGTAATCTAAGGGAAAAGAGGTCAGTGACCCTGTCTAAGTAGTTAAGTATTGCATGTTTTAAAAATTCTTTTGGCACACCAGTGTGCCGCTGTACAACTATTGAAAATCACTGTGCTAGGGGAAGAAAGGTCACCCTGGAGTGAGGTCCCACCTTACAGCTGTCTGTTGCTAGGCACCTGGGGCTTTCTGCCCTGGTGACCTTCTGTTTCTACTCTGCTTGTGCCTAACTGCTTACTATTAAAGGTTTCTTAGCCATCACTGTTTTTCAGAAGTACAATGCGCAGGTAAAATTCAACATTGACAATGTACAAGGTTTAATGGGTTGTTTACTTTACAAAAATGAGATCATGTATTTTTAGAAAAATATTGATTGATATTAGAGAGAGAGAAAGGGAGAGAGAGAGAGGGAGAAACATTTATCTGTTCTTCTATGTGTCCTGACCAGGGATAGAACCTGCAATTTTTGCATGTGACTACAACACTCTAACCAATCAAGCTATTCAGACAGGGCAAAGATAAGACGATATCAAGTACTGTATACTTCCCCGAATCTTATCTTTTTCTCTTAGAAACAGAGAAAATCCTTTCAAGGCTTAGAATAGCTCTTTTCCATTTTTTATTATTATTATTATTTTTTTCCTTTTTTTCTTTATTCATTTTTAAAGAGGAGAGAGAGAGGGAGGGAGGAGCTGGAAGCATCAACTCCCATATGTGCCTTGACCAGGCAAGCCCAGGGTTTTGAACCGGCGACCTCAGCATTTCCAGGTCTATGCGTTATCCACTGCGCCACCACAGGTCAGGCTCCATTTTTTATTATTTTAAAAAATGTTTATTGATTGATTTCCAAGAGAGAGGAAAGGAGAGAGAAAAACATTGATTTGTTGTTCCACTTGTTTATACATTTATTGGTTGTTTCTTGTATGTGCCCTGACTGGGGATTGAACCTGCAACTTTGGCATATGGAATGATGACACTCTAACCAATTGAGCTACTCCACAAGGGACTCTTCTCTACTCTTTTTAATATCCTTATAATGTTTCACGATGTGGTTGTACCATAATATTCAGTTACCCCATCTCACTTCAAATATTAGAAAAAGTCATTTCACTAAGACTTAGGGGTTCTTGTAGCTGCTAAACTTGGGATTTCTAAAGCTGCATTTCATTTTTCAAAATCTATTTTCTTGGACCTGGGTAGCTCAGTTGGTTAGAGCCTCTTCCCTATATGCCAAGCTTGCATTCCCCCCTCCCCCAGGGCATCCCCCAGGGCATATACAAAAATTAATCAATTAATGCATGAATAAATGGAACAACAAATAAATGTTTCTCCTTTTTCTCTCTCTCCTTTCTACTCTCTCTAAAATCAATCTTTAAAGAAATAATTTTTAAAAATTGATTTTCTTTCAGAATCTTTTCACAGAAATGTGGATGGGTTTGAATTTACATTTATTTCCCTCCTTCCTTATTTCCTCCTTCTCCCTCCTTGCCCAAGGAAGGGGTGGTCTTCCTGATCACTTTCCAGGAAGCAGGGGGTCTCCCAGGCCCATCCTGTCAGTGAGAGGCAGGAACTTTGGATCCCAGCTCCTAGTCCTTCCTGCTCCACAGAAGCATCTGAAGGAAGGCAGCCCAGGCTTCTGGCATCCTGGCTGAACGCCAGGGTTTGGCATTGTCCCCGTGGCTGGCACGTCCCCGGGAACTCTGAATAATGAAAGGTAAACCGAAAACACCGTGAGGAAGGAGATACACCACAAAGACCTGTTTCCAGGATCCCTTCAAGATTTTACCCGTTTTTCGAGGAAAAGAAACAGAACTAAAGCGTCTACAGTTTTGTTTTTAGATGGAAAACATGTTTTCTAAACTAGTCCGAGGGAAGGAGACTGGGAAGTAAAGGGAGGGGCCCACAGCTTCTTTCCAGTTAGCAAAGTTCAGGCCATTACCAAATCATTGCTTCTTAAGTTAGGACACGCGGGAATAACCTAGTAGCACCTCATTTGCTGATGTTAACTAAGGGGCCATAAAAACCTGAAATGCATATTGGGTGTCACCCAACACTGAGGCTCGACTTCTAAGGCGGAAAAAAAAAGTGCCCTTTCTCCTCCTGCTCCCCCGGAGGTGCCAGGTTGTAATCTGCAAATGTTATTATTGCCTGGCCCCAGGGGCTCGACAGTTAATGATTTGCCGCAGAAGCAGCCCGCGGGAGAAGCCTCCAGACCCAGCGAGTGCCGGAGCACCGGCGCAGGGACCGAGGCGAGCCCCCGCCGCCCGCCGCCCGCACAGGCGCCGCCTCCCGTCTTCCGGGCCCGGGCACTTCGGGGGGTTCCGGGCGCCGAGACTGAAGGCGACCCGATGGAGGCGGCCTCACCAGCGGGACCCGGCGCCCCGCAGCCAGAGGCACTGGCGGCTACGGACACGGTCGCGGGGCTGCTGCGCAGGATAAAAGGCAAACTGTTCACCTGGTAAGTGGAAGGGGCGCGCGGCGGGAGCGCGGGGGAGCTGCGCCCTGGCGCCCCAGGACCCGGCTCGCACGTGGCTGCAGAGCACAGGGACCCGCGGCGAGGGAGAGGCGGCGGCAGCGTGGACTTTGGAGCTGGTTCGGGCGACTCAACCTGTGTACAGGGATGTAGCTATCTACCTGTCTTTGTGCAGTGCTTGGTGCTCCTCCCTGACCCCTTCTTAAGCAATCGCGGGAATGTATTTAAGAGGATTGGGGGAAATTCACCCTGTTGGCACTGTTGGGTCGGTCCCAGGTGGCCTACCAGCGGGGATGTGGCGAAGTCTCCAGGGATGCTGTGAAGGAGGGGTGGCACCCTCGGGCTTGGCAGATGGGTGGGTGAGCGCCCTTTTCTGGCGCGGGCCGCCCGCATTCCTTCTGCAGCAGAGAGCCCGTCTGGCTGGGCCCGTGATCCTGCACTAACAGATGAGTTCATCCAAGTGAGAAATCTGTGTTAAGTTTTGTGGTGCCGCCGGCAGGGCGTCTAGAGCTGCCTCCCTCCTTCCCGGGCCTGAGCAAGGCGACATGGCCACCTTCAGATTTGCGGTTTAGGGAAGCCTGCTTTTAGAGTCTCCGGGCTCTGTGGGAAATAGAAATGTGCTTAAGGGATTGATAGCGATTCTGGGACAGAAAAAGCATTTCTGTGGCTTCTGGAGGACTTGAATTATGGAAATAGAAATAACCCAGGATCTAAATAATGGAAGCCAACATTTATTGAGCATTCACTGTGTCAAGTACAATGCATAGCATTTGATTGTTTTTCCCAGAGAATTTCTCTAATTGATTTTCTTTTTTTGGGGGTAGAGGAAGTCGGGAGAGAGAGAGAGAGAGAAATCGATTTATTGTCTCACTTATGCATTCATTGGTTGCTTCTTATATGTCTGTGCCCTGACTGGGGATCTAACCCACAGCCTAGGGACAAAGTTCTAACCAACCCAGCTACCTGCCCAGGGCTAGATGGTAAGCTTTTTTTTTTTTTTTTTTTTAAATAAGAACGTTTATTTAGAAAGTCACAGAGGTAGAAGCAGCGAGCTATAGAAGAAATGGGCTCTGGAAACTAGTTACAAAGTCAAAAGAAGAACCCTTGTACCTTATCTGAGAGAGGCAAGGAAAACATGCCTGGGGGAAGGGGGCAGGGAAAGGCAGGGGCGTGCTCGTAGAGAGAGCTTTAGATAGTAAGCTTTTTGAGGACATAAATTTTATCCTGTTCTTTCTGTAGCATAATACAATACATGTGTTCGTTCACTCATTCATCTACTCATTCTTCTTCTTCTTTTTTTTTCTTTTTTTTTTTTTTTTTAGTGAGAGAAAGAGAGCGAGACAAACAGACAGGAAGGGAGAGCGATGAGAAGCATCAAATCGAACCTAGATCCTCAGCATCCCAGGTCGACGCTCTATTCATTGCGCCACCACCTGGTCAGGCAGATCACATCCCTTTTTGAAATAAGGTTTTCATTCAGCACTGTATGACTTAATCATGTTGTTTTGTTCAACCTGTCCCGTGTTTCTCAATTGCATCCCTATTGACATTTTAGTTTGAATAATTCTTGGGGGGTGCTGCCTTGTACATTGTGGGATGTAGCAGCATCCCTAGCCTTTGCCCACTTGATTGCCAGTATTACACTCCCCTCCACCCTTCACCTTCGAATTGTGACAATCAAAAATCTTTACAGGCATTGTGAAATGTCTCTTTAGGGAACAAAATCACCCCTGGTAGAAAACCACTGATCTAATCTATTGTTTCTAAGTAACTACTGCAGACAATTCTGTGCTTCCTGGTTCTCCAGTGATGGACACCTATGTAGTTTCTAGCTCTCAGCCTCCACAATCAACACTGTGATGAACATTCTCATACACAGTCCCTATGTACTGGGGGAGAGCCAATGGCCAGGCCTGGTTCTAAGTCCCTACAGGTGACTTTAAGTACAAGGGAGGGATAAACCCCAGGATAGAAAATCCTTGGGCACCACAGAACCACTGTTGATTGCTGTTGTTCTGGGCCTCTTCCTCAGGCTAGTCATTGGACTACCACTGGGCTAGTCTATGATCAAGGCATTATCTTCAGCTGCTCTGGAAGAAGAAAGAGGAGGTATTGTCTCTAGGTTTTAGCTCATTAGCTCTAAGAGCTTGGACAGCCTGGACCTTTTTATTAACTTCTCAACACAGCAAGGGTTTGTTAAAGGGACAGCAAGTAATTGTTCCCATGAAATATAGGCGAGAAGGTGGAATTTAAAAGCTTTTTTCCAACATGCTTTCTATTGGGCTTCAGCCTGTTTTCTGCCCCAGCCTGTTTTCTGTCCCTCCCCTCCTCCCCTGTTCCCCCCAACCAGATCCATTCTAGATCACCTTTGGGCTATTGCTGCTTATCTCTGCTCCTTTCTTCTGGTTGATTGGAAGGAGCCACTTGCCTCACAAGGTAATTGTTTGCATGTATAAGTTTTTGTAAGTTTATTAAAATATAAAAACTTATGTATTACTTACTGAGGGTCATCAGAGAAAGTGAATCACTTTATACAGGTGAATTTTACAGGTAATTTAAAACTCACTCTTTTAAGTATTAAAATTTACTTAAAACTTTTTTATTGTACAGTATCTGTTGGGGTAACAGTGGTTAATAAAACTATACTGTTTCAGGTGCACAATTCTGCAACATATCACCTGTGTACTGCACTGTGTGCTCACCACCCCAAGTCAGGTCTCCCTCCATCACCAGCTATTCCTCCCTCCACCCTCCTGCAATCCCCATTAAAGTTTACTTTTAAAACCAACTGAATGGCACTGTTTATGTCATGGATCACTCACTTCTGTTAATTTATTTATAATTTTGGGTAGCAATTCTACATTTAGTTGGTTTGTATCAAACAACTTTATAGTGTAGCCAACCTATTGATTTACTTACTGGGTCCATTTGCAACTAATCCTGGAGATTTTACCAAGAAACAATAAAACATTATTTAAAAGTCTTCATGGTGTGTTTAAAACAAATATATGAGACTAATCACCTTTGAACGAACAACATCACATTTTCTTCATGATTCAAGCTCATCATTATGAATGAAATTTATTCTGTTGCATGGCAGTAACATGCTTAGGAGCCACTGAAGTGAATTTTTTATTTCTTTTTTCTCACAGTTGTCACTTGTGATTTTTTTTTCCTGTTACTAAGCATATCTCTGGAAGTCTGCATTCTTTCGAAATTATGACTTCTAACCTGTTAACACTGTAGACACCAGATAACCCATTTTCTTAAAATTGCTTGTACTGAAGATATAAATAGTCCCTGTATAAAGATTGAAATAGTTTCCATTTTGATAACTTATAAAAACTTTTAGTTCACAGATTTTGTGACACTTTTTGGGCGAGGGTAGATGGTTATGGGAGTCTGTGATTAAAGTCATCAGGTAAATTATATGTCACAAGCACTTAGTTATTTATGTTAATGATGCAGAGATAGATTCCATGAAAAATTGGACAAGTCCCAACCTACTTTCTAGTCATTCTTTGGAAACCAGAGCACTTAAAGCAGGGGTCCCCAAACTTTTTACACAGGGGGCCAGTTCACTGTCGCTCAGACCGTTGGAAGGCCGGACTATAAAAAAAACTATGAGGCCCTGGCCGGTTGGCTCAGTGGTAGAGCGTCGGCCTGGCGTGCAGAAGTCCCGGGTTTGATTCCGGCCAGGGCACACAGGCGAAGCACCCATCTGCTTCTCCACCCCTCTGCCTCTCCTTCCTCTCTGTCTCTCTCTTCCCCTCCCGCAGCTGAGGCTCCATTGGAGCAAAGATCGCCCAGGCGCTGGGGATGGCTCCTTGGCCTCTGCCCTAGGCGCTAGAGTGGCTCTGGTCGCAGCAGAGCGATGCCCCGGAGGGGCAGAGCATCGCCCCCTGGTGGGCAGAGCGTCACCCCCTGGTGGGCGTGCCGGGTGGATCCCGGTTGGGCGCATGGGGGGGTCTGACTGTCTCTCCCCGTTTCCAGCTTCAGAAAAATACAAAACAAAACAAAAAAAACTATGAACAAATCACATGCACACTGCACATATCTTATTTTAAAGTAAAGAAACAAAACGGGAACAAATACAATATTTGAAATAAAGAACAAGTAAATTTAAATCAAGAAACTGACCAGTATTTCAATGGGAACTATGGGCCTGCTTTTGGCTAATGAGATGGTCAGTGTGCTCCTCTCCCTGGCCACCAGTGAAAGAGGTGCCCCTTCTGGAAGTGTGGCGGGGGCCGAATAAATGGCCTCAGGGGGCCGCAGTTTGGGGACCCCTGACTTAAAGGAACAAATCCTTACTGAGAGCCTGAAGCTAGTATTTTGTTGGACTGGAGCTTCCAGAGTAGTGCTGGGATAAGCTTGCCTGGAAGAGTTTAGAACACTCCCTAAGCTTTTCACAGTAGTATCAAGCCTGAGATTAAAAATAATAAGTCAGGGTCTGACCTGTGGTGGCGCAGTGGATAAAAGCGTCGACCTAGAATACTGAGGTCGCCGGTTCAAAACCCTGGGCTTGCCCGGTCAAGGCACATATGGGAGTTGAAGCTTCCTGCTCCTCCCCCCTTCTCTCTCTCTCTCTCTCTCTCTCTCTCTCTCTCCCTCCCCTCTAAAATGAATAAATAAAAATAATTTAAAAAAAAAAATAAAAAAAAAATAATAAGTCAATCTTTCTTGATTACAGTTTACTTAGTGCACCTAGAGCAACCTGGTGGATTAGTTTACTTAGTGCACCTAGAGCATACCTTAAGGTGGATTAACTCATGTAATCTTTAAAAAAAATTTTTTTAAGGATTTCATTTATTGATTTTACAGAGGAAGGGGAAGGGGAACAAGAAGTAGTAGTTGCTTTACTCTAGTTGTTCATTGGTTGCTTGTTGACCAGGCAAGCCCAGGGTTTTGAACCGGAGACCTCAGCATTCTAGGTTGGTGTTCTATCTACTGTGCCACCACAGGCCAGGCAACTCCTGTAATTTTTACAATAATTCTTTGCAGTATTATAATGCTGTCATAGTCAGCCCCATTTGACATGTGGAAGCTGAGGCACAGAGAGGTTAAGTAATTTTCCCAACAGGATTAGTTACGCAGTAAGGAACACAACCAGGTTTCCTCTGCCCCCTCTTAAGGCAGTCTGGCCCTAGAGCCTGTGCTTCTAACCTTTGTGCTACTCTGCCTCTGTGAGCTAGGCAGCCAACAGAAAAAACAAGCCACGGGCAATTTACACCATAGCCCTAACTCCAGCTTTTTGCTCTTAGCTCTTCATTACTCGGGGTGTCAGCAGTGTATAAAGTCACAGGATAAATATAAATATAATGCCTCTTCTTGAGCCATCATTTAATCTACTTTATAGCTTCCAGTTGCACAGCAGTGGATTAATCATAATCCCTAGCTAATGACACTCACTGTTGGCCCATGAATGACTAATTTTTTTCTGCAATAAGTTCCTGTAAACCACCACCAGCCCTGAAACTAGAATTGTGATGGTAAATGTCCGTCTTCCTATTGGTCATTCCTTCTTACTTCCTCTTCTTCTCCAAACAAAGATAATCACTATCCTGAGTCCCCTTTCATTATTTCCTTGCTCTCATTTTTATATAGTGTTGTACCTCTTTGTATTTCTAAATACATGTTTGTTTATTATCATTTAAAACAATTTTTTTTATTGAGAGAGTAAAGGAGAGAGAGCGAGACACAAGAACATTGAGCTGCTCCTGTATGCACCCTGACTGGGATGGAACTGGCAACCTCTGTGCTCTGGGATGATGCTCTAACCAACAGAGCTATCTGTCCAGGGCTCTGTTTTGTGTGTGTGTGTGTGTGTGTGTGTGTGAGAGAGAGAGAGAGAGAGAGAGGAAGGGAGAGAGATGAGACACATCAACTTGTAGTGGTGGAAGCTCCAGCTAAGACAATGACCCCTTGCTCAAGCCAGCAACACTGGTGCTCCAGCCAGTGAGCTTGGGATAATGTCGATGACCCCACACTCAAGCTGGAGACCCCTCGCTCAAGCTGAGTGAGCCCATGCTCAAGCTGGATGAGCCTTTGCTCAAGCCTGCAGCTTCAGGGTTTCAAACCTAGGATGTCAGCATCCCAAGGTGACTATCCACTGTGCCATCACCAGTCAGGCTTATTATCATTTTTTTACTTTATTAAAAGGATATCATACTTTATGTAATCTATAATCTATTGGGATTTATTCTGCCCCTATATCACATCAAGATTCATTCATGTTGTTGCTTGATGCTACAGAACAATGATTTTGGCTTTGTATAATATTCTTTCCTGTGGAACATACCACACTTTATTCATTCTGTTGACAGGAATGTGACTGTTCTTGCAGGTTTTTTGCTATACTGAACAGGACTCCCAGAAACAATCTACTAAATGTTTCTTATTGATCCCGCGTAAGAGCTTCTTTTATACATGCACATTCACATTACATACATCTAGGAGAGGAATTGCTGAATTGTAGGGTATGTGACTGTTCAGCTTCATAAAATAATGCCAAACAGTTTTTCCAGAGTGGTTGTACGAATTTACACTCGCACTAACCAAGTATGAAAAATTTGATAAAGCAAACATCCTTTTTCATACTGGGTATTATCGGACTTTTAAATTTTTGCCAAATTAGTGTAAAAGAGTATCTCTTAATTTGAATATCCCTGATGACTAATGAAGTTGGATCTCTGTAATATTTATTGGCCTTATGTGTTCCTACTTCTGTGAAGTACCCATGTTACTTGTGAAATACACGGATTTTTCACCTAAGAGGTGAAAAAATTGGGGCCTGCATGAGATCACCCACTAATGCTCATTGATTTCTCTCCTAATAGTGGCAGTTCAGTGGGAAGTTTGAGAGTAGTTGAGAAGTAGAAGGATGAAATTGGGAGCAGCTAAACTGACTAAGGAGGGGAGTGAGTTTTTCTAGTTTGAGGCCTGTGGAGTGTTGAATGACTAATGTGATTCATTTGGAAATCTCCCTTACACCTCTACTTCCACTGCTGGCTGAGTCTTCAGGGACTTCCTAGATCAGGCTTAGACTCCTGTTTTTTTCTGGCTTCTGTTCTGTGTGTGTGTGTGTGTGTGTGTGTGTGTGTGTGTGTGACAGAGACAGAGAGGGACAGATAGGGACAGACAGACAGGGAGGGAGAGAGATGAGAAGCATCAGTTCTTCACTGTGGCTCCTTAGTCTCCTTAGTTGTTCATTGATTGCTTTCTCATATGTGCCTTGACGGGGGGGGGGGGCCTGCAGCAGAGCGAGTGACCCCTTGCTCAAGCCAGGGACTTTGGGCTTCAAGCCAGTGATCTTTGGGCTCAAGCCAGTGACCATGGAGTCATGTCTGTGATCTCACACTCAAGCCAGCGACCCCGCATTCAACCTGGTGAGCCTGTGCTCAAACCAGAGACCTTAGTGTTTTGAACTTGGGTCCTCTGTGTTCCAATCTGATGCTGTATCCACTGTGCCACTGCCTGGTCAGGCGTTTTCTGGTTTTTGGTGGGTGTTTGATGAGCATATTAACTTTGGCTGTTAGTGGAGAAATTCACCACTGGCATAGGTGAAAAAGAAGATTTATTACTTTACATGTTTCAAAGAGGGTTAAAATGCCAAACCACAGAGAGCAGAGAAGCAGCTGGAGCCAGGAGCCCCAGACCACACCACAGTCTCTGTGCTTTGCTGCATTCTTCTGAATGTAGACCAGTGGATTATCTTCATCAGAGGATTACATTTTACAGTTTAAACCACACAGACAAAAACCAAAATCCCCAAGTTTTAAAACTGTATTTTGTCTGATAATCCACAAGGAGGTTTATTTAGATTTTACAGTAGTTAAAAAATAGTCCTTCAAAACTTCCTGTTCTGCCTCAATGGGCAGGTGGTATTAGGAATGTAAAATTTTATGGGCATGGCTTCTTGTTTGCCTGTTGAGTCAGGGTTACTCTGTCTGTTCTCTTTGGCACCTATGGTAGGGTAGAAAGAGAGTTGTGTGCCTGTCACAGGATCATAAACTGTAACCATCCAGTTACTGTAACATCCATAAACTGTAACTGACTCTTGAAATGCCAGTGCACTCATTACCCAATACTAATCCTATCCTTACGAATCTACCCTTCCCCCATCCTGGTGACCTTAGTTTCGAACCTGGGTCCTCAGCATCCCCAATCAATGCTCTATCCACTGCACCACCACTTGATCAGGCATAAGCATTAATTTTTATAAGCATTGTTGACTTACTTTATTAGTTTTTTAAATTAATTAATTAATTAATTAATTTTTACAGGGACAGAGAGAGTCAGAGAGAGGGATAGATAGGGACAGACAGACAGGAACGGAGAGAGATGAGAAGCATTAATCATCAGTTTTTTGTTAGGACTTCTTAGTTCTTCATCGATTGCTTTCTCATGTGTCTTGACCGTGGGCCTTCAGCAGACCGAGTAACCCCTTGCTCAAGCCAGCGACCTTGGGTCCAAGCTGGTGAGCTTTTTTTGGCTCAAGCCAGATGAGCCCGCGCTCAAGCTGGCAACCTCGGGATCTCAAACCTGGGTCCTTCCACATCCCAGTCTGACGCTCTATTCACTGCGCCACCACCTGGTCAGGCTACTTTATTAGTTTTATTGATGTCATAACGAACTAACACAGATGTAGAGGCTTAAATCAACAAAGATTTATTATTTTAAAGTTCTGTAGGGCAGAGATCTGACACAGGTCTCACTGTGCTAAAATGAAGAGATTAGCAGGGTTATGTTCTTTTCTGGAGGCTGTAAGGGGGGATTGGATTTCTTTGCCATTTACAGCTTCTAGAGCAGGGGTCGGGAACCTATGGCTCGCGAGCCAGATGTGGCTCTTTTGATGGCTGCATGTGGCTCGCAGACAAACCTTTATTAAAAAAAAAATAATAACGTTAAAAATATAAATCAGGCCTGACCTGTGGTGGCGCAGTGGATAAAGCGTCGACCTGGAAATGCTGAGGTCGCCGGTTCGAAACCCTGGGCTTGCCTGGTCAAGGCACATATGGGAGTTGATGCTTCCTGCTCCTCCCCCCCTCTCTCCTCTCTCTCTCTCTCCATCCCCCCTTCTAAAATGAATAAATAAATAAAAAAAAAGAAAGTTAAAAAAAAAAAAATATATATATATATAGGCCCTGGCCGGTTGGCTCAGCGGTAGAGCGTCAGCCTGGCGTGCGGGGGACCCAGGTTGGATTCCCGGCCAGGGCACATAGGAGAAGTGCCCATTTGCTTCTCCACCCCCCCCCCCCCCTCCTTCCTCTCTGTCTCTCTCTTCCCCTCCCGCAGCCAAGGCTCCATTGGAGCAAAGATGGCCCAGGCGCTGGGGATGGCTCCTTGGCCTCTGCCCCACACGCTAGAGTGGCTCTGGTCGCGGCAGAGCGACGCCCCGGAGGGGCAGAGCATCGCCCCCTGGTGGGCAGAGCGTCGCCCCTGGTGGGCGTGCCGGGTGGATCCCAGTTGGGCGCATGTAGGAGTCTGTCTGACTGTCTCTCCCGTTTCCAGCTTCAGGGAAAAAAAAAAAAAAAAAAAAAAAAAAAAATATATATATAAATATATAAATAAAAAAAAAATTCTTATGTATTACAATTCATTTATTTCCTATCACTCACGTTCATGATTGCAGGTGGCTGGAACCAATAACAGCTGCCCTCTGGGACAACACCAAATTTTTATTGGATAATGCATAACATACACGGGTCATTGTGAGGTGAGGAAGTAAACTTCCCTCCTTTTAATCAAGTAGTCAGCTAGCTAATTGCAGAAACCCTTTTGACAAAGAAGATGACTAAAAAAAAAAGATGAGTATCATACTTTTTAGAAGGAATGGACAGAGGAATTCGTCTTTGTGGAGAGAACAAGTTCTGCAGTATGTCTAATATGCAATGATAAAATTGCATCGATGAAACGGTCAAATATAAAGCGGCACTTTGACACATGCCATACTACATTTGCATTGAAATATCCAGTGGGGACAGCAGGAAGAAAGCATGTCAAGATCTACTGTGCAGAGTGCAGGCTAGTCAGTAGCAACTCCGTGTTTGGACCCAACAAGGTGACTGGAATTCGGCTAGCTTTGCTGGTGCTTTAGCAATTGTGAGAAATGGAAAGCCATTCACAGATGGGGAGTATGCCAAAACATTCATGCTTGATGTTGCCAATGAACTTTTTGACGACTTTTCGGATAAAGACAATATAATCAAACTAATAAAAGACATGCCTCTTTTTTTTGTTTGTTTGTTTTTTTGTATTTTTTTTCCCCGAAGTTGGAAATGGGGAGGCAGTCAGACAGACTCCCGCATACGCCTGACCAGAATCCACCCGGCACGCCCACCAGGGGGTGATGCTCTGCCCATCTTGGGGCGTCGCTCTGCTGCAATCAGAGCCATTCTAGTGCCTGAGGCAGAGGCCACAGAGCCATCCTCAGCGCCCGGGTCAACTTTTCTCCAATGGAGCCTTGGCTGCAGGAGGGGAAGAGAGAGACAGAGAGGAAGGAGAGGGGGAGGGGTGGAGAATCAGATGGGCGCTTCTCCTGTGTGCCCTGGCTGGAAATCGAACCCAGGACTCCTGCACACCAGGCCGACGCTCTACCACTGCACCAACCAGCCAGGGCAAGACATGCCTCTTTTGGCAAGAACTGTTCACGATCGTACCATCATGATGGCAAATCAAATTGAGGCAACACAAGTGAAGGACATAAATGCAGCACCATTCTTTTCTCTCGCTTTGGATGAGTCAGCAGACGTAAGCCATTTATCTCAGTTCAGCGTGATTGCAAAGTATGCTGTAGGTGACACACTACGTGAGGAAAGTCTTGCTGTTTTGCCTATGAAAGAGACAACAAGAGGGGAGGATTCATTCAAGTCTTTCAATGAGTTTGCTAAAAAAAAAAATCTACTGATGGATAAACTTATTTCGGTGTGTACTGATGGTGCTCCGTGCATGGTGGGGAAAAACAGAGGATTCGTAGCACTTCTTGGTGAACATGAAAAGAGACCCATCCTAAGTTTTCACTGCATCCTACATCAGGAGGTGCTTTGTGCTCAGATGTGTGGCGAGCAGCTTGGTGAGGTGACGTCGCTGGTTATTCAGGTGGTCAACTTTATTGTTGCCTGAGCTTTAAATGATCGCCAGTTTAAAACGGTGCTGGATAAAGTTGGGAATAATTATCCTGGTCTGCTTCTGCACAGCAATGTGCATTGGTTATCAAGAGGGAAGGTGCTGGCTTGTCTGAGCAAAATCCAGACTTTTCTTCATTTCAAATGAAAAACGTCGAGCATCCTGAGTTAGCTAACACTGAGTGGCTCCATGTCTACTATCTCGTGGACATGACTGAACATCTGAACCAGCTCAATGTGAAAATGCAAGGCTTTGGAAATACAGTCTGATCCCTTCAACAAGCAGTGTTTGCATTTGAAAACAAACTGGAACTTTCATGCTGACATTGAAACAGGTCCTTCACTACACTTTGAAAAACTGGGAGAGTTTAAAGATGCATGCACAGCAAGCGACCCTGCTCAACATCTTGATCTCCAGCAGCTAGTGGGCTTCACATCTAGTCTCCTGCAGTCATTCAAAGGGTGCTTTGGAGAATTTCATGAGCACTCTCATCTTTTGAAGTCCATCACCCATCCACACGAGTGTGCAGTGGACAGCGTGGACCTGAGTTACATCCCCGGTGTCCCATCAGAGATTTTGAACTACAAGCTGCTGACCTGAAGGCCTCAGACATGTGGGTGAATAAGTTCAAGTCACTGAATAAAGATTTGGAAAGACTTGCACGACCTCAAGCAGAGTTGGCGAGCAAACACAAGAGGGGAGAAATGAAAAAACTTCAACACGCGGACCAGCTGATTGTCAAAACTTGGAACTGCAGCGTGTGAGTATTGCTGTACTGACAATGTTTGGCTCTATGTATGCATGTGAGCAGTTTTTCTCACATCTAAAGAATGTTAAGACCAATCTACGATCACGTTTAACGGATGGAAGTCTCAACGCCTGCATGAAGCTTAACCTCACCATGTATCAACCAGTCTACAAAGCCATCAGCAAAACCATGCAGCACCAGAAGTCGCATTAATGGTAAGAAGTACCATTATTCATCATTGGTTAGCAATGCATAACAATGTTATTAAAAAGAATTCAGAGACTTATTGTACTTTAAAAGTGTTGGTCTTACATAAAATGCACACATTTACTTGTATTTAGTGTTAAACATATTGTATGGCCCTCACGAAATTACATTTTAAAATATATGGCGTTCCTGGCTCTCTCAGCCAAAAAGATTCCCGACCCCTGTTTTAGAGTCTATCTGCACTCCTTGGCTCATGGCCCTTTCTTCCACTTTCAAAGCCAATAATGGTAGATCTCTCTGACTTTTTCTGTGGTGTCATCTCCCTCTGACAATAGGTTGGAAAAGTTTTCCTTTTAAGTACTTGTGTTTAGATGGAGTTTACTTGGAAAATCCAGGGTAATCTCTTCATCTCAAGGTACTTAATCATAATCGCACCTGCAAAGTCCCTTTTGCCATGTGAAAGGAAAAGAACTGATTTTCTGTACTCAATACTTATGACAACAAATGTATGTATTTTTTTCTCACATCAACCAATTCTCTAATTCTCCAGACACAAACTGGATATCTTATGATTCAGTTATGACACTAATTACCTGGAGTTAGCACAGACCCACAGGTTAAATGCTCAGTCCCACAAGTACCCTCCTACTCCCCCAAACCCCATTTCAGACACTAGTCTCTAGTCTCTGACTGTCACCTGTACTTCTGATTATCTAGGAGCCAAAACCAATACACACACACACACACACACACACACACACACACACACACACGGTGGGGAAAAAGTAGTTTATAGTTGTGAGTATGCAAAACCCAAAGTTTATTCTTGTATTATTATTTATTAATTACTGTATTATTATTATTATTATTTTAGCAACAGAGAGACAGATAGGAAGGGAGAGAAACATCGGTTCTTCGTTGTGGCACCTTAGTTGTTCATTGATTGCTTTCTCATATGTGCCTTGACCGGGGGGCTCCAGCCAAACCACTGACCCCTTGCTCAAACCAGCAACCTTGGGCTTCAAGCCAGTGACCTTTGGACTCAAGCCAGAGACCCTGCTCTAAAGCTGGTGTGCCTGCACTCAAGCCTGTGACCCCAGGGTTTTGAACTTGGGACCTCAGCATCCCAGGTTGATGGTCTATCCACTACACCACCACTGGTCAGGCATATTGTATTATTTTCTATACGATCAACTGTAAACCTACTTTTTCCCCACTCTGTATATATATATATGTTAATATATCACAATATCACACTAGGTAAGGTGACCTATTCACAGGTTCCAGAGGACTAGGGCATGGATATTTGGGGGAAGCATTATTCTGCCTACTATATTTGGTGATACAATCTAAAAATGGTTCCAATAAAAAAAAATAGCTTTAGAGCACAATGACCACCTGGATACTGGTAAAAATGTTAAGAATAATGCATAAAATGT